>NC_056728.1:878882883-878914455 GCF_019279795.1 Protopterus annectens | reverse complement strand
GTCATAGAGTAACTCATGTCAATAGACTATGCCTCTCAACCAAGTTTTCCTCAGTGGGTAGGAACACTGATGTTTCATTTTTCAGGAACAATATCTGCAGATCCATATCTCAACTCTCCGAGTGTTGGAAAACATGGGATTTTCATGGGATTTAGTATTTCAGGACAGAGTACTTGCTCATCATAATCTGTGTATTTCTTTTATTTACATCTTATAATACTGTCAGCTTGTTATATTGAGTATTATGTACCTAAAATCTATTTTAGAATCTGTAGAATTTGCAAAAAGAGCTCTGTAACAAGAAAACAAGCAAACCGTGTTGTAAAAAAATGAGTTGTTTGCTGCCTCCCAAAAGAAAAGCAAATAAGTCTTTATTTTCAGTCTATAGATGAACTTGGAGTTTCATTACTTTACCTTACCTTATTATATCTGTTACCTGGGAAGAAATAACTAATATGAATCTTTTGTACCGTTTACTGCCTAGTTAACACACCAAAAAGTTAATCATTGGGGTCAGCTGTATGTCATAATATGAATTTTCTGTGATTTGAGGTTTAAATTAATTATGTAATCAGATCGACGGTCGGATTCACGATGGCGGTTTTTGCACGCAGTATAAGAGTAGAGTAAGACTCCATGCAGCCATCATGTCCCACGAAGCGATCCAGGAACAGCCTGTAGGGGTAAGAGAGCCTTTAAAATGAAAGTTCTTTATAACGGACAGGGCAGGGACATGCAAATGACCTCAATTGCAGGTGAAAGGCATGCAAATGAGGTAGATTTGCGATTCAGGAAACCCGCATCTGTCCGAAAGTAAGAGCAGTGTTATTTAGAAATGTACTCAGTTGACAACTGAGTACCATTCTGAAAATAGCAAAACAGAGCCATGACAGCTCCAAATAAAGGTTGCATCCAGTAGAGGAAGCATGCCAATAGCCAAATATATGGCCAATGGCTGTTTCTCCTGATGCAATATGAAAATAAAAATAATAGTTTTTTTCACCGATTCGATGCTTTCAAGTGTAGCCCAGCACCACGCAAACGGGCTGCACCCCTAAAACCATAAAAATATAAACTTAAACCCACAAACGTGGAAATCATAGAAATTGTTAATATACAATGCAAGGAATGGCAGGCTGAAGTCAACATGGCTACCGAAAGTAGAGGTTGCTAAGGGGAAGGCCAGTCTAAGAGATGTAACCAGGCATTAGTAGGCAATTCCATGCAAATGAGGATAAGGATAGTGAATCACAGGTTTACATAGCAAAATGAGCACAGTCAGTGGAGTGTAGGAGAGGATAAGGGGAGCAACAGGCCATGCCAGCAGAAGATAGGTGACATCATGAGTGGGTATGTATGAAAGAAGGGAAGCTAATTGGAGCAGAGTGGTATGTGTCAGCTGTCATTTACACATCATTGAAAGAGGTGTGTCAACAGGTAGGCTAGGTAAAGTCAAGAAATGGAAGGTGTAACGCCATGATTAACAATCAAGTTTCTTGCTGAGCTGGTATTGGCTGCTGGCAGCGCACCTGTAAACCCAAGTAAGACGGTGTGCACGCTGTAAGCATGGGTGCGCCTGCTGCAAGCCAGAGTAAGCATGTATAAGGCAGTTTAAAGTGTTGTAAGCTGCCGCTTTGCACTGGTGTGCTCGCAAACTGAATAAGCAAGTTGTAGTCCGTAAGTACAATGTGTGCGCCGCGATGTGAGCTGCTGTGAGCATGTTTGCGCTTGTGTGCGCGGCGCGCTGCCCCTGGAGGAAACATAAAAGGAAATAGGAAGCACAACAGATAATTTCAGGAAGTTACCAGGGAGTACTAGCAGAGCTAGCAGGTGAAAACAATCAGAATCAGGCAATTACACAGGTAGTACACTAGCCCAGCCCAGCCTAGCACTTAAAACTCTGCATACAACAGTTCGTTATGTTTCTCACTAAAGAGCACACTGCAGTAAGCTAATAGAAGTGAAACTGAAAAGCTTTACTGGAGACAAAGGAATGTTAGGAGCTGCCACTGCTGTCAAGGCTTATTATTATATGCAATTTGCTGGGTGATGACAATGGAAATGCTGTCTGACAACCTACAGTGAGGATACGTAGAATAGTGTACGGCACAGGGTAACCTACCAGGGGCTACATGAGCTGGAGATAGTGGAGCACTATAGAGTGGGACAGAGACCTCCTGCAGCAATTGTTGAGCTGTGCAGGCCACGCCATCACAGAACTGTAAAGAGGGAACCCATCCCAGTGGAAACCAAGGTATGTGTTGGCCTAAGAATATTGCAACAGGTACCTTCCAGACACCAACTGATGATATGATGATATCATATATCAGCATCCAGGGTACTCGCACCAGTTCCTGGATGTCATGTCAGCACATGTCGGTGATCATGTATATTCCAAATTCTCATGAGGTATTGGCCAGCAATATGCATCTCTTCCAGCAAATAGTAGTGGCGAATGCCCTGAGGTAGGGTGCAATAGACTGCACGCACATATGCATCAAAGCACCAGCTGGTGAGCGGGTAGGGTCTACTACAACCACAAGGGCTTCCTCCATCAACTGCCAGGTCGTGTGTGATGCCCAGAGCATAATACTAAATGTGTGTGCTGGCTGCCCTGGAAGCTACCATGATTCCCATATCTGGCATCTGACACAGCTGTACCAGACATTTGCCAATGGGGACATCCCACATGGTCACCTAGTGGGGGATGCTGGCTATGCACTGGAGCAGTGGATGATGACACCCATCAGAAACGCACACAGACCTGAACAGGAATGCCATAATGAGGCAAACGCACAAACACGAAATGCAATCGAGCATGTGTTTGGGCTGCTCAAGTCACAGTTCCGGTGCCTGGACACATCTGGTGGAGCCTTGTAGTACTCACCAACTACATGTACCCAAATTGTCATGGTATGTGCTATGCTACATAATATGATCCTGCAAAAACAGCTGCAGCAGGACCAGCATAGGCCTGGGCCAAACAGCCCCCCACCATTGCCAAGGTCATCACAGGCAGAGCGTGACTCGGAGGAGGAACAACCTGAGCCTGCCCCAGTAGACAGAAGGAGGCATGCCCATTATGCTTTGGCCTTGGCAAAGAGGCAATGCATAGCACATACACTGGCTCAGTAGGAACTCTGGAAATGATACCTCTCTGACTTGCAGTAACGATAGTAAAAGGGATGCCTGTTGACACTACCTGCTGTCAAACATGTACAGGGAGTGTGGTGATGCATCCGGCTATAGGCAACCCTGCAGCACCACCTGAGGCATGATTGCTATGTGTTAAACAATCTAAGGCAGTGCTAAACAGCATTTACCACCATGTAGTATATACAAACAGAATCGCACACACCATCCAGTACAACTGTGGTCAATGTCGCAGTAATATTGCCCAATGTCCAGCAAAGTTGGTGAATATACAGCAATGTCAGACAAGCCTGGTCTAAGCAGGGCATAACTGAACAACAGCCAACATGCTCATATTTGCTTAACTGGCCCTTACAGTCTGGTCTGCTCAGTATGAAAATATAAAGCAGTGATGTAACTTCAAACCAAGATACTGTGCACTATAGTAAAAGTACTGGAACCACTAAACCATGACAGTATTGCAGTGGTCAGCCAGTATGAAGGAATGTTGATAAGTCAATGCAAAGTATCTCATGGAAACCCTGCAGGCACAGTATAATCCCTGTTGAGTTATGACACAAAGGTGAGTCCGCAGTAAGAACAGAACATGACCTCCAACACACAGTATAAAAGTTAATATTGACATGTCTGGGTCACACACATCCACAAATGTAGTGTATGTCAGATCGCAACATACTGAAAGGTCACACTGGGCATGCTCACACACTTGAATAAATGAGACATATGTCAGGCAACAAAACATGGAAAGTTTGAACTGGGCATGCTCACACACTTAGGCCATGTCTGAGTACAGCAGTACAGCCACACATATCTGGCAGTTGCATGTGTTAACCCAGGAACCTCCAACTATCCATCAATCTGCCCTGTGCACACAGGTACATGACAACAGACACATGTATAATATAGTGGGACCCTGTCATGATCAAACATGTTCTGCAGATACCTAAGTTGTTCACAGAAGCTGGGAAAGCAGAGACGATAAAGACCTGCAAACAGTATCAGCAAGAAATATTGTGCATCCCAAACATAGCATAGCTTCAGAGGTCGATACTAGGCTATCTGCCCTAGGGTATGTACCAGCCTAGCCAGAGTGTTTGGCTTTTGCAACTCTGTCAGATTACTACACTGTACAGTGGAATAGTAGGTCACACAAGATAGCCCATGTACGTTTAGGCTAGTGTGCCTCTGTCTAGCAGGGACACAGAAGATATCCCAGGGGTAAACATACGATCACCCATACAGCCATCAAGATGTCCCTTGTAGGTGGTCAGTGGGTGGCTCTGCCTATGTGTAACTGTGATCACAACCCAGAGTGAGTGGAGGCCCTGGGATAAGAATATGTCCCTCCAGCATGTCCTATTAACATCAGTGCTGGGTATATGTCCCTGGAGTGTGTAGCTACAAGGGAGTTGGACATCCTGAGGTGGAGCATGTCCAGTAATTCTGGGTTGGGTATTACTGTAAACAACAGGCACACAGCATATGAGAGCAGGTGGTAAGTGACTGAGTAGAGCTGGGGTTACTGCATCCGAACTGTGCAAGCCATCCGTGTGAGTCCCCACATCTGCCTGGTGAGGAACCTCTGTGGCCAGTACAGTTGCTGCAGGGGCTGGGTAAGGTACACTCCAAAGGTGGCATTGTAACCAAGCATGGCTGTGATGAGTATAGGGGCACAATGACCTCTACCATCTAGATGTGAAACCATATGGGATAAGGTGGCTTATATAGAAGGTCTGTCTAACCACCTGGGCAATGTGAATGTCAAAGGTGACAGTACAAACAAGTCATGTCCCCAATCACCTAACAACTCCCACCATATGTAAAGGAGTACTAACTATCTGATAATGTGTGGGCATGTTGTTATTCCCAAAGGGGATGATTATGCAACTAATGGCATGTAGCTTCAGGACATGGCTCAGGCACCAGTCATCCATCCCTGTGAGACCCTGTTGAAGTATGCATGTGGCAGTTGGAGAGTTGAACATGGCACCCAGTATGCAGTCAAGTGCGAACAAGGTCAGCCATATTCCCTGTGGTAGCTCGTACATCAGACAAATATATACTGAACAAGACAGGTCCCAGACCAAGCCATGTGGGATGCCATGTGTAACTGGTGTATAGTCAGACATGGCACCAGCAATTCTGACCATGTGTGTGCTATCCCTGATCCAGGTAGCAATCCAACATGTGATATGTGTCCATATCAATGCTGGTGAGCCTATGCATAATGGCCCAGTGGGTAATTGTGTGGAAGAGTTTTGCAAGGTTCAGGTAGGCTGCTTGTGTACAACTGGCCCTATGTTGATGGACCTGTTAACTGTCTAAAGAATACAAACATGTTAAAGAGGCAAGATTTGCCCATTAAACAATGCTGACATGTAGGACACAGTGTCCGTAGGTTCCCGGCGTCTATGTGTAAGAGTCCCATGACAATATGCACCATAGCTTTACAGAACACTCTAGTTAGGCTTATAGGGCAATATTGTGTGGTGGTCTGTTGTGGCACCAACCCTGTGGAGTGGGGACCACTGTCGCCAGTAACGCTTCTTCTGTGGGTACATATCCTGTAGTAACCTGATATTGCACAGTGTTGCGATGTAATGTGAGGGTTACGCCTGTTATGAAGCTTGTGTAACATGCAGGCCGACACCATCTGGGTCCCATTGATGCTGTAAAGTATGCTTTGGGAGGGCAGCAGCACTCATCTGTCACTGTGTGATGTCAGGAGGTTACACTCTGTTGGGATGGATAGTTGCTCCCTAGAGGGATGGGGAGACATCTGCACTGAACCTGTTTGCTGATGTTGGCTATGCCAGTGGGTTCAGGTGGTAAGTTTAGTCAGTATGCAGTAACTCACAGCATATCAGCGGAGTGTCCACCCAGGTTCCTGACATAAGTGAAGAAGGCCTTGTGATAGTCCTACGTGTCTGGTGCAATTGTCCATGAGAAGCAGCCCTTACACAAGTAAATGAGTGATTGTAGCTGTCTGCTAGTACAGATCACTGATGCTTTCCCCATCTGTGATTGTGCTCTATCATGTAGTAGCTTCCTCCTGATGTTGTACAGCTTATTTATGGCTGGGGTCTACCAGACAGGTCTCCTGCCATTGGAGGAGTGAGTCCTGTTGTTATTTGGGATAGCACAATCCATGCAGTCCACTAGGTGTCCATAGAATGTGTATGTAAAGTATTCAGCAGTCAGAGCCGTATTCCCCACTGTCTTAGGGTGTCTGAACGATACCACCTTGCTTTTGTGAAGTGAGACGTTGGCTCATGAGAAGTTCACCAGGATTACCCAGGATGGGTGTATGGAATGTATATGTATGTCCAGTGAGATATATGTATGTTCTGACCTTACCAATGAGGGGTATATCGCTGGCATGGAACATAGAGTCCCCATGTTGGTGATGATCAGATCCAATATGTAAACCCCCTAGTGGCTGTGGTGACCTGTTGTGCCATAGCATATGACTTTGCAAATTGTAGTGACTGTAGGGTGAGGGTGTTGGGGCTTGAGTAGTATCCACAGTCAATATTTGTGTATCTGAAGTCACACAATATAATGGTGTTTGTGGAGACCTTCATATTCTCCACTGTTCCCAGGAAAGCTGAGTGTGGTTCCTGAGTATGGGAGGGTGGTCTGTAGCAGGCAACAAACTGAAAGGCAGCTTTGCACAATGGTAATTGTATATGTATGGTCTGTGATGCTTAGTGTAGTGCTACTAACCCGAGGTGTGTGTATTTGTGATGTATATGGATACACCCCTAGTTGTGTTGTCCGTATCTAGGTCCTGTGGTCAGAAAGCAAGGTATGAAACATAACCTGGTAGTGCTGGTGTGCATATGTGAGCCTGAACTAGGTTTCTGTTAGTGCACAAATATCGCTATCCTCCATACTGAGGAGAGTCCTGAGTGGCCGCAATATGAGGGTAACACATCTGGTGTTGAGCAGCATTATCCTTAGTGTCATTCAACCTGTAATGTCTATGGAGGTGGGTTTGTCTTTTGAGCCCTGATCAACAAATGCACTATGGTGGTAGCAAGAGCTGTAGACAGCATTTGAAGGTCCAAGGGTGACAGGTGCAAGCTGTCCATAGTGGGGCTATGTGGCATGTCGAGCATGTCACCACAGGCTGACAGACACTGTATCCCCTATGAATGGCACCAATCAGTTAGCCAACTGTTAAACGTGATATGTTTGTCAGTATACTGTGACATCCTACGTGGTGGGTGTAAGATGCTAGACAAGTTAGGGTCATACTGGCCTGGGTTACATAATCACAGTGTACCCATGTACCATGTCATGTGGTCCAGGGAGTAATGTCTGAGGTTTTACGCGCGACCAGCATGGACAATGATGGTGCCAGTCCTGTACTTGCTTTGGGAGTGACCTGACTGCATGTAAGTTATATGGCAGAACCTGGCACCCGACAGACAGCACAAAGGACTATTCCCTTGTATGGGCTGGTGAGTGGTATGTCAGTGTGTCTGATAATAAGTGTCACCTATCACAAGTGTATTAGGTGTGTTGTGTAGCCCCATGGGCAGTGACTGTGTGGCACACCGACATTGTGGAACTGGGCGAGATGTGGGTATTGTAGTGTGGTAGCAGTTGTGTGTGTGCCTGCTGTGCAGGTCTCTGCTGCTTAGGCAGACTTTTATTGACAGCATCTGAGTATGTGTATGTGTGATAAATGTGGTTTGAGTGGTGTAGACAGAGGATATGAGACTGATATGTGTGTGTGGTTACCTTTCACCACCTGATAGACTGTGCCAGTCATGGGTCGAGAGAGTTCAGCACCCTGTATGTCTCCATAAGTGCATCCCACACATGTATCTGAGTTTGTTGGGAGGAGGAGAGTGTTGTCTGGGTACATGAGGCAGATGAGATTGTGTCTACATCACAATATTCACCAGCTGGACTAGAGAGTACACTAAACCGAATTCTGGACATGCCGATATATCATGATGACATACTCTGTAGCCACATCACAAAGGATCAGTACGGTGTTACGTGTGTAAAAGAGTATAACAGGGATTAGTGCACAGGTTCATTGGTGTTCTGTAAAGAGTAGCTGAGAAGGAGTCCAGACTGAATCATGACACCTCTGACAGCTATGTCATATATAGCAATGTACACACATATATGACATGAGGCTGGGCCAACTGTACCTGACTGACAATGCCGACATCCTGACAGACAGGCCCATATATACATACCCACCTCCCATTGACGATAGTCCATATCATTATACCAGGAGATATCACATGTAGAATGGATGATCAGCTACCCCCAATGCCAAACTCATGGCATCAAGTGGACTACATGGATTCCCAATATGTGCCATGCATAAACTACAGAAGAAACAGATCCTGCACCTGAACAGTCAGCTGAGCCCCCCTACACACAGGATGTGGAACCGCTGAATGTGTTACAGCAACATATGGCACTCCACACAAGTGTTGGTGCACAGCACACCATGGGAAGTATAGTCCAGTACACCTATGAAGTCCGATCTGCATGTCCATCTAGCCCATCATGGTTGAAAACATAAACTAAGCTATTGGAAGCTGACATACACACAACCCTACTAACGGTGGTATGTTCATGTGTGGATCATGTTTCCCAAACATGCTAGACTGTTTGCAAGGTAGACACCCAGGACATACATCACTGAACACAGCTACACATTTCTCACATACAATTTGAATTGCCCTTTATCAACATCCCAGACACATGTAGTACCCACAAAACCAACAAGCTGTGCGTAAATATGTGTTGACATATGAAGGAATGTCAATGTGTCCACAGATAGATCACACAAGGTAAGGATTATGAGTTCCTGTTCAAGCTATTGACACCTGATGACCCACATGAACCATTCCTGGAATGGCATAAAACAAAGTGTACACACATTACCATGTCTAGTCTGATGATGTTACCATCCTAGAAATACAGCAGGAGAAGGGAAACTGCCCAGTAAAGCAAATAGTGTGTCGTGCTAATGCATCTCTCTCGCTAGTAGCATAACATAGTTAGGTAGGGTTTGAATCCGCAAACGCTGACTGTGTGTGGGGTGTGTGTATGGATGCAATTGTGTTTGACAGGAGTGCCCTTTTTGGAGACTGGGAAAACACACTAGAAGATGTACATTCCTCTTTGGAAAGACTGATGATGTCACCATCCTAGAAATACAGCAGGAGAAGGGGAACCACCCAGTAAAGCAAATAGCACGCTGTTCTAATGTGTCTCTCGCTCTAGTAACATAACATAGTTAGGTAGGGGTTTGAATCCTGTAAACGTTGACTGTGTGTGGGGGGGTGTATGTGTGCAATTGTGTTTGACAGAAGTGCCCTTTTTGGAGACTGGGAAAACACACTAGAAGATGTACATTCTTCTTTGGAAAGACTGATGATGTCACCATCCTAGAAATACAGCAGGAGAAGGGAATCTGCCCAGTAAAGCAAATAGCGCATGTGCTAATGCGCCTCTCTCTCTAGTAGCATAACATAGTTAGGTAGGATTTGAATCTTGCAAACGCTGACTGTGTATGTGTGAAATTGTGTTTGACAGGAGGCCCTTTTGGAGACTGGGAAAACACACTAGAAGATGTACATTCCTCTTTGGAAAGACTGATGATGTCACCATCCTAGAAATACAGCAGGAGAAGGGAAACCACCCAGTAAAGCAAATAGCGTGCTGTGCTAATGCGTCTCTCTCTAGTAGCATAACATAGTTAAGTAGGGGTTTAAATCCTGCAAATACTGACTGTGTGTGTCAAAGCGGTGTGAGTTTTGCTATTACTATGGTATGACATATTATGATTACTACAGTAAGTGCATAGCACACATCAGGTATATGCATGGCAAAATATATGTGTACATGTCCCCTCAATCAGTACATAGGTGTGAAGCCTGTATACTACATGAATACATTTGTTGCCATTGACAGGTTGTGCCACTGCTTCTCAGATCGTAGGTCACATATGCATGTATGTGACAGGGCTGTCCACTGTCGTGATCCATGGCCAAGGTCAGCTGTGCCACACACACCCATGACAGTTACAAAAGAGTGGTGTGAGTGAGGGTATATGCCTGGAGTATATGTCAGACATGTTCATGCACAACAACGACTGCCAATAATGGACAGTCGTTATAGGTGTACAACTGCCTTGTGGATATGCATCCAGGCCTCTAATGTCTCATGTGATACACCTTGGGACACCACAATACCTATGGATATGTGGATACCAAGGGACACATGACATAACATGAGGCTGTAATGTACACATTGGTACCCAACATACATGTAGAGCCTGCCACCTATGTGGTACTGACGGGATGGTAAGTATGGTACATGTGGTTGACGATGCCATAGTTGGCTTACTGCTATACAGCATGTATCAGATGACAGGTATCTGTCTGTATGATACCCTTGTGTAGGATATGCATTTCATCCAGGGAATAGATTGTAGGCCAATGCATGCATTTACAGAGTTGGATGGACACATCCCTAGTGTGTTTGCATGTACCTAAGGGGCCTATATGCCAAACAGGTGTGGTCACAGGAATGGGTGGCAGTCATTACCACTGGTTAGTGTTATAGTGTAGCACCAGAAGGATTCACCCGTTACTGAGTTCCCTACGACTGTGTGTCATTTGTCAGGAAAACATCCAATGCTTGCTTATAGTCATGCTGTTGAGGTTGCGTATACTACCAGACCACAAATCATTGACAGATACTAACAGTATCACCCACAACATAGTGACAACCCATGTCATACACATGTCTACCCATGTTAGTACATAACTGTAGTAGAATGCATACTGGCCAATGGAAGATACTATGAGATGTTAACAATGTGTACAACAGGGTATGCCACATGTTCCATGTATCCACTATGCACGTACATGCAGACAGTGCACACCCAACATGTTCACAGATGTACACTTGCTAATCTGTACTGCACACATCACACACATACTGTCCACTCACTAACACATGCTGGCAACACATTACACTTCAGCCAAGTGGCACATGGGTGGACAATACATACTCATACCTAACAGTGGTGTAAACAATGCTACACTGACAATCAGAGCTGTGATGCATAATGTCTGCAGAGATATACCTACACGGATGTCATTACACTTTCCTGTTGACAATTTGCTAATATTGCTACACTGCTATAGTGACACCCTGTGTATCAGCACCATGTTAGCCTGTTACTCCATCAATGTTACAGATGGCAGTAGGTGACACATCATATGCACAGGATGTTTTGTTGCTTGCCAGAGCCTGACATTGACCCATCCAACCAACATGTCTGTGTGTGTGTGTGTGTGTGTGTGTGTGTGTGTGTGTGTGTGTGTGTGTGTGTATGTGCGTGGGACAACAGTACAGCATGTGCCAATGTTGATGTAATGTGTGTATGTGCGTGAGCCCCAGTTGTTTGGTTAATGTGTGTGTGCATGCACACAGCTCCACCATGTGGCTGCCATACACAGTAGTTTGTGGGACAGCCACAGACTGTACCTGCTAGGCTGTCCAGATCTCTGTCTCTGGCCATGGACACAGTACCTGTGGCCTGGCAGGGTGCTACGGACAATATTGGGTATCAACCCTGACTGGGTACTGTCCTCAGAGGCAGAGGTGGGATGACTGGACCCATTTCCCTGCTGGGACTGGCCAGAGCCACGCAGCACGCGGTCTACTGGGACAGTCATCGGACAGGCCAGCAACAGCATTGCTGGCTGGTACCGCCACCACGGAGCGGCTGTGAACTGGGGCCATCCACGACCACTGCCAGCTGTTGCTGTTGCTGGCATGTGTCTGCGTCGATGTCGCAACCATCCCGCATGGTCCTGGCTCATGGAAGACATATTGTGGAGGGTATCTAATGTCTCCCCCCAACATCTATCGATGACCCCGGTGTAAATCCAGATGACACAGGCAAGGTCACTGATGCTGTCATTGATAGTGGTGTAATGTGCCCTCTGCACCCTAAGTCCCTGCCTGGTGTACCGTTCCATACATGCCTGAGCCTGCATTACAGCCCGGAACATACTGGTCATCGTAACACCTGTGAGGGCATGCCTGCCAGGGGCAATACGACCAGTGGTGCTCCCCTGAGAACCCCTGGACCTCTGCCTATGTGGTACCATTCCAGGTATACGGGTATGGCTGCTGTGAGGGGAAGCAAGTACCATGGGTACCACACACTCCTGGGCAATGCCAACTGTATGCTGTCCCTCGCCTATGGCCATTGGCGGTGAGGGATGTAATGACAGTATGAGGTAGCGCGACAGATGGGGTTGAACGCTGTGTACTGTCGATTGGCAGACCAACAACAGACCCTGTCAAGCCTTCCTGTGCCAAAATACACGTCTCATCAGCAGCACTATCCGTGGCAGTGGCTTCAGGTTCCCTGCTGCATTTGGCCACCCCTAAATCAGCAGCTGTGAGAGGAAGACAGGAAACTCACTTTACGGTCTGCACATGCACACATGCAGATATGAACACATGAACACATCCACGCATGCACACATGCACACATGCACACATGAACACATGAACACATGAACACTAATACACTCCTCACTACAGCACATACACGCACACACCAGCAATCCAACACATACTCTATAGTGGGTGAAGGTGGGTGTCAGTATCACAAGGTAAACAGTCACCACACACGTGTCAGCATGCAGAATATGTGTTGCACAAGACCATACAGTGCAAGTGTACACATCCCATTCAATGGCAGTATACATGGCTTTGATGCAACTGTGTAGTTGTTCAGTGATTGGTTATACCCTGGAACACAATGTGTGCATGGACACAACATTGCTGTGCAGGTATTATCAGCTCTGCAATGCCCTGTGCACCATCACTCACAAGTATACATGCCATGGCTGCATGAGTAATCTGTGTGACACATATATATCTATGTCTGAGTACAGTGTCTGTGTCCACAGCAGATAAGAGTGGGCATGGGTGTAGCACATGCATGCTATGTACACACATGGGATGAGTGGTGCATGTTGATGTGAAGGTATCCCAATGATCGACATGGCCAGTGTACCACGGTTATGGTGAGTGTGGGACATTTTGCAGATATGTCTGTGCCAGACATGGCATGGCATGCTACATGCCTGCAACAATGAACACCACACGTACCCAATGTGTGTCAGGTGACCTATACACCCAGTAGCATTCCAGGACATATATGTGACACTTTGTTTGGATGGTGACTGCTGTGCATACTGTCATGTAGCACAATACACACAACATGCTATGCATATTGTGTATAGGTGCATATGTTTGCACACACACGACATTGAGGTGCAAAGCAATGACTGCTATGACTAGCACTGTGGTCACCGTAACTAGATATGGTGTAGTACCCTGTGCCATCATCACCATGCATCCTGTGGTCACTCACACCTACTAATGTGTGCAAGACCACCGCCTAGCATGCTATACCTGAACCGCAGTGCTGTGGCTATGTTCGCAATAACACAGACACCTTGTACATGGGTGTGTGAGGTGCCCAATAGGGAGCATTGCCTGACATGACTGTGTTATGTGTTGCAGAGTGTTGCACAGACCCATGATAAGCCTCTACCCCTTAGGTACATCATGTGTGTGTGCATGACATGTGGGATACTGATGTGTGACCTTACAGCAGGTGTGTGTTAATGCCAAATGTAGCATGTTCCGTACTGCATATAAATGTGTTCTGTTGTGTACAGCTGTAGCAACTATGCATATCCAAGGTGCAGTACAGTGTTGCCACAACTGTGTCTGCTGCACTGTGCATTGTATGTGATTAAGGCAGCTACTGACTTTACTGAGATGATTAATGTCTCACAGCAAACATGGACAGCATGCATTATGCGTAGGGTGTTACTGCACATGGCCTACACCTCACCTATGACATGCACATTTCAGTACCAATATGAAAGTGTTAACACACTTACCAGCATGTATCATCTGCCCTGCTGTCACACCAGAGGGACCTACAAGAATATGACCATGTTTATCAGTGGCCACAACTGTGGCATTGCTAACGTGAGTGTGCTAATCTACAGTGGAACAACAGTCAATAGTCACAGGTGTGGATATACTATTCCAAATATCAGTATTGCATTACCTACAGGCAGCACAACTGCTAAACACACAGTACACACCTCACATAAGCATATTCTAACAATACTGGTAATGGTAGTGTACAGCTAGGGCATATTACCTGCATGCTCCATGTCGTCCTGCTGGGTGGCTCCAGACTCCATGATAACACATGTATGATGCTGTTGCTGCTGTACGCCAGGAGCCATCATGCTTAGGAGCAGCTCCTTCCACTCTGGTGAGGCGGGATGTATGGGCGACCCACCACCTGTGGCAAGCTGTTGCCTATGGATATCAGATGCATGCCACCGCACATGTCTAATTAAATCACTGCAGTGATGCTGTAACTGCTCATATGTCCGGTTATGCATGCCTATGTCATTTACCTGGTGAACAAGATCCTACCACAGTGCAGTACGCTCATGCTGGTGCTGGTTGGCCCTGGAAAAGAGCAGGTTGTAGTGCTGCACCAGGCTGGCCTGTATCTCCTGCTCCTCTGCAGCTGTATACGCCGGATTGCGTTGAGGAGCCATAACCCTGGAAGACAATTAAACGATATGTGTGAGCAGGTCATGTGGCACACTTAACATTATGAAGTACAGATATCACTTAACTGCCATATACAGCATCTGTCTGTCTGTCACAGGATACACACGTTCAATACCACATGTCAGTGCTCAGCCCACAACTGTCTGACAGTGCCTGCCACACTACATACAACAAACCAGTATACACCAGTACCCGACACACTGTTTGGGATACGATGCACAACCTTGCACCGGTGGTATATATCAAGCTAATGCATGAAGAAATATGCCATCCAATGCAGTGAATGTAATGTACATTTACAGTATTAACAGTAATCCACCCTAGTCTTTGATGCCATACCCCTACCGAACAAATGTGCACAGTTGTTAATATAGCTGGCATACTGCTGTAACAGAGTATACATGTTGCTAGGTACGCACACATACCCTGTAACACACATGTGATTGCAGGCATGGTACAGGCATCATTACACACACATTAGACATACATACAACACACAAATGTATGCCAACACAGATGAGCATTACCTGTGTACCTTATAGTACTGTGTGCCACTACTTACAGATACCTATGCCTGAGGTATGTAATCTGTGCAGACTACAGGTAACACACAAGACAGTCTTACCAGGGAATGTGAACATACACCATACTGTGGTGTTTAGGAGTACAGCTTCAGGTAGTACAACAGTTCATATGTGAGCTGGATTCACCAGCAGTACCACTTACTGAGCATACATGTATTGCTTCGGTCTACAATGGGACACCACAGTCATACACAAGGAACAACGTCACAACATATGACATCCTACTATGTCTGCATCCCAATAACTGACACATCTTTCTCTGGCCTCACACCTAGGACTCAAACTACCATGATAGACACAACCTCACACTAAGCTATCACACCTTTACAGACCTTGCACACAGTCATTGTCACACACATTCCACTTCACATAGCAGGTATTGCACTGAGTACATGTGTGTGTGCATTGTGTCATAGTTATGTAATACACTGTTGGCCCTGGGCCTAGAGCAGCCTAGCCATATGCTACCCTGCCCTTTGACATGCATGTAATGTGACTTCACTTGCTCCCATCAAACGGATACACAGAGGTGACTCCCAGGGCATATCACCTATCTCCATAACATTCATCAGGGGTATGTATGATATCTACTCATGAGGAGCCTTGTTTGTTGGTGCTGGATGGTTTAGTCCAGAGTATGGCATATTTGTGTATAGGAACCTGTACCTCCAGCATGTGCTGTTTAGTGCAGTGACACGGATTAGGGCACTAGGTCATGTAGCCTGGAGGGATTGTGAGGTGTTGTCATGGTGGTTGGCCGACTGCTATGGGTGTGACATACCTCTGTATGTCTGGCAGTGGTAATCTCTGGGTAGGCAGTATGCAACGCGCCTCTAGCTGTGGTTTTGTGAGTCAGTCTGCAAAGGGCATGTGTTTGAGGGCAGTATCACTCTTTGTTGGGTATGTCTATGGCCTTTCCACTTGCTGTAGTTGTCATGTGAGGTACATACCACATGAATGAAACTGGTTCTTTGGCACCTTTCTTAATAGAAAGATCAAATAATTTATAAAGCATTTATATTAAAACAATTTATTATTTTTAAGATGTATTTTATTTTAGTCCAACACCCAAGGCATTATTTATTTATTTATATAAAATGAAATTTTAAAGTATTTTTAGAAATATATATATAAATGTGTATATTTTCTTTGTATTTTGTGCATATATATATATTTTTTTACATAATACATTTTTAAACTTTTTTCCACTTCTGTATACAAGATGTTTATAATACATTACAAAATATTTTTTAATACTACATGAATTTATACATTTGATCACGCACAGGACCCATAAGCCAATGTTTTAACATTCTATTGTTTATATTAGATGGTAATTTTCAGGTTAGGTTTTTATGTTATTTACTGCTTTAAATGTTAAATTGTTTTGTGATGTCACCAAACTACAATACTATAAATGGTATTGTTTTAACAAGATGTATTGTTTCTGATGAAGTCTCTCATTTAGAGATGAAAGCGCTAAAACTATTTGGTAATTAAAGATGGAGTGTATTTGAAAAGTTCACTGGCGTCCTGGATTCCTGGTTCACCCTGTTTATGTTTTATGTACATACCACATGGGGAACTGTGAGGAGTAGAGGGGTACACTGACCTATATTACCCTAGATGACACACCTTTTGTGATGACACATAACACGTACCATGTAGAGAGATTACAAGACTAGTGTGGCACTGTGATTATCAAAGGGGAGGCTACTGTCCACCTGTGTCCCATGTTCCCTTCTGACACCTTCAGTGTTAGGCAGGCTAACACCTATGTGGTAGTTACTGTGTAAAGTGTTCTGGAATGGGGTATGGCACTGCAGTATCAACACTGGTGTTCAGTCCATGCCTTGGTCGACAGGCACCTGTTGCAGTACATATGACCCCGTGTCTCTCTCTCTCTCTCTCTACATATACATATATATATATATATATATATATATATATATATATATATATATATATGTATATATATATATATATAGGAAAAAAAATATATATATATATATATATATATATATATATAAGGTTCTACCTGACATAGTCGAAACCACACAACACCGACAACCACATCACCGACACCACATAATCGACAGTCCATTAACTCGAAACCTCACATACCCGACAACGAAATAACCGACCACGTACACAAACACGAACCCCATACACTGCACACACCACAATAACAACAATAAAAAAGAAAACACATCCCCATTCCACAAACCACAAACACAACACAAGCACACCAAAATCCTTACAAACCCACACTAAACCTTACTAACCCTAAGGTCCGTCACTATCGCTGCATTACAACCCGCCTCTAACCCTAACTCACTTAACCCACCCTAACCCAAAGTCTATCCCTACCGCACACTTACTAACCTGCTCCTAACCCTAACTCACTTAACCCGCCCCTATCCCAAAGTCTATCCCTACCGCACACTTACCTAACCCGGCCCCTAACTCCTAACTCACTTAACCCACCCTCTATCGCTCCCTAACCCTAACTCACTTAACCCACCCCTATCCCCACAGACCGTCAATATCCACACTTACCTGACTCTCGCACTCCTAACGTCCGTCACTACCGATACTCACACAGCCTTTTCCCATGTCGGCATCCTCAAGGCCGGTGTTGTCATCCGTCGTGTCGGTCTTCTGCATTGTCGATGTTCTGGCACTCGCGATTCGCGTTGGTCTTCTTCATTGTCGATCTTCTGGAGCTCCGGATTCCATTGTCGGTCTTCTGCGCTGTCGACTAAGTCAGGTAGAACCATATATACATATCTATACATACATATCCATACATACATATCTATACATATCTATACATATCCATACATATCTATACATATCTATACATATCCATACATATCCATACATATCCATACATATCTATATATATATCCATATATATATCCGTATATATCTATATTTAATCATATTTATCCATATATATCTATATATATCCATATACATATCTATATATATATCTACATATATCTATATCTATCTATACATGTATATATGTATATATGTATATATCTATATATAGATCTACATATCTATAATTCTATATATCTTTACTTCTATATAGCTATATATATCTATATATGTATATATCTATCTACAGATATGTGTGTGTGTATATATATATATATATATATATATATATATATATATTTGTATATACATCTATACACACACACACACACACACACACATATATATATATATATATATATATATATATATATATATATATATATATATATATATATACACACACATACATCTAAACATACATTGCTGTACATATAGCTGCACATATAGGCACATATACTGCCCACCTGTCATGGATAGGGATGTTTATTATGCAACCGCTAGAGACATAATGGTTATGTAATACTATTGCACAATGTTGTGCAGAATCCATTCTGCTGTCCTCAGGCCGTATAGCTGTAGCAGTCCTCACTGCCTGTAGCTCAGTCCCACAGCTTTTAATCACCACATGACATATACCAGCACTGCTTGCTGTCTGCAATGCCACACACTACAACCTACATACAAATGTGCATATAGCAGTCTTCAACAACATACATATGTCCAGCCTTCACTAACAGTTGCAGTATGTCCCTTGCCCTATGCAAATGTGCATGTACATATAGATACAGACTGCAGACACATATAGATGGCTCACAGTATGTAGAGTACCCGTCAGACACATCATTCGGATGTCATCAAATACATACCTGTTACACACCTTACCTTTGTATTCCTCAGCTCCGTCTCTTGTAGGTATTGATTGTTCTTGATTTTTTTTTCTTTTTTTTTTAGTTTTGGTTTCCTCTGTGTGTGTTCTTTCTTTTCACTGTCTTCCTCCTACTGCCTGTTTGTATCCGTCTGTCTGTCTGTCTCTCTCTGTCTGTCTCTCTCGCTTGCTCTCTCTCTCTCTCTCCCCCGGTTGGTGCAATGATATTATTGCATGTGTGGACAGCAGATACAGGCTACTTTTCTAGGTATCTGCACATGTGGATGTGATGGCCTCTGCACCAATTGGTGCACAACATTTGGAAATTGCATACAGCCTGCTGTGTGGTAATTGCAGTTCTCATTGTGATTTCAGGACACTGCTATAAAATGATAGGTTAGGTAGGTGTAGCCCTTTCAGCTTTGCAAGGTGGGGACCATGCTTGTTTGCTGTGGACACTGTTGTCTCAGTCAGAAGGTTGGTACATGTCTCATATCTGAAGCTGGGTTGTAGCTAGTGAAATGCATGTTGTGCTGAAACCTGACTGTTGCTTCTTCCAGTACACTCTTCTCTGTGTGTAGGTTTACTCACACCTCCTAATGCTAACACTGGATACATGGGAGTATGTACTTTTCGAATTAGAGAATTAACTGGCATACAACAGTAGTTATTGCAATGTATTCCTATGGCTTTCCTATTTTCCCTTTACATTCACTCATTGTAATGCATGTTATAGGTCTTTCAGCACCAAGTTATTGCATATCTGCTGTGGTGTAATGGTACTTCATGCAGACTGGTGAGTCCAAGGTCCTAGGTTCGATACTGACAAGGTATTTTATTTTGCTGCTGAGCAATACAAGGGCCTTGTCATACAGAGTGACTAAGGCACTTATAAGCAGTTGTAAGCGGGTTTGCGCAGGTTTGCCTGACACTTAGCGATGCTTAGCTAAGCGCACACAAGCTCACACTCGCGCAACCCTGCTTACTACTGCTTAAAAGTGCTTACTCCCGCTAACCCCCGCGCTAATTTCTTTTAAAGAAAAGAAAATGGGGAGATAGGAAAGTGGTGAAAAACGGGGCAGAAAGAGGGAAAGACAGTAGGGAAATCAGCTTGGGATGTGCAGGATGGGTGTAAGGAAGGTCCATAGCTGCCCATTTCTTTACCAGCAACGGCTGTGCTTATGTTTGGAATTTGGTGTGATATTTGAAACCTTCCACCCCTGAGAGAGGGGTGAGGACAACAAAATATGTTGTACTGCCAATTAGAATTATCAGTTTACATGTCCAGTGGACATGAGTGCAAATTGGGCAGCTATGTATTGGGCATAACTTTTTTGTGGGTACAGATTGCCCCTTTTTTTTTTTTTATAGGTGAGAGTAGAATGTGAGGTAGAGGAAGTAGGTATATTTGGGGAGGTAGGTTGGGGTGGTAAACAGACAAGACAAACAAGACGTATACAGGGGCGGAGTTTGACACAGGGGGTGGGTGAACACAATTGACGGGGAAGGATGTTTGGAAATCACAAGCCCATGAGCCCACAGATGGTAACAGTGGAACTGAGATCCCCACCTATGGGCAGTCACCACTGCACCTTCACAGCCCCGAGGGTGGCTGTGCTGGGGGCTGAGTAGGAGGGGCAGGCTCACCTGTGAGATGCGCCACTCTCGCCTCGAGCTGGCGTAGGGGATCAGCGACTGAACGCTCGATCTCCCTATGCACCACAGCCCAGACCCTAGCAAGGGTGACAGGTGGCCCTCCTCCACCCACGCTTGCACAGGGGGGATGAGCCCCATCCCCTGCAGCACTTCCACCCGAAGGTGGCACAGGACCAACGGAGGAGGGGAGCCCGGGCTGGGCACCAGAGCCACTGTTGCCAGGTGCACTCGCCAACTGAAGTAGGACAGGAGGTTCCGCTGGGACCAACCTTCCCATACATTCTGTGGTTAGGTGTATTTAATTACAACATAAACAACAGCATTCCAGATTAGTTGTAACAGCATGCAGTAATATTCCCATTAACCCAAAACACCAAGGTTCCAACAGTTGAACAGCAAGCATAATACATGCATATATTGAACAACAGTGGATATTCCAACAACATGCAAGGATGTTTGGTAGCAACAGGCCACCATGAACATAGTGTTTGAACAGGGCACATGCATCAACATCAATGCAAATATTTATAAAACAATAGGACATATGTCCCAACAAATATTTAAGTTTACACATACCCATTGAGGTGTGGAATTGCATGGTTTATGCACATATGGTAGGGTGTAGAGAAAACATTGGTTAACATCTTATAATGACCTTTTAGTCTACACTAAATTCCCAGTGACTGCAAGTGTATATCCCCTACCTGTATTATTACACTTCCCACCATACATTAGGTTGTGTCATGGGTTTAGCTAGTTCAATATATGCCTGACCTATATCTGACATTAACTATCCAGGCTGCTGATGTTACTGCTACATATTTCCTGTTTGCATTTATATTTCTTTATCTACATATCTGGGATGTTTTCACATGACATTTTCACTTTGATTTGTACAAAACCCTGCATTTCCTGATACACACTCACATTTCTGGTGAATAATTACATGCTACACATGTGCCAGGTTTGCTTATTCATGCCAACCAGTAAATGGCTATTTTGGACTGTATATATGTTTCACAGCTACTAGCACTTCCATCACCCACTTTATATGGGACTGCATAACTCTGGGTTGCCAGCACATTTTCAAACAGTACTGTTTGTATAATGCAAGGCTACAACAACATTTCAGACTCTGTGACACAGACACACTCTGGGTTTTAGACCTTTATTAATGACATTGCACACGTTTCCACAGGCTCACTCCTTTATTTGATTTAATGTTGTTTATGGCAGTCATGTTCAAGACATATTATACCTTTATTAATAGGTTAGAACAATTTTTTTTCAGGCTCACTCACTTATGTTATATGAAAGTGCCTGCAGAGAGAGATATTCTTCCAAACATATGTTACCTTTCTTAATGGGTTACTACACTCTTTTTCTGACTCTCTGACATTTTTATCTGGCAGTACATGCAGAGGACTTATTCAGGCAATTCTATGGCTGTTTTATTGGACTACAACACATTCTTTCATGCACTCAAATAATATTTTATATAACAATACATGCAGAATAATCACTAACCTGCCTGGTGGCGCAACCTTAGCAGCCTATCAGCATAGGCTTGCTGATTTGAGACACGGCCACCTGCAGCTGTGAAGTAAATAAAGGGATATTGAAACATACCTATCCATTATACATACTCCATTATCAATTCTTACATACTGCATTCCGTGGCTACTTAGTTGTGGGGCATCCTGCATCCCATGGGCCTCCTGTATCCACTGGTTCAGGCGGTCCTGCTTTCGTCTCTTCAGGTCTGCATGGTGGTGGCGGACCTGCTCACCAGTCCAGGGAACACCTGTGGCACTGGTGAGGTCACAAGCTAACTGGTTCCATGCTTCTGCCTTGTACTCTGTCCCTTGGAACTGGCCCTGCAGGAGTCAAGACTTGTGACTGTGGGCAAGGAGCCAAACCATATATTTTGACTCTTCGATGCCCCAACATTGCGCTCGGAAACATTATCCCTCTTCCACACCTGCCATTCTGACTGCAAATGTGTGCCACAATCAGTTATGGCGAGTATTTCCATCTATGGGGCTTAAATATGCCGCATTTCCCCTCACTTTTTTCTGACTGTCCGTTTTATAAAATTCTCAGCTGACTGCAGACCTGATTAGTAATGGTTAAACTTACATTCGTAAGTATATGCATGTTAATGGTGGCTGCTTCCCCTATGTTGTCATGGCTTAGTGGTTCTGTACTTTGATTATGATGCACAAGGTCCTAGGTTCGAACCTTGTCGTTGTTTTATTTAATACTGTCTGGACAGGCTAGGGGGTGTGGCTGCGTTTAAGCAACTTAGCTCTATGTTGCTCCTCGGTGCCCTGTTTGGTGCGGCGTGCACGTCCGCACAAACACATTGCGCTGGGTAAAGCGCTATTAAACCATGGGCAACTCTGTTTAGATGGGTAAAGCACTATTAAACTATGGGCACCTCTGTTTAGCTGGGTAAAGTGCTGCTTCAGAGCAGGCTATTATATATCTGGATCCTTTGAAAATATATATTTTGTTCACTGATACATTAGCCATTTCACTGCTTTTAATAATATTTTAATCATATATGTCTGATATTATTTCAAATACTGATTTAAAACATAAATACGAAGGAGAGTGGTGGGAATTGAACTGTGAATGCCTATTCTTTGTGCATACACTCTACCATTATGCTATTACAATTTGGATGACTGTGCATAAGTAGTTCTTATATGCTCTTCAATGTCACAATTGCTAACTGTGGTTAAGCAATGGGCACACCCGTGCAAACAAGCGCAAATACGGGCAGCTATATCGTGGATTTAAAAAAAAAATAGTTATTTACTTTATATAAGTGTGATGGGGGTTTACAGTGTCAGGGAGTGTGGTGTTGGGTGCAAGTACATTTGAGCGAACTCGCTCTTGTGTGTTGACATTATGCTTTTTTAAACCTTGCAGAGGTGTGGACATTTAGACTGCTCCGCAGTCAGACACACCCCCTGCTTTCCTACTCAGTCCGTGTAAGAGTTACGGTTGAGTCAGCGTGCCCTCATGAATATTCATGGCACGCTGATGTCATACCGTTCAACTGCAACCTCCGAGTAAGACATATTAAGTCTTACACGGAGGTTTTGTGAATCCGGGGGAACATCTTCACACACATATTTGCTCCACCAACTAGCAAATAATTTCATTATATAGCAAAGTGAAAGATTCTCAAGTGGTGAGCATTAAGTGTGTGCAGACAGGTTAGCATGCGATGTAAAAACAAACTATTAGCACATCATCACAGCTTATGACTGCCATCACTACTGGTTGCAACACAAAACGACAGTCTCTTCTAGGGGGATATGGGCAGCTATTTTTTGAAGGTACTGAATATCATTAGCAATCCTTCTCTACTTTATTCTTGGAATCTTGCTGCTAAATATTTTACTAATTTATTTTTGAAATCAAAACACAGTCCATTTTAAGACATAAACCATAAACCAAAAACATGTTCATAAAAACCTCTATAGTGACACACACACACACACACACACACACACACACACACACACACACACACACACACACACACACACACACGCACACACACACACACACACACACACACACACACACACACACACACACACACACCCACACACACACACACACACACACACACACGCACACATGCACACACGCACACACGCACACATGCACACACACACACACACACACACGCACACACACGCACATGCACATACACGCACACACACGCACACACCATCCAAATCAGATATTATGCCATTATGAGATGTAAATGAGAAATGGTGTGAAGCAGAGTGTGCTAATGAAGCGTTTGTGCGATTTATAGTACAATATCCACACAGTGCAGCCATGTTTCACATCTAATATCTACACTGCAAGCCATGAAGTTACCCCCCAAGTGATCCCTTCAGTAGTTGTCCAAGTATGGGCAAGCTCTTCACTGACTCACACAGGAATCATTTCTTCCAGTGACATCTTTAGTAGTTTGTCTAAGAATGCTAAAAAACTGATGAGACACAATAAATTATTTAGGCCAGCAATCACTTCAGCATTTTAGCTTATATGCACAAGCACTTCAATGGATGAATGATTTCCCCCAGTGACTGCTTAAGAAGTTTACCCATTTATGCACAAGCACATCACTGACACCAAATGAAACATTTCAAACAGTGATCCCTTCATTGGGTTGTCCATGTATGCACAAGGACTTCAATGACACAAATCAAAAATTTCCCAGAAAGATATCTTCAGAAGTTTGTAAATGTGTCTACAAGAAATTCACTGATTATTAAGTGAAACATTTCCCACAGTGACCCTTTTAGTAGTTTGTCCATCTACACTTTAATGATTCAGATCTATGCAGACACACTCTACTCACTCCAAATGAAACATTTCCCCCCAAAGTTCCTTTCTGTAATCTGCCTATATATGTATGAGCACTCCACTCACTCCAAATGAAATATTTGCAGCAATGAACCCTTCTGTAGTCTGCTTATCCATGGACAAGCACTCCACTAATTCCAAATGAAATATTTCAGCAAATGATTCCTTCTGCAGTGGCCCATGTAGTCACAAGAACTCTATTGCCTCTAAATGAAACATTTCCCCCAGCAATCCCTTCTGTAGTCTGCCCGCATATGCACAAGCACTCAACTGACTCCAAATGAAACATTTCATGCAAGGTTTCCTTCTGTAGTCTACCCTTATATACACAAGCACTCAACTTTCACCAAACAAAACACTTCCCCAAAGATCCCTTCTACAGTTGCCCCTGAATTCCCAAGCACTGCAGTGAATTAAAATGAATCATTTCTCTCAGTGATCACTTTGGTTGTCTGTCCATGCATACACATGCTCTCCACTGACACTAAATAAAACATTTCCCTAACAATCCCTTCTGCAGTCTGCCCATGTATGCACAACCACTCCACTGACTCCAAATGAAACATTTCTGTGAAACATCCTTTCCATAGTATTCCCAAGCACTCCATTCACTCCAAAGAAAACATTTCAGTCAATTTATGCATAAGTGCTCCACTAACTCCAAATGAAACATTTCCCCCAACAATCCCTTCTGTAATCTGCCCACATATGCACAAGCACTCCACTGACTCCAAATTAAACATTTCCCCAACAATCCCTTCTGTAGGCTGCCCATGTATGTGCAAGCACTCCACTGATTTCAAAAGAAACATTTCCCCATGTAGTCTCTCATATATGTGCAAGTACTCAACTGACTACAACTAAAAACGTTCCACTAAAGTTCCCTTCAGCAGACTGCCCATGTATGCACAAACATTCCACTGCCTTCAAATGAGTCATTTCCCCCATGGATCTCTTCTATAGTCCACCCTTTTATACGCAATCACGCCACATTTCCCCAACAATTATTTCTATAGTCTGCCCATGTATACATAATAACTCCATAGACATCAAATGAAACACTTCCCCCGATGATCCCTTCTGTAGTTTGCCCAAGTATGTACAAGCACTACATTCACTCCAAATGAAACATTTCCCCCAGCAATCCCTTCTGTTATCTGCCTATGTAGGCTCAAGCACTACACTGAATCAAACAAAATAAGTCCATCAACAATTCTGTCTGTATTCTGCCATGTATGCATAAGAACTCCACTCGTTCCAAATTAAATATTTCATCCAACGGTCCCTTGTATATTTTGCCCATGCATGATCAAGCACTGTACTGACTCCAAATGAAAAATTTCCCCAGCTATCACTTCTGTAGTCTGCTCTTGTATGCACATTCACTCCACTTATTCTAAATGAAACATTTCCTACAAATATCCATTCCTTAATCTCCCTGTGTATGCACAAGTACTACACTGACTCCAAGTGTAAAATTTCCCCCAGTGGTCCATTCTGTGGTGTGCCTATGGATGCACAAGAGCAACAGTGACTAGAAATGAAACATTTCCCTGAAAAAATCCCTTCTGTAGTCTGCCCATTGTGTGCATAGGTATTCTGCTGACTAAAAACAACAATCCCTACTGCAGTCTGCTAATGTGTGGACAAACACTCCGAGAACAAATGAAACATTTTGACCACTGTGCCCTTCTGTAGTCTGCTCTTGTATGCATAAGCAATTCAATGACTCAAATGAAGCATTTTCACCAGGTATACATTCAGCAGTCTATCCATGCATTTACAACTGACTCCAAATGAAACATTTCCTCTACCGAGTCTTGAACTCCACTGACTCTGAATGAAACATCTTCCCAAATGACCTATTTTATAGTCTGCCCATGTATGTACAAGCACTCCACTGACTCCAAATAAAAGATTTTTACAAGCAATCCTTTCTATAGTCTCCCCATGTACATACCAGCATGGCACTGAATACAAATGATTCATTCCCCTAAAGATACTTCTGTAGTCTGCCCATATATGCAAAAGTTCTCCTCTACAGCAAATTAAATATTTTCCCAACTCTCCCTTCAGTTGTTTGCCCATGCATACTCAATCACTCCACTGACTCAACATGAAACATTCCCCCATTGATCCCTTATGTAGGCTGCCCAGTTATGCACAACTTCTTCTCTGACTCCGAATGAAACATTTACCCAACAATCCCTTCTGCAAACTGCTCATGTATACATAAGCACTCCAATGGCAACATATCAGAAATTGTACCCAAATATACATTCAGTTTTCTGCATGTTTGGACAAGCACTTCATTGACTCCAGATAAATCATTATCCCCAACATTCCATTCTGTGGTCTGCCATTCTATACACAAGCACTCCACTGACCTAAAATGAATAATTTCCCCAAACAATCATTTCTGCAGTCTGCCCATGTATGCATAAGCACTCCATAGACTGCAAATGAATCATTTTCTCCACTGATCGCCTCTGTAGTCTGCCCATGTATACACAAAAACCCACTCACTCCAAATTAAACATTTCCTCCAGTGATCCCTTTTATACTTTGCACATCATTGCACAATCACTCCATTGACTCCAAATGAAAAATTTCCCCTAATTATCCCTTCTGTAGTCTGCCTGTACATGCAGAAGCACTCTACTGATGAAAAAGGAAACATTTCTCCAATGATCCTTCTGTAGTCTGCCCATGTATGCTCAAGCACTGCAATGACTGCAAATGAAACAGTTCCCACAACAATCCATTCTGCAGTCTGCTCATGTATACACAACCAGTCAACAGACGCAAAATGAAACATTTCCCCCAATGATCTCTTCATTTGTTTGATAACATATGAAAAACCCACTCTGCTGACACAGAATGAAACATTTCCCCAAAATATCCCTTCTGTAGACTAACCATGTATGTCAAGCATTTCATTGTCTCAACACAAAACATTTATTGGTTCATAGGTTCATAGGTGTTTACTAGACTAAGAACCACTTGGGCCCTTTTAAGCCTAGCCATTCATTCCAAATCTCTGACAAGTTCTGGTTCCCCTGATAAATGTAATTGAGGGCTTGGGAGGTAAAACATTTACAAGCAGGGACCTGGGAAATATACCCTTTACAAGCTGCTTGTGTCCATAAGAGACATAGGTGCCAAACAAGGTATTAATTTCTTGTTTCCCATCCAATTGTCCATGTTACACTTGAATAGGGTTAGGGAGGAACTCTGCTTCACATCGATGGGGAGTCTGTTCCAGAGAAGGGATAGTCTCTGGGATGCATACCTTTCTCTCCAGTAGGTCCTATTTATATTATAGGCAATGTTTAATTCTTTAGAATTGGTAATTCTGATTCTGTTTGTTTTGCAGATATGCAGGAGGTCCATCAGAGTGGGGTCTGATAATGCCTTGTATGCCAGACATACTACAGCCTGTAAGAGACAGAGTACAGGGATAGGGCCTTAAAGTGTTCTGCTTAGAGCATATTCCTTAAGCCCTGTATTCTTTTAGGGAGGAACTTCTGTGGATGTTCCAGCTTTTGGAAATTCCTGGTTAGGTACATAACAAAGGGGGCATTGTACTCAGTTATAGGTTTGATGAATGCCAAATACAGTGGAACGATGACTTCCTTGGACCTAGATGCCATACCTTTGTTTATAAGATGCACAACACAGAATGATTTCCTCACTACTGTAGACGCGTGATGGTCACAATATAGACTACTGTCTATGTGTGTCCCCAAGTCCCTCACTATTGGGTCAACTCTTAGGGGTGTGGTGTCAATATGATAGTTTCCAGGGATGGATGACTTCCCAAACAATACTATCATGCATTCCAAGATAAAATAAAATAAAATATATATGGATCTATTAACAGTAAATATATATATATATATATATATATATATATATATATATATATATATATATATATATACCATTTGTAATTAAATATTAATAGTGCTTTAAATTTAAATTATGGTAAATATAGTTTAGAGGAGGGGT
The DNA here is from genome assembly GCF_019279795.1 of Protopterus annectens. NCBI lineage: Eukaryota > Metazoa > Chordata > Ceratodontiformes > Protopteridae > Protopterus > Protopterus annectens. Next base: position 878,885,220 of record NC_056728.1, on the reverse strand, counting down.
GTTTATTTACTGTGAGTAACTTAACCAATAGAATGTTCTATATCATTCACATGTGCTATTTAAATGTGGTTCTACTTTTTTGTTTTATCTGATGAAGTCCTAGTATTAGAAGGGACAAAAAGCAGTTGATTTTATGTTTATTTGCTTAATTAAAATTCTTTAATACCAGAAGACGTGGTTTGGCTTGTTTCAGTGGCTCATCAGGTTCTTGGTCTTTCCATGTCTTTGCATGTGAGACTAGTGAGACTTATGTTTAGTTTCCAGGGTATGTAGGTGACCCACCTTTGTGCAGAAGGATGACCATTACTGTTCTCCATTTATGAGGCATGAAGCCTGTTTGGAAGCTACAGTTCATGCTGTTTAGAAGGCATCATGGGACATTGCCTAGGTCCACTGATGCAATGTTCTTGGCCTTAGGGAGAGCATTAAGGACAAGTTTCCTAGTGATAGCAGGAGAAGTTATATTTGATGTTGTTTCCTGAGGGAATATTGAGGGGAGCAGAGGGGTTAAAGTTGGAGCTGAATTTGTCAGCCATTGGGTTTGCTATATCTTCTGGATCAGTCTAGGTGTCTCAATTTACAATGATCTCTGCATGCAATTGAGTATTGCCTTTGAGGTTTTGGATATAGCTAAATAATACCTTGTGATTGTACTTGTTCTGAGAGGCCAGATTTACCTCAGATTTGGCTTTGGTAGACTATATTTGTCCTCTGAGTTGTATGTTTAGTTTGATGTAGTCTGCCCATGTATGTATAGGCATGCCACTGTTTCCAAATGAAAAATTTCTCCAGTGAACCCTTGTGTAGTCTCCCATGTTTGTAAAAGCACTCCACTGACTACAACTGAAAACTTTACTCCAATGTTCACTCCAGCAGACTGCCCACAAGGACTACACTGACACCAAAAGAAACATTTTCCACAACTTTCCCTTCAGATAACTGCCCATGTATGTACAAACACCCAACTAACTCAAAATGAAACATTTTCCCCTGTAGATCAGAGCATGTGTATATACCTTTAAGCATTTATAGATGTAAGCATGTGCAGGCAGCAGTGCCATTTTGAGAGAACAGCCAGAGTGTTAACATGTATGAGTGTGGCAGTCAGTCTATTTATAAGTTTATTTAAGTTTAAGTTACAAAGCCTCATTTCTGATGTGTTTGTGTGCAATAAAACTGCTGGAACTAAACCCATGAATGTTTGTCTGTTTTTTTTCCCCACAATCCCTTCTGTTGTCTGCCCCCATATGCACAAGCACTTTACTGGAACCTAATGAAACATTTCCCCCAAAGAGCCCTTCGGTAATCTGCTGATGTATGCACAAACACTCCACTGACTCAAAATGAAACATTTCCCCAGTGATTTTTCTTTAGCCTACCCATGTATGCACAAGAACGCCACTGAAACCAAATGAAATATTAACCCCAACTATCCATTCAGATGCCTCACCGTGTAAGCATAAGTACTACACTGACTCCAAATGAAACATATTCTAAAAGATCCCTTCTGTTTTCACTCATGTGTGCACAAACACTCCACTAACGCCCAGTGAAACAACAGAGATTCCTTCTGTGGTCTGCCTTTATAAGGACAATCACTTCCCTGACTCCAAGTGAAACATTTCTCCCAGCTATCTCATCTGCAGTCTGCCCATTTTTGCACAAGCATTCCAATCGACTCAAATGAAACTTTTCCTCCAACAACTTCTGTAGTCTGACCACGTATGCACAAGCACTCGACTGATACCAAACAAAACTTTTTTTCATTTATCCCTAAACTTGTCTGCCCATGTATGTACAAGCACTTCGGTGCTTCAAAATGAAACATTTTCCTCAATGACCCCTTCTTCAGCCAGCCCATGAATAGAGAAGCAATTCACTGACTACAAATGCAATATTTGTACTAACTGTTCACTCTGTACGCATGTATGCACAAACACTCTGCTGGCTCTAAATGAAACATTCCTGCAATGTTCCCTTCTGCAGTCTTCCCATGTATGCAAAAGCAGTCCACTGACTCAAACTGAAACATTTTCCCCAATGCAGTCTGCCCATATATGCACAAACAATGCACTGACTACAAATGAAACATTTCCCCAATGCAGTCTGCCCATATATGCACAAACAATGCGCTGACTACAAATGAAACATTTCCCCAATGCAGTCTGCCCATATATGCACAAACAATGCACTGACTACAAATGAAACATTTCCCCAATGCAGTCTGCCCATATATGCACAAACAATGCACTGACTACAAATGAAACATTTCAATGCAGTCTGCCCATATATGCACAAACAATGCACTGACTACAAATGAAACATTTCCCCAATGGG
>NC_056728.1:878847126-878882383 GCF_019279795.1 Protopterus annectens | reverse complement strand
TGTTTGTTCCGTGGCATGGAAGCGAGTGATCCCCATTCTCTTGCTGGCAGATTGAGTGCTGTGTACGCCGGTATTCGCACGGCGGTCTGACTTTGTATGTGGAGTCTCTACTGTAGTACCTATCTGTATTCCCTGTGTTTTGCCTTACTACAGCTGTGTGATTCCACCAGGTTTGCAGTTATGGGTGCCATCTTGGCCGTACGTTTGTCCATCCTTGGGAAATGCCTACTGGACACTGGTGTAGGGCTGTACACATTTCACAGCTGCATGTAGCATTCTCCGGTGGATGATTGTCATTATTGTTGGGGGGTAAGGCATGTTCTATACCCACATCCCTCCCATGGGGTGGGACAACGGATTATCTGCCAAACAACACCGAGCCCCATTTCTGCATACCCACGATCCCATGGCTGCAGCCCTCGACGGTACCCATTATACATTCTTCATGTGTGCGGGACTGAGATGTGGACGCACATCTATGGACACGGCCATATGGGTATTTCTGCTCATATGTTCTGCATTTCATGGACACCTGTCATCAACCTTAAACACGCTGGTGGTGCATATGTCTAACAGTGCCGTAGTCATGGCTGTTACGCCTTCAGCGTCGCTTCCTCCATCACGTTTATCTTGCATAGGGCTAAATTTTTGGGTCCTACAATGGACACCAATGTGCATATGTAAAGTGTAGAACCTGTTGGACTGTGTCCTTCTGGCCAGTGGGTTTGACTGCTGCTGTATGTTACCCAATCGCGGGTGTGTGTTTGACTACACATATTATGTACTGCTACGACATCCAGGTCTTTCAAACCTGACACCGAATGGTGTACATCCAAAGATGCAGGTTAGCAACTGCTTTACATAATCCTCAGAAGTCACAATACGAAATATCCGCCACTGTATTGTCAAACTAACACCACCATGACATGTGGATCCTATTAATTCATTGAAGGATGTTCTTTATATGTGGGTACACCATAGCTTGACCATCCTATAACCTTCCTAGTTGACGTTGGTGGTGTGCCATTAGTATGTGTTCCGCAGATCGCCCATTTGTTCCGCAGTATGGAAGCGAGTGAACCCCATTTTCTTGCTGGCAGATTGAGTGCTGTCTATGCCGGTATTCGCACGCCGGTCTGGCTTTGTATGGGGGGTGTGTACTGTGGTCCCTATCTGTATTTTCTGTGTTATGCCTTACTGCAGCTGTGGAATTACACCGGGTTTGCAGTTATGGGTGACCATCTTGGTCGTACGTTTGTCTGTCCATATGAAATGCCTACTGGACACTGGTATAGGGCTGTACACATTTCACAGCTGCATTTAGCATTCTCCGGTGGATGATTTGCATTATTAGTGGGGAGTAACGCATGTGCTATACCCACATACCTCCCACGGGGCGGTACGACAGATTATCTGCCAATCAACACCGAGCCCCATTTCTGCATACCCACGATCCCATGTCTGCAACCCTCGATGGTACCCATTGCACATCCTTCATGTGTGCGGGAATGGGATGTGGACGCACGTCTACGGACTCGGCAACCTGGGGAGTCCTATTCATATGTCCTACATTTCATGGACACTTGTCATCAACCTTGAACACGCTGGTGGTGCACATATCTAGCTGTGCCGTAGTCACAGCTATCAGTTCTTCTGGGTCTCTAGATCACTGCCTGTTCACATTGCATACGGATAAATTTTTTGGTCCTACAATGGACACCAATGTGCATATGTAAAGTATAGAACTTATTGGACTGTGTCCATCTGGCCAGTGGGTTTGACTGCTGCTGTATGTTCAGCAATCACGGATGTCGGTTTGAGTACCCATATTATGTAGTGCTACGTAAACCGGGTTTTCCGCCACTGAACCCAAATGTTGTGATTCCAATGATGCAGGCTAACAATTGCTTTAACTAATCTGCAGATATCCCATTGGGACATTCCCGCCTCTGTATTGTCAAATTAACACGAACGAAACATGTAGATCCTATTAATTCATTGAAGGATGTTCTTTATATGTGGGTACGCCATAGCTTAACCATCCTATAACCTTCCTAGTTGACATTGTTGGTGTGCCATTAGTATGTGTTCCGCAGGTCGCCCATTTGTTCCGCAGTATGGAAGCGAGTGATCCACATTCTCTTGCTGGCAGATTGAGTGCTGTGTACGCCGGTATTCGCACGGCGGTCTGACTTTGTATGTGGAGTCTCTACTGTAGTCCCTATCTGTATTCCCTGTGTTATGCCTTACTACAGCTGTGTGATTCCACCAGGTTTGCAGTTATGGGTGCCATCTTGGCCATACGTTTGTCCATCCATGGGAACTGCCTAATGGACACTGGTATAGGGCTGTACACATTTCACAGCTGCATTTAGCATTCTCCGGTGGATGATTTGCATTATTAGTGCGGAGTAACGCATATGCCGTACCCACATCCCTCACACGGGGCGGGACAACAGATCATCTGCCAATCAACTCCGACACCCATTTCTGCATACCCACGATCCCATGGCTGCAACCCTCGACAGTACCCATTGCACATTCTCCATGTGTGCGGGAATGGGATGTGGACGCACATCTATGGACTCGACAATCTGGGGATTTCTGTGCATATGTCCTGCATTTCATGGACAGTTGTCATCAACCTTGAACACGCTGGTGGTGCATATATGTAGCTGTGCCGTAGTCACGGCTGTCACTTCATCTGGGTCTCTCGATCGCAGCCGGTTGACATTGCGTATGGATAAATTTTTGGGTCCTACAATGGACACCAATGTGCATATGTAAAGTGTAGAACATGTTGGACTGTGTCCATCTGGCCAGTGGTTGTGACCGCTGCTGTATGTTCCCCAATCGCGGATGTGTGTTTGACTACACATATTATGTTGTGCTACGAAACCCATGTTTTACTACGATTAACCCAAATGGTGTTAATGTAATGCTGCAGGTTGGCAACTGCTTTAAGTAATCCTCAGAAGGCCCAGTAGGACATATACGCCACTGTATTGTCAATATAACACAGCCAGAACATGTAGACCCTATTGATTCATTGAAGGATGTTCTTTATAAGCGGGAACGCCAGTGTTTAAACATCCTATGACCTTCCTAGTTGACGTTGTTGGTGTGCCATTGGTATGTGTTCCACTGGTCGCCCATTTGTTCCGCAGTATGGCAGCGAGTAATCCCCATGTTGTTGCTGGCAGATTGAGTGCTGTGTACGCTGGTATTCGCACGATGGTCTGGATTTCTATGGGGAGTGTCTACTGTAGTTGCCATCTGCATTTCCTGTGTTATGCCTTACTGCAGCTGTGTAATTCCACCGGGCTTGCAGGTATGGGTGCCATCCTGGTCGTAGGCTTGTCCATCCATGGGGATTGCCTACTGGACACTGTTATGGCCTGTACACATTCCACACCTGCATTTAGCATTATCCGGTGGATGCTTTGCATTATTAGTGGGGAGTAGGTCATGTGCTACACCCACATCCCTCCCACGGGCGGACAATGGATTATCTGCCAAACAACACCGAGCCCCATTTCTGCATACCCAAGATCCCATGGCTGCAACCCTCGACAGTACCCATTACACATCCTTCATGTGTGGGACTGGGATGTGGACGACATGTATGGACACGTCGATCTGGGGATTTCTGTTCATATGTCCTGCATTTCATGGACACCTGTCATCAACCTTAAACACGCTGGTGGTGCATATGTCTAACTGTGCCGTAGTCACGGCTATCGCATCATCTGGTGGTCGGAAACGGCTCGATGGAGTTCTGTTAGAAGGTATTTTTGGGTCCTACAATGGACACCAATGTGCATATGTAAAGTTAGATGTTGCTGGACTGTGTCCAACTGGCCAGTGGTTTTGACTGCTGCTGTATGTTCCCCAATTGCGGATGTCTGTTTGACTACCCATTCTACGTGGTGCTACATAAACCAGGTGTTTTAGAACTGTGAACAAATGGTGTACATCCAAAGATGCAGGTTAGCAACTGCTTTAAATAAACCTCAGACGTCCCAATAGGACATATCCATCACTGTATTTTCAACATAACACCACCAGAACATGTTGATCCCCTATGTATTCATTGAAGCATGTTTTCTTTATAGGTGGGAACGCCATAGTTTACATATCCTAGTTGACGTTGTTGGTGTGCCATTAGTATGTGTTCCACAGGTCGCCCATCTGTTCTGCAGTATGGTAGCAAGTGCTCCCCATTTTGTTGCTGGCAGATTGAGTGCTGTGTACGCCGGTGTTCGCACGGCGGTCCAACATTGTATGGGGAATGTCAACTGTAGTCCCTATGTGTATTTCCTGTGTTATGCCTTACTGCGGCTGTGTAATTCCACCGGGTTTGCAGTTGTGGGTGCCATCTTGGTCGTACGCTTGTCCATCCATGAGAATTGCCTACTGGACACTGGTATAGGGCTGTACACATTTCACACCTGCATTTAGCATTCTCTGGTGGATGCTTTGCATTATTAGTGGGGAGTAAGACAGGTGCTACGCCCACATCCCTCCCACGGGGTGGGACAACGGATTATCTGCCAAACGACACTGAGCCCTGTTTCTACATACCCAGGATCCCTTGGCTGCAACAGTCGACAGTACCCATTACACATCCTTCATGTGTGCGGGACTGGGATGTGGACGATCTATGGACTCGAACTCTGGGGATTTCTGTGCATATGTGCTGCATTTCATGGACAGCTATCATCAACATTGAACACGCTTGCGGTGCATATGTCTAGCTGTGCCGTGGTCATGACTGTCGGTTCTCATGGTTGGACGATGAAGGCTGGCACGCATTCCGTATGGGAAAATTTTTGGGTCCTACAATGGACACCAATGTGCATATGTAAAGTGTAGAGCTTGTCGGACTGTGTCCATGTGGCCAGTGGTTTTGACTGCTGCTGTGTGTTCACCAATCGCGGATGTCTGCTTGACTACCCATAGTGTGTAGTGCTACGGAAACCATGTTTTCCAAAACCGGAACCAAATGGTGTACATCCAATGATGCAGGTTAACAACCGCTTTAATTAATCCCCAGAGGTCCCAGTAGGGAAGTATCGCCACTTTATTGTCGGAATGACACCACCATACCAGGTAAATCACGGGCACTTTGGCCCGGTCTTACCGGCCATTTGCAAGTGTAATTAGCAGACACATGTCAATACATGTATAATAATACATATTGTAATACCGACGTTAATCTATGTTATTTGGACAATGGCTTCTGCTATTGACATACGTTGCTGTGGGTGTTGCCGGTTACCATACACATGGCTTTCTCAAAGGCTGAATTCACAATTCTGAACACTACTGTGGTCTCCTTTAAGGACCCTGAGCCAGTGGTCAACAGTACTCAAGCCACTGCATCACTTACATATGCCTTCTACCAGTACCTACAGGACTGCATGGATCAGGCATTCCCTTACCCAACTGTGGTTCATTGTACCAATGCCAAGCATCCAGTGTGGTGTACCCCAGCCATACACAAGCTGTACAACGAGAGGAGGTGGCTACTACAAGGCAGAGCAGACACCTTGTGAGGTATGACACCCTTGCTCATTATAATTGTAGAGCTACAGGCTGTCATGACATGGTCCGGGGCAGGTTCCACAGATATATCTCCATGGACTCGGCAGACAATCATACAGCCTTCATTTGCTATGCTGGACACCTGGGAGGTAACTCACACATATGCTCTGACTGGGTTCACAATGATGTGGAGTTTACTGAACATACACACATTGCCAACATACGGGCTGACAGGTTCGGTGAAGACATCTCCACCCCCCCCACAAGAAGAGATGTCTGTACCAGCGGTTTGTACACCCGAATGTTCTGTAACGCACGGGTGGGACATGCTCTCTCCAGGGTAGTGAACATAGCATCCATGGGACCAGCTGGTGTCCCGACTGTGTACTCCGCGATCTCATTGAGGAATTAGACCCACAGTTAGGACAGCTGTTTATTCTTAGCCTCACCTCGGGTAACGTACCCAAGTTGTGTCGCACGGCGACTGTAGTCCCACTTCACAGGGCCAGTGCCTCCACTGACCCTGGTTATTACTGTCCCATTACCATGAGAAGACTTATCTGCAAACACATGGGGAGGGATCATACTGCGGCCCATAGATGACGACATAGGGGACCTGCATACTTTGCATCCAACCCAGTTTGGCTTGGTCAGGGGCGGTTCATGCGTTTAAATCCTGGTTGACGTTTGAGGGACAGTCAACGAAGCCATTGATGGGGGTCTTGCAGTCCATACAGCCTACCTCGACCTGGCAAATGCCTTCAACACAATACCCCCCTCGGGTATCATTGATAAACCCATCGGCTTGGATGTGAACACGTACATCGCAGGATGGGTTGCAAACTGGCTAGGTGACACGACCCACATGGTCATAGTTGCTGGCAGCATGTCGGACTTACTGCCTGTCACAGGCGGTGTCCCACGGGGCTCTGCCCTGGATCCACTCTTTTTCTACATCTACATTTCCACAGTACAAGCACACACAGGGGTGTTATGGCAGACATTGTATGTAGATGACTGCGAACCGGGTGCCATAGTGGGACGGACATCTGACACAGATATCCTTCAAAGGGGCCTCCCAGATATGTATATCTGCTGTCAGGGACATGGCCTACAGCTAAATGCCAGGTAATGCATAGTCATACCCATCGAGAAGAACGAGGTCACCCCTGTCCGGCATATGGGTGGCAGTCCACTGAGCACGGGGGTAATTACCAGGGATCTGGGGACCCAGGTTGTCGGTCACCATTCGTTCGACACACACGTTGCTATCGTGGTTCGGTAGAACTTACATTGCCCACCTGATCGTGCAGGGATTCACATCTAGATCAGGGTAGGTCATCGCCTCCTTGTACTCATTACGTGTTACACCTATGATTGAGTACATTGCCCCATTCAGAGGGTATCTGACCCGACACCTACAGCAGCTGGGAAGGCCCCATAGGTTAATCGTCAGACAGATGCAGGGTGTCAGGGATTTGTGTTATGCTGCCCCACTGTTAGGACTCCTGCTCCATTCAGTCACATACCTCTTGTTCGGTGTTGACCTGTGCCTGACATACGAGGCCATGTCGACCCATATTTGATGACTATGCTTCACCTACTGGATCTACATCCCTCGGAACCACAAGGGCAGGTGATGTGAACCTTGACACGGTCATTAATAGGATGTGTTGGAGTGACACATACGTCACCCAGACACTCACTATGCTGTGGATCTACATCACAGTACATGTGAGGCAGAGAACCTTGCTAGCCTTGTTCAAGGGGGATCCTGTCCATTGGATGGGGGATTGCAGATATACCCCAGGGATTACATCATTGTCACTGCTTGACAGAGTTACAGCAATGTAATAGGCATTTTATCTCCGGACCGGAGGGTTGGCAAAGGAATCCTAACTATGGCCTAGGGTTATGGCTGACCTTGGGTAGATAGCCTACTCTGTACCTATGGACCTATGAACCTATGTTCATAGTTTGTCCCATTCACACTTGTCTATCCCCTATCCTCTTTCTCATGTGTATATTTCTGTGGCACGTGATTGACCTCTGTATTACCTGCAGGTATGCTGTCTACAGTGCACATACGTCACGGTTGATTACAGTATATCTGTGTCCCTACCTCTGTGATACTGAGGACTACCACACATCCTTCACAGCATTACATGCATACGTCCATTCTATTATTCTTTGGCCTATGGGGGGTGTTAAGGCAACGGTTACACGTGTCACTGTTTGTGCGCGCGTCATGGTGGTCTTTGACCAGCCTCTGTTGCGGTCGTGGGATGGATGGTAGTGTTGGTGTGTGTTTGGCATGTGTTTTCACTGCCGGTACATCTGTGGGAGGTGGGGTTGGCACATGTTCCTCTTTGCAGGGGGCCCCATCCTGGAGTTTTGTGTCATGCATCTACACTTGGCACATGCCATATGTCCTGTGCTATTCCCACAGTCGTGTATGCCTTCATGCATTACTACTGCATGTTACTGGCTGTTTGTATGTGGTACACATGGCTATTATGGTGGTTGGCTTGGCCTATTCCCATGCTATGACATACACATCTGTCAAATAAGTTGTTAAAATCAGACTGTAAAAATCATTAGGCTTTTCAAAATGACAGTCAATAACACAGGAAGCTCAAGTTCAAAACGTTTTACTAGTGTACACCAGGAGGCAAAAAACTATACAGTACAAGTATAGAGTTTTGTCTGGCTCTATACAGGAAGCAACTTTGTTTATATTGTGTTTACAATCAGCTTTTGTCCACCTTACTGACGTGGTCAGTCACAGGGCATTTACATCACTATAGTCCACAATATTCTATTCATACGAAGGTGCTGAGGTAATGATTTTTAAAAGTTTTCCCATGAGAATAACACAGCCTTGCAAGGCACCTGGTCAATTACAATGTCCTTCTGTAAATGTTGCTCTTTCAAGGTTCCAGGCCTGTTCGAATACAATAGTCAGTTAATTTCTTAATACGTTCCTTTGTCTCTCTGGTAAGCAGCTGTACTCTATCTTCGATAGAGCTCACAAGGCCATCCTCCTCAGTGGAAGGAAGAAAGATATACATGTACATACATTTATTTTTCTCTAACCCAGCAGATAATTAATGCTGAAAGACATAAGCCTGCTGAACTGGTTACTGCCAGGGTCAGAGTTCAATCACACTACAGCTAAGCTTCAGGCAATTACATGCAAGATCATTTCTACTGCCATATTGTAAAATAGAATAAAATGCATTATATACTATTTGCTTCTAAACTAGCACTTCATATATGTTTAGATATATATTTTTCTAACATTCTCCCTCCTTTTAATGCTTTTATTCTATCCAGAAACATAAACAACATTATTTCATTCCCTAGCCTCTTCCTCTCTGGAACTTTTAACTAGGCAAGTCATTTGTTTTACATTTCAGAAAGAATTTCATTTGGTATTAACAGATTCAACTCCAGGTCTTGATACATAGTCTCAGTTACAGATACGTCAACAAAGTCCCTAACTAATCCTTTCATACAAGGTATCCCGCAACAGACACATGCTCCCAATATGAGCAAAACAACACAAATGGCAATGAAGATATTCATTAGGATTGAACCCCATCCACCAAATAGATTCTGGAAAAAGTTCGTCAGTGGGTTTGGGCCTGGTTCCGCCATGGCTGATACCTGCTGTATTACCTCTAGGTGGTCGTTGATCTCGTGCTTATTATCTGGTATGTACGCACAGCATTCTTCTTTGATAAGCGCAAGACGCACCACCTCGCTGCCAGGGTGCAGTCAAGAGCCATTCGATTTTGTAGCACAACAGTTCTCATTGCATTCAGTTCATCAGTCACAAGTTCGAGAGTGGAAAAGTCGCATTGCTCATTACTTCGAGAGGTTTTGACAACTTCCTCAGTTCCCAGATTGATTTGACTGCTCCATAGGCTGGGATTATTCCAGCCCAGGATATAACACTGTCGCTCAAGTCCATATGAGTCAATTTTCCTTTATCTCTTACGGATGAATGATCTTTCCAACCAGCTTCGATTTTACCCACTGGATTAGTAGGTTTCTCGACTGACTTCCCAGTTCTTCGAGCTATATCTCTTACATTTCGTATCTTACCCAGAGGCAATTCTGCAGTATGTCTTATGGCTGGAACCAGATAACCCAAAAAACAACTGCCGGACCAATTCTCAGGTAACCATTGATATGCTTTTTTCCCACAAACAAAATAACAATTTTCTACTTTAGTACTGATGCGGGTTAACTCTGAATGAAACATTTTCCTGTCTATAACAGACAACTGTTAATACAATTCAGGATTTTTCTGCACATCTTTCAACGTTGTTCTCATTAAGCTTTAATACGAATCATAATTCGTGCTACAACTAGTACTCTGATCTTTGGCTTTTATATAACATTTGTAAGACACAGTTATGTTACAATTACTCCAACCAACTTGGAGTGTATCATTTTTATAAATACAAACAATTCCTTTTTGTGTAACAGGTAAGTACAGTGCCACTTTGTCCTGTGATCTCACAGAACCTGTATCAAAAAGTAGATTTTCACAAGTCTCATTTATCCCCAAGGGGACAGCAGACATCAAAGTCCTCCATATGCTGTAGGTATGGCAGTACAAACCCAGCAATTTGAAATGTTCATAGTCTCTACATACACACGCTTCATGGCTAGGTATGTGTTAAAGTTTGGATGCCAATCTGTGGCCAGTTCATCACGTTTCATTATTTATATCTGTGTAGTTATATGCAGGAAAAATCCCAGCAAAAGAAAAGTCACCACAAACATGGTTAATAGGTGTATGATCAGTAGGACAGTAAACCAATGTCTTTGGGGTTGCTTTGTATTTTTATACACTCTGCCCCTGGTCATTCTGTCTCTGTGGTATATCGGCTACAAAATGTTTATCAAACTGAAAATTCTTTACCGGTTTGCAATGGGTCAGGTGAACCCAGGACGACCTCTCCGCAACCTTTACTGCAGTAGGCGTTGCCAACAGTACCTGGTACAGACCTTCCCACTTTGGACTCGTCCAGTTATTTGTTTTGATAACTTTCAACCACACCCAGGATCCTGGAGTCAGCACTGCGTCCAGCTTCGTTTGTTCTTTATCTGAAAAAGAGTTTTTAACTGCAAAACAGTCTTATTGGTTAACAATCTTTTCATATAACTGGCTAATGAGCCATCGACCTCCAGCTCTGCAGGCATGAGAGCTTCCACTGTGGCACATAATATGCCCTTCCAAATACTACTTCAAAGGGGACAAACCCTTTACATTTGGAACTGTTCTCATGCTCAGCAATGCTAGAGGTAGACAGCAAATCCAATTCTTCTGAGTCTCACTCATCAACTTCCTCAACTTATTTTTCAAAATCCCATTGTACCTCTCCACCAGTCCTGCTGACTGCGGGTGGTAAGCACAATGATTCTTCAAGGAAATCCCAAAGAATCTCCCAGGTTGCTGGATTGTCTGGTTCACAAAATGTGTTCCATTGTCACTATAGATTCTTTCCGGTATGCCAGATCTAGGAATTATTTCTTTTACTAGGGCCTTTGCCGCTGTTGCTGCATCCGGATTCCTGGTTGGAAAAGCTTCTACCCATTTTGAAAACATATCTATAATCACTAAACAGTATTTCTTCCCTTCACATTTATTCAGCTCTATAAAATCCATACAAATAGTATGGAACGGATATGGTGGTGTAGGAAACTCCCTCGCTCGGTTGGAATGCTCCCTGTGCATGATGTTTACTGCAAATATGACACGCTGCACAAAATGTTTGTGTGTAGTTCAGAACTGTATGTTTGGAGTATTCTGTTAACTAACTGTACCATCCCCCCTGTTGAGACATGGCTCTGCCCATGGCTCGACAAAGCCGCATATCTAAATAAATTAGACGGTAATATTGGCTTTTTCTCTTTGGAGATGTACAGTCCGTCTTCAAGGATTGCTCCTCGTCTTACCCACTTCTGTTTTTCTGCTTTCGTAGTTAATGTTTGCATTGTTTTTAACATTTCTAAATCTAAAATCTCTGAGGGTTGTAATTCCTCATTCAAAAAGAAAGTTTCTGAGTGTGAGGCTGCTTGTTTTGCAGCTGCATCAGCTCGTGCATTACCTTTCAAAATCTTATCCTGTTGCTTTGTATGAGCTGCACATTTACAAATAGCTACTTTAGTAGGTAACTGAATGGAATCTAATAAATTCAAGATTAATTGCATGATTAATCGGTTTACCAGTGGATGTTATCATTCCCTATTCTTCCACTGCTGTGCAAAACATGCACTGTAGAGAAAGCATACTGACTATCAGTATATATGTTCACACATCTGTTTTTCGCTAGAGTGCAAGCACGTGTTAAAGCTATCAATTCTGCTGCTTGAGCAGATAAGTTATGCTGCAGGGGTTGGGCTTCTACAATCTCAATATCAGTAACTACTGCATAACCTACTAGATTCTTTCCTGTAGGACCCTTTCTACATGATCCATCCACATGAAATGTCACCTCTGCATCATCTAAGGGTATATCAGTAAGATCCTGTCTGGGTAAAGTTATTTGCTCCATTTCCTGTAGGCAACTGTGTGGTGTGCCATCCACAGGAGTCGGAAGTAACGTTGATGGATTTAATGTTGTACAACGTTCAATCACCACATGAGGTTGACTCAGGAGTATGGTCATACAAGAAAGATGTCTAGCAGGGGACAGGAATGCTATTTTCTCTTGCAGCTAAATTATCGCAACTGCATGAGGCACTCTCAAAGTGAGAGGGTGGAATAATACCATTGATGCCGAAGCCTGTACTGCCATAGCAGCTGCAACAACTGCCTGTACACAATGTGGCAATGACCGTGCCACTGGGTCCAACTGCGATGAGTAGTAAGCTATGGGGCGTTGCTTACTTCCATGCTGTTGCGTCAAGACTGATGTCATATATCCCTGTTTACAATCTACAGTCTGACAAAATCTCTTATGATAATTCGGGAGCCCTAAAACTGATGATGACGCTATCAATCGTTTTAGTCTGCAGAAAGCTGTTTCTGCTACTGGAGTCCAATGTAGTATATCTTGTGCTGCCATAGGTGTATTAAAGATTGAAGCAGCCAATGGAGCCGATTCCAAAGCATAGTTTGGTATCCAGCTTCGACAAAAGTTAGTCGTCCCCAGGAAGGACATCATTTCCTTCTTGGTAGTTGGCTTGGGTGCTTGTAAAATTGCTGCTTTCCTATCTTCATGTAATGTTCTACCCTCCTTGGATACCACATATCCCAGGTACTTGGCCTGTATTCTCCAAAGTTGCAATTTATGCTTGTTTACTTTATGTCCCTATTCTGCTAAATATTTCAATAATGCTATTGTATCTTCCCTACATTGCTGCTGGGTAGGGGCCGCAAGCAGGATGTCATCCACATAAAGTAGAACTTGACTGCCCCCGGGTGGAGTAAACCCCACCAGGTTGCTAGCCATCTTCTGTGCAAATATTGTTGGACTTTCACAGTATCCCTGCGGTAGCTGAGTATAGGTGTATCTGTTACCCTGAATGTAAAAGCAAACCAATACTGACTATCTGGATGTATAGGTATTGAAAAGAAAGCATTGCTTATATCTACCACGGTAAAATACTTCTGTTGCGGCTTCAAATCATTCAATAAAGTGTGTGGGTCTGGCACCGTAGGTGCCCTAGGTATTATTGCATGATTTACAGCTTGTAAATCCTGTACCATCCGCCATCCCCTGTTTGCTTTTCTAACAGGAAATAGAGGGGTATTGCATGGTGAATCTAAAGATTCTACCAGTATCCCTTTCTTGAGTAGTGCCGCTATGATAGGCTTGATTCCCTGCTCTGCATCCTTCCTCAAAGGGTATTGTTTCTTTTGCGGTCTAAATGCTGACTTCGGTGTAATGGTTACTGGACCTGCTGTCCGAATAAGCCCTACATCTGATTTCCCTGTTGACCAAAGAGTGCTTGGTATGTCACACAAGGCTCTCTCTTCTTCTTTTAACAAGAACACCAATCAGCTGTCCTCACTCTGCTGTAAGTGTACAGCTGGACGTGCTTGCGTTAGCCAATTTAATTTTTGCTTCTGTATTCCCTGTTTTGACAATTCTAAGTCGATTTGCCTTTCCCATCTTGTCACTTTTTCACCCAGGTCCACCCATCTGACATTTTTATGTTTGGTTACACGGACATGCGGTAGCCTGTTGGACTTATATAATCCCATGAATTCCTGAGGTAATGGACAACTCACCACACTATTACCCTCAGTATCCCAGTACAAGGTTCGTAACACTAGTCTATTGACAGGATTTCTGAACAGTTTTTGCTCATATTCCTTATCAGGCCCTGGTGTGCTACAATAGTACAGAGTACAATGTAACAAATGCTGCTGATCAATGTGAAGGGAGGGTACCTTACTGATGGCTACGTTCATCAGTTCCTCGGTTACTGCCCCTGGACCAGTCGTGACTAGGTCCTGGCTGTACCAATAATAGGTTTCACCCTCCGATCGCACCACAAAAGTATCCATTTGCCTTTGTGCCTCCATACCCTTCATGGTAGGAACTACTGCTATGCCAAAGAGCTGCATAAGGTCTCTCCCAGTAAATTTACTGGACATTTTGCAGAAAGTACTATTTTACTTCTCTGGGTCATACCTGAAACAGGGTCAGTTATTGCTATATCATGGGAAAGTGGTTCCCTGTATAGCTGCCCGTTTGCTGCTTTCACTAATATGTAGTCAGGTGATTCAGAGTGTTCCGGTAACTTTGAAGGGTGTATCAAAGTTCGTGATGCTCCTGAATCACACAAAAATCTCACTTCCTTCCCCTCCACCAGAAGTGTAACTTCCGGTTTTGTGTCCGCCAAATAGAGCTCCAAGCTCAACAAGGCTAATTCTAAAACTTCGTTTTCCTCATTTTCTACATCTGTTTGCACTTCCTTTATTCCTTCTACTGTGTTTACAGTTTCTCCCTGCCCATTAGTCTCTCCTGATGACTGTTGAACGTTGTGACTGTCATATAGTCAATCCTCATCACTTCTATCCTTCCCTTCCGTAGACGTTTTTTTATTCAACCTGCAATTCCTTGCTAAATGTCCCCTCTTCCCGCACTTAAAGCACTCACCTTTTCTCTTTCTTTCCTCAAACACCTCTGAGTCTCTGTCAGAGCGTTTATTGCCCTGAGTGTTTCTCTTACCCTTTTTACCTGACTGTACTACAAAGACTTCTGCTCCGTCTTCAGCTGTGAAGACCTGCGTCTTCTTTTTCTTCTTACTGTTAAAATGTCTTTCAGCATGCCTAGCATACTCCAGTAAGGCTTGTAGCCTACTCGTTCGGTGATCTATCATATGCTTTATAATAAAGCTACTGATAGGGGCAATGCAACCTTTCAAAAATGCATTTTTCAACTGTTGTTCATATGAACTATCATTTTTCTGATTTTCAGGCATAGGCATACCACTATGGTTATTGAAACATTCTAATAATCTACCATAGTATCCATCTACAGTTTCATTATCTTGTTGTATGCACTGATCAATACAGGTCCAATCTGCTCTAGGTTTCCATTTTTCAGTAATTTGGTCCGTAAGACCCTTCAACCTAGTGTCTAATTCTGTGTCACTATGTAGGAGTGGTTTAAGTTGCGCGTCACGAGCATTCCTGACGCCACAAACCATGTGCCAGTCTGGACCTATAATTTGTCTAATCACCTTCTCTACTTCTTCCCCATTTAAGTGGTAACTCAATCACATACCTTGTAAATCTTGTATAAACATTTCATGATTAATATTTGGATGGGGAATTCCCTCTGTAGCTTTCCGGATATCTTCCGGTGTCCACGGTCTATACACTAAGAGAGTTGGGTCCTGGACTTCCTGTCCTGCCTGAGGGTTCGGTACTTCAATTAATTGACAGATTTCCTCACTCTCTTCTAGTGAATCTCTTCTTAGTTGAGTGTCCCTAGGTGTTTTACGTGTTCGGGATCTAGTTTCAATAGGTTCTCTTACAAATGGTTGTTGTAATACCTCTGTTGCCACAGGATAACGTGGGGGGGGACCAGCCTGCCCTCCCGCTTCATATCCTGGATAAGGTATCGGAGGGGGTGGAGGGGGAGGGCCGCTACTACTGTATTATTATCTTCTTTGTCTAAGAATAATGCTTTCGCATTTTTAGTCTTCTGTTCCCTTCGGTTCACTTCCTCAATCCACCTATGTGCTTGAGGAATACCCAACTGTCGCTGTTTTTACGCCTGACCATCTGCGTCAGATTTTAACTGTTTCAAAAGTTTCACTAACGAAATTTTGTCTAATATACCATCAAAGTCATATTTATTAACCCATTTTGCAAAATATCTCACATTATCTGCTCTCTGCAATTGCATATACTTCGCATCATCCGTCAAGGGCGGATCTCGCGATCTCTTAGTGCACTGATTTCCCATGTCTTAAAAAAGACTGTTATGTACCCCTTCTCTCATACCACGTGGTATCTCCTTCCCTGTATCCACAGTAGTGTCTAGAATGACTGTTTACTCTGTTCTGTTTTCCCCTGATCTATGACCAAATATACAGTACTTCAATTCGTTCTCGACCTGCTATCACAAATCTTAACAACAACACACTGTAACCTGGTCCCTGATCTAAAACATAGACAAAGAGGGTAACTCTCCTTACCTGAGCCTCCCGTTTATGACTGCACGTTTTCTTCTTGGGATCCAGTTTTCCGCTTTTCAGCCACAGATCCGAAAGTGGACAGCCTCTTTACACACAACAATTCAGTCTGAGGTCTTTTCACTCAAGAAGAACCATTTTGGCAACTTCTCCTGCGCAGATTTATTACCACCCATGCACTCTGACCTGTAGCTTACCAAGGGAATTCCGGCTAAGAAGGACCACAATGTCAAATAAGTTGTTAAGATCAGACTGTAAAAATCATTAGGCTTTTCTAAATGACAGTCAATAACACAGGAAGCTCAGGTTCAAAACGTTTTACTAGTGTACACCAGGAGGCAAAAAACTATACAGTACAAGTATAGAGTTTTGTCTGACTCTATACAGGAAGTAATTTGTTTATATAGTGTTTACAATCAGCTTTTGCCCACCTTACTGACGTGGTCAGTCACAGGGCATTTCCATCACTATAGTCCACAATATTCTATTCATACGAAGGTGCTGAGGTAATGCTTTTTAAATGTTTTCCCATGAGAATAACACAGCCTTGCAAGGCACCTGGTCAATTACAGTGTCCTTCTGTAAATGTTGCTCTTTCAAGGTTCTAGGCCTGTTCGAATACAATAGTCAGTTCATTTCTTAATACGTTCCTTTGTCTCTCTAGTAAGCAGCTGTACTCTATCTTCGATAGAGCTCACAAGGCCATCCTCCTCAGTGGAAGGAAGAAAGATAAACATGTACATACATTTATTTTTCTCTAACCCAGCAGATAATTAATGCTGAAAGACATAAGCCTGCTGAACTGGTTACTGCCAGGGTCAGAGTTCAATCACACTGCAGCTAAGCTTCAGGCAATTACATGCAAGATCATTTCTACTGCCATATTGTAAAATAGAATAAAATGCATTATATACTATTTGCTTCTAAACTAGCACTTCATATATGTTTATATATATATTTTTCTAACAACATCCATCCGGGCATATGCATGTTATTCTGTCCTTTGCGTTGGCCGTGGGTGTTTGGCCGTCCGGCAATGCTACTCTCGACATGTGATGTCCCACCTTCCCCTTCTGTGCCTGTGGCACCCTGTTAGGGCGTCCTGTTTGGTAGGCAGATGTTCCTCTATATGTGTTGTGTTTGACATGTCTGCATAGCTAATCATCGGTACGGTGGTTGAACATACCGCCTTGTCCAGATGTGTACAGTTATGTGCACCGTGGCGTGTGCACACCTATGGGGTTTGGACGGGTCCATACCACATGCGGGATGTACACATTCTGCCGACACATTCACATGCAGCCATTTGCATATCTGTACCTGAGGTGGGTTGTTAACATGTGGGGTACATATTTGCCCGCGTGGCACTGCCTAAGACAATACTTCTTACCACATTTCAGGTATGCCCATTGTGTGTAGGTGTGTAGCTGCGCAAGGCTGCTAGCTGGGTTGGGTGCACGGTCGTACATGGGTGTGGGATACATGCTATGATGGGGCTATTGTGTATTACATTTGCATGCATGAGTTCTGCTTCTGGATATTACGCTTAGACATACGCCGTCCTGTGTATGCGACGAGCACGTTGCTGGGTGTGGTACATGTTGCTATGCACATGTTTGCCTGTGTTTAGGGTATCTTGTTTCCTTCTTGTTGTTATATCGACACGGCTACCCGGCTGTGTACTCTCACTACTGCTGGTGACCATGCCCATACCGCTACTTCTATGTCGGTGCGGCGCGCTGACATGCTGCGGTACACCTTCACTGGGTATGCCCACTGACAGTGCATTGCGGGATGGACACGGTATTACGCGTATCCTTTGTTCCTTGCACGGGTACACTTAGGGCTTCGTGGGTTGATGTTTGGTTCTCCGTTTTGTTGGGACGGGTACTATGTTGCATACTCTGCGTACGTTTCATTCTCCACGGGCCCTGGCTGGTGCGGTTACTATTATGGGCGGCCTGTGGAAGTCAGCACTTTAGGTTGCTCATCGCCTGCCGGCTTGGCCATGCCTCTGGACGCATCCTACTTGGGCTTGCTCATGTGCCCTACGCACATGTCTGTGGTTGCGGCGCGCACTCATTACTATGCATATGGCACTGCTACGCCGACTATTCACTGCACCGCCGGTGCAAGCCTTACACCGGCCTTGCGCCGAGCTTCATGAATCCCGGGGTATGTAAGTATTTGGGGCTTATTGAATAAGACAAAAACTTGTATTTCTCTAAAGTTATTTTAACTTTATGAGTTAAAATTTCTTTGTATTTCTCATTTAGTTTGTTTATTTCTTCAATAACTTTCTTGCCCATAATATTTTCTTTATTATTTTGTTTATAAGAGTCTAATTTACTTTGAATATCTAACAATTCCTTATCCGAAGATTTCCTTTTATTATTATACCATCTGATACTTTGTCCATATAGATATGATTTTAAGGCATCCCAAACATAGACAATGGAGACTTCAGGAGTATTATTTATGTCTAAAAAATGTTTTACTTCTGAAAGTATATATTCTTTATAGTCTTTTAGTTGAGTTAAGTATGCTGGTATCCTTTTGATCTGAACATTATGAGTATGTTTTATCATGAATTCAAAAACAATTGAATTATGATCAGATATAGGACATGAAATGATTTTGGAATTAATTAAATCTGTTACCATCTGGTTAGAAATAAAGACCCTATCTATTTTTGAATAAGTTTTGTATCTGTTAGAAAAAAAGGTGTATGGTAATGATTTTGCATCTATCTGATTATTAATATCATTCAAATGATAAGAATTAGCAAAATCATTTAAATGTTTTGCATTAGATGTAATTCTTCTTTTTCCTATAGTGGTAGTATCACTTTCATGTAGTATACAATTAAAGTCACCAGCTAAAATAATATCTCCTATAGAGAATGATATGATCTTATCAAGATGATGTTTCACTGTATTAATACCAATTCCAGGTATCCAATATACATTAATTAAAGTGTAAGTCTTCCCATTAATTTGTATTGTAACCATACAAAACATTCCTTTGTCATCCTAATAAGACTTAATGGTTTTAGGAATGGGCATACTTTTATTCCATAAAATAGCCACTCCTCTTTTTTTCTGAGTGTGCTCTGAACTAACCAATACTGTATATTTGTTTGTGGCTAGTTTATCAATATCTTTTTTTCAAGAGATGGGTTTCTTGCAGGAAGACTAAGTTGGCCTTATGTAAATTAATGTATCTTATTAGGCTTGCCCTTTTACACGGATTATTCAATCCATTAATGTTTAAAGAAATTCCTTTTAAAGATGTCATTTGACATTTTTAAAACTTAAGAATCTTATGATCAAAATAACAAATAACAACATAAGTAATGTTACATCTCCTCCTTTAGGTGTACCTTTAAATATAGCTGTATTTATTGAATCTCTTATGGGATTTTGTATAGGATTCAATTTTGTTTGTTGTGACAATGAGTGTACAAAATATATTGTGGATGTCAAAACTATATACATATAACAATGAACAAGTGAAAATAATGTAAGGATTAAACCTTGCATCCAGCCTGGAGTAAAAAACTTCAACTTAGAGTAGTATTTACCACTCAAGTTAACCCCCTACCCTAAGCAGCAGTACCTCAGCTACCACCTTATCAATTTAATACTGGTTATATTTAACTTAAATTAACAGCTTTCAATTCAATTATCTAGCAAGACAAGACTACACATTTGATAAAACAGCATCATATAAACTAAAATAAACTTTTTTTTTTTAAACTATTCATACTACTATATACATCTATGTAATATAATACACTTGTATTCAAATAGCATTCAAATAATCTTGATATTAGGAACCAAGAGGAGAGAGAGAAATAAAAGACGTGAGAGAGAGTGAAAGAAAGAGAGAGAAAAAAAAAAAAAAAAAAGGAAGGCATATTTACATATTAATTTATTCAAAGTATGTAAAAATAAGTTCTAACATTCATTTAAATCAAAAACTTTGGCTAATATGGTTCAGACATTACATATATTACAATTCATCTATTTTCTGTCATGTAAAGGCATTCAACAGCTTCCAAAAAAAACCTTGAATTGCTTGTATATGAGCATTTTACTCATACTCATTATTGTCAATAGAATAAAATATTATATTTATAGAAATTGTTATAAATCATACTGCATAGTTATGCAAATTCTCAGAAACACTTGCATTATTGTAAAAAAAGCCATCTGTATTTTGTATGTCTATACTACTGCTTTAAAATATATCACATGACAATTTCTTCCAGAATAAAGTTATAAAGTTATTTATGCTTGTCAATCAGATGAATTAAATGAGTTATAGTAATGTATATGTTTGCAACATAAGTTTTTAACACAGAATAGTATGCTGCAGTCAAGTAGATGTTCAAAAACACTTGAATAAATGTTTCATTTTCTATGCCTTCTAAAATAAGACATTTACTTACTACAAGAAACTGCATCATTTAAAATAATTATAACTGACATATTTTATGAATTATAACATAGATATTTAAGTAATTATATAAAATAGCTCACATTTAGATGTTAAAGAGTTCATTTTTCTTCACATAGTCGCATTTGCATCAGTTCTACTTCCTGGTAGAGTGTTCTTCCTGAATCTGCAATGTGTCAGTGTGATATCTGGGTCAAAGGTCAAACTGACTGCTTTCAGCTTCTCTGTGAGAATTCTGAGAGTTGAAGCTTTTGAAACAACTCGAGGACACTGTTCATGAGGTAGCCCACATCCCAGATTGTCTCCCTTAACATTTTGGCGGGAAACTTGTTAAAAACTATTGACAAACATTCATTTAGCAGTGTAAATGCATCTAAACATGATAAAACCTTTGCAATGTATTTTACAGATTATTACAGCCTCTATGTAAGTGAAATTAAGCCCAAAGTTATTAATAAGTAATAAAACTCAATATTTATGTCCCAACTCAATTTTTATGCAAATCGTATTATTTACTGTGTCTATATGATCAAAAGCATTTCTATATATTAATATGAAAAAAAAAATAAAGAGAAAGAATAAAGAAAAGAAAAAGAGAGTAGAAAATAAAAGAGTGTAAAGCAGAAATAAAAAAAAATGTAAGAGAAAGCTATAAGATGTATATACAATGGGATATTACTTACTGTTTATATTAATAGAGTTAAAAATAAAACATATTATTTACTATTATTCAGTTCTAATTATTATTAGTTAAAGCATGACAGATTATTTACAAACAAGCATAAGCAGTATAATCAAGAAAGTATAATTAGGAATAGCATTTGACGAACATATAAACTTTTTACAAGGAATAAATATGTTATTATTCTATTAATCATATTTTCATTACTCTTCTCTCCCTGCCCTCCCCCACCCTTTACCCACTACATAATCTAAATAGAATGTCATTGTTTAAACAAAGAAAAGAAGAAAAGGAGAAAAAGAAAAAAATGTATCAAATTACTGACCTTACTTCTCTTTTTCAGAAAGAGAAACAAATTGAATAATAGCTTGTTATTAGTTCCTCAGATATTTTGACTGGTTATGAAACAAAACATTTCTTTGCACACAGAGAATAACTTTGATTAAATCTTTTTCAGAATATTTGTGGCTTTCTGAAAATGCAGGAACTATATCTAAAAAGATTAATAATGAAGTAAAATGATGAGAGAGAAAAAAGAAAAAAACATAGAACAAATCATTTGTTTTTTAGTCTCTTCTTCTTCTCTGAAATCTTCCAC
The DNA here is from genome assembly GCF_019279795.1 of Protopterus annectens. Lineage (NCBI taxonomy): Eukaryota > Metazoa > Chordata > Ceratodontiformes > Protopteridae > Protopterus > Protopterus annectens. Next base: position 878,860,421 of record NC_056728.1, on the reverse strand, counting down.
GAAGTTTCAGTTGCCAGTCTCTTTAATGAAGGACTAGCCCATTCCATTTCCTCTATTTTATCCAAAATCTTATTTTTTTTGATAAACAGTAAAGCAGAGTCTAAGTCATCAAAAATTTTATTACCATCAGGAAGGAAGATTTTTAGCTTGGCAGGAAACAGAAGGTATGTTTTAAACTGTGCTTTTTTAAGCTCCCTTATTAGTGGCAGAAAAACTTTTCTTTTAGCTATTACCAAGGAAGAATAGTCATTGTCAAAACGCACAGTTGTCTCATTAATCTTAACAGGAGCTTTAGCCCAAGCAGATTTAAGAACCATCTCTTTATCAAAAGATGATAGAAATCTAACTATAACTGATCTAGGATAGTTTTTGTTAGAGTTAGTATTAGCTATAGATATATGTGCTCTTTCAATACCAAAAGAGAATGCTTCTGGTAAGTCTAAAGTTTTAGGAGCCATGTTGTTAAAAAGAAGTAATATTGTTACCTTCAATATTTTCTGGCAGTCCAAAAATCCTAATGTTATTGCGCCTAGATCTATTTTCCAGATCATCCAGCTTTGTTTGTAAATGTGTATTTTGTTTCAGCAGAAACTCAATGTTGATTTCCTCTTCTTGGATTCTATTTTCCATGTCATTCACAGCTTCTTCTATGCCTGTCATCTGGATCTTCTGTTGTTGCAGGTCTATATGTAACAAGTCTATTTGTTTTGTTTTTCTATGAAGGTATCTATTTTAGTATCCATTTTATCCATCTTAGCAGTAAGTTGCTGGATTATAGTTATCAGAGACTGAAGTTCTTTCTTGATGCTGGAGTCTTGAGAATTTGTCTTACTGGAACTCATTTCAGACTGATAAACTGACAGGAAAATTTCCAAAGTGATTTCTGACAGGAATATTGTTAAAATTTCCTTTCTTTTTTAGATATAGTTCATGAACTATATAAAACAAACATATTTAGAAAGAAAATTACTTCAAAAATTAATTTTTTAAGTAATTAATTCCTGTCAGTGTAATGAAATTGGTGGAGCTGAAGAAATCTGCTGCTATCCTGTGTTCATCCTTGGCCACGCCCCCATATCATACCTTTCAACTGTACAGATTTCCACTGCATGTACAGCTGTTTGCCTCTTATCTTTGGTCTGTTTTTCATAACCTTGTGTCTATCTGGCAAGTTAGTGGCATATCATTAAAGACTGACATTGGTAAATAATGACAAACATTTCAGGTTACGACATCATACCCTTCAGAGAATCCAGGCTAGTGACACACCTGTTATTCTATCCACTTTCTATGTTTGTTAGGGCAATATCTGGGGATTGTCCCTATTTGTACCAGTTGTTGTCATGGCTTTGTCCGGTTTTGTACTTTACGGGTTTAACAGGTATGAGCCATGTACATAGAATGTGGGGAAAACACCATTCATTTTCTATTCTGTGAGCGGATTACACACGCGCAGGCACACTTGCATATCCTTATTGTGGGTTACATGTGTTTCATAGATAATTGTGCTTCCGTGAACTTTCATAATTCTGACCGTAACAGTTACATATCTGTATTCCAGTTTACGGACTACTGCAAAACACACGTTCACCTTTACATATTTAAATGTGTGTACTGCATGAACGCTTTCATTACACTTTCAGGTTATATGTGCAGTGGTCGTAGGTCAACCGGGACTTCATTCACGTTGGCCGGATACCGGGACCACTATTCTATTGGTGTTCTCCCTCATTGATATGCATACCCATAGTACTTAGCTAGAGCAACATACCGCTTCACCTATGACACAGGCATCCATTCTCCTGCTGGGAAAAAGGTGGTATTACATGTTACACATTCCCTATTGCCTACTGCTGTGGACTCCGGCTGCACTGTTAATCACTCCGAGGATATGCAGAACACCAAGGCATATAGTCCAGCCACATACAGGTCTTTGATTGCCAGGGTGTTCATGTAATGATCTGGGTTTAGGCTTGTCCACCTGGTGAACGGAACTTCCCTGGCCGAGGTCAAATGTCAGACGAAGCATATGGACAGGGATTATCTTCCCATTTTGAAGTTTTACCTGTGTTTATAGACACAGGTGTTTGGGCACCTGTCAGCAGCTTATTCTGTTGGCATTACATATTATGGGTGGGGTTGTTATAGTCCATACTCCACGACGAGGGGTGTTCCCATTCACATTTGATTATTACCTGTATACAGTCATATGGGGATTATTATTTTTGGACATGAAGTGACTACAGGTATGCAGTTGTACATTACACAAAGGGCTGTTCCTGTAAATATTTACAGAACATACCTCCCAACCTCTTAGAGCACCGAACCTGTGCAAAACCTACACGATGGGGGGACAATTACGGACACATTTTAACGATTGCTCTTACAAGCTTAGAACATTGATAGAATGCTATGTTTTGCATTTGCATGACTGTTGTGCAGGTTGTGGAGTCTTATACTCAGGATATTTCTCATTATTTAGTGACGTCAATCCCCAGCTATTTACCACACTGGTGCAGATTGTCGGAGGCACACACCAACACTATGGGGTGAACCTGTGGTCATTCTTAGGGTTGCCACCTTTTCGACTGCCCAAAGTGGGACATGTTCTGTAGAGATGTCAGATTTTCCAGGACAAATCATATCTACAGCCATGCATAGTACTGAACTTTAACCTTTTTTGTATATATAATAGCTTATTCTAGTAACATTTGAATTGCTTATGCTACTTCACATAACATATTGAGGATTCATATATAAAATAACCATTTTATGTGACTATTAAAGTAAATTAGGAAATAAACTCTCACGACATTTGCTATGTGTTGATTTTTTTCACAGGACACAACTACCTACAGAGGGAGTGTTACTCGCAAAATGGGACAGGTGGTGACCCTAGACATTCTGCGAATATCTGGACAGTTAAGTGGTATGGCACAGACTTCTGTAATACGCTGTTGTGTTCTGGCACAGCAGTAGCTCAGCATTAAAGACTGCAGTCGGAACGTGCTGACAGACAGTTGGGTTTCAGACTTCATACTCCAGACATTAATGCCAATGTGCAAACAGTTATTCTATCAAATTCTATGTTTCTAAGAGATATGTTTACAGATTGTCCCTCATTTTGGACCTTTGTCTTACTTATATTAACAGCTCTGTCCAGATATCTTGCTCACACAGGTTGACAGGTATGGTCAGTCACAACTGCACACAGTCAGTGCCCCTCACACTTGATCAGGGTTGACCTGTTTATGTAGTGTCTTCCTCGCCCTCATGCCGTTTTCCACTTTGCAAATTTGTGCATTATATTCTCCCTCCTATTCGTGTCTGGACATGTGCATCACGGGAAGGTATTTTATCCTGGGTGGTAGGTTATGCATGCCCACTTAGGGCTGGACAGTGTCATGGACCTTCACTGCATGTTCTGACTTGTGTCCAGATATCTACTGGATTGGACATCATGTCGTCATACCCATTCTACTATTTACACAAGTTGGTCATCCCATGAGGGATATCCCAAAAATTGGTCAAAATGAAAACAAGTTAGATAACGAAGATTTTTGTAGATGCACGAAAACGTGCAGGGAGTTTTACCTGCAGGGGATACATGGTTTGCAATCCTGACACTGCCTAGGGTGACAATACCTACTACATATGTGTAGGGATCACTGTGCGTAGCTGTTTCTGCAACAAACCAGTGGACCAAGTACGGCTGGATTTGGTGGACATTCTGGTTGGTGGCAGGTTGTGTGTTGTGGAGGGTATGCTGGGTAGGCTATTATGCATCCAGGTGTGTTGCGTTTGTAAAGCCAGTTCCATCAGGACCCATCTGTGGGTATGTGACGGTGCCATATCTATACATTTGTCTCGCATATTTCCATATTCATATGTTTGTTAGATTGTGTTCTACACTATGGCCTGTCTGCTTGTCTTGCAGCTGTTTCTACATGAGGTTGTGTTTCTTTCTACTTCACCCGCTGCCCCCTCATACACCTCTGGTTCACCTTTTCTGCATACGACACATGTATCGCCTTTGAGGAATTTACCATTAAACACACACCCCTCACACGCAAATTACTCACACCCCATAGAGCACTACTTTGGTTGTTGGCCCATGACACGGCCAGAGTTACACATTGACTACCCTACATGTGTAGGGTACCTTTATGGTTGTGTGGACTACCCTGCCATGTTTGCTTTCCATATACTATACCTCACACACATAGGTACATGCCCTCACTTCACTTTCATTACTTGGTTGGTGTATCCGGGTACTACCCATTCGACTGTGTCAGATACATGTTCGGATTATACAGCTGACATCTGGATTTTGCCAGCCTGTTCTACTCATTGATAGGATGGCACCTTTTCCTCTGTCCAAGCTATTCCTTACACATGTCCGACCATTGTGGACATTGCCTCCCCACAGTCAACGGTTGTGTTTCCACCTTTTCAATTAGCCACAGTGTGACATAGGGTTACCACCTATCCCACTTTGCGAGGGGCAGTCCCTCTTTGGGCTGTTGTGTCCTGACATGTAATTGTCAGCATGGCAAATGTCCTGAGATTTTAGGACACACATATTTCTTATATTGTATGCGATAGTTGCATTAAACCATTAATTCTGTATCTGAAATACCTGACTGTTATGAGAAACAGAATAAGCAAGTAAAATGCTACAGGAATGCGCTTTTCTGTAGGCAAAACAGTTATGTTCAGTCCTTTGTACTGGCCGTGGGTATGTGTTGGCCTGTACAGTCTGATGTCTGTACCAAACATGTCCCACTTTGGCCATTTGTAAGGGTGGCAACCCTACTGTGACAGTTGCGGTGAACACAGCATATTTTACAGGCCGACACATACCCAAGGTCAGTTCGGCAGATAGAACTTACAATTCTTGCCTATATCTAAGCTTATTCTTGTGGCATTTTGGTATCTTATTGTATTATACGTCCAGTGAAATATGTTTAATGCAACTATTGCATGACGTCTACGGAGGAATTATGTCCTATATTCTCTGGACATTTGCCAGTTTTACATGTTTGTGTCAGGACACATCTGCCCACAGAGGGACTGTCGCTCGCAAAGTGGGGCAGGTGGTAATCTTGGTCGATTGTACGGATCATATGGTTCCTTTCGGCTTACATGTGCCCGTGTTGTTATGGCTCGTTTATATGCTCCTTCTGTTTCGTTTACATGCGTATGCTATTTCCTATCACTTTTGGTATGTGAAATACGGACATACCTTTTGTATGTGATTATTACATGGCTTGTGGGATATGATTCAGACATACGGTCACTATCTATATCTACATTTCTCCTCATGTATTTTGTTATGGACACATCTGCACAGCTATGTTCCCTTCCTCAAATTATGGGTCGGATGGTGACCCTCTCCGTTGGACTGGATGTACCTACTGGCAGCGCGCTAACATCTGATACATTTCAGTTCCACGTGGTATAGCTATCTACACTACGTTGGACTACAGGCACACGGTTTTCCTGTCATTTGTTCATGGGTAGGGACCCATTATTCCCTACCGTGCATTTGTGTTTGACTCTTCATTTTCTGTTCGCAGGGACTTTGCTTTGCATACGTTTCAGTCTCCGCGGACACTGATAGGTACGATCACTATTGCTGGCAGAATATAATATTCAGCAGTTTAGGTTGCTTCTCGAAAGCTGACATTGACACGCCCCTGCGCAACTTCGATACGCCCCTTGCACTCGCGCACGTTTCCTATGCACGTGGCTGTGGCAGCTGTGCGCCTTCATTAATATGCATATGGCGCGTCTACTCCATATCTACGCTGCACGGCCGGCGCAAGCCTTACGCCGGACTTGTGCCGAGCTTCATGAATCCGGGGGCATGTCTTTTCAGTGAGTAATTCTCTGTCTTCACTTTTAGTAGTCACTTCTCCCCGTTTTGAAACACTTTCAGGTTATAGTATTTTAATGCTCAGCTACCTCTTACTTTCTTAGGTTCATAGATATATACTAGGCTGGCAACAACCAGGGCCTTCATAAGCATAGTCCTGCAACCAAGTTCTATTCCTGTGTACCTTGGGTGTGGTTTAGGAGGGTATCTTGGTTTGGAGGTGGCTAAGGGCTTTGTGGGGGGTATGCTATTTAGGGTTCCTATCGCGTGATTGAAAATTGCAAACGGCGAATGCATATTGAGTTAACCCGATTGGTTGAAATGTCGAATCGTTGCACGCATAACATGGAAATCACCGTAGGGAATATTTTCCCTTTACTTCAATGCAGTACGATCTCGGAATATTTAAGTAGTGGTGGTGTGGGGGGCGCATCCCCCCACATGGGTGGTGCGGGGGGCTTGACCCCTTGCCTACAGTATTTAGGTAAGTATAGTTTTTTTATTTTTATTTTTTATTATATTTTTGAAATTTCAAACATTGCTGATGTAGTGTCGACTATATGGTGTTCAATGTTTGAAACTTTCGAAAATATAATATAGACCCTGTTATTTAATATTTATATACTGTCTGTCTCTGTCTGTTAGAGACATGGGTTGAATTTGTAATTTCTCACCCAAGAGTCAAAGTTGCATTTGAATAGTCAAGGATGATCTCTGCTTCACATGGATGGGCTGCTTATTCCATAGCACAGAGATCCTTTGAGACACATATTAGTCTGACCAGTGTGCACTATTTATGTCATAGGCAAAGTTTAAATTGTTGGAGCTAGTGTTTTTAGTGTTGTTTGTTTTGTGGATGTGCAAAAGATCCATCAGGGCAGGATCTGAGGATGCCTTACATTCCAGGCAAAGATTACCTGTTATCAACCTATAGAGGCTTTTTATAGAGATAGGGTCTTAAGGCAATCTCTGTAGGACAGTGTGGTAATACCCTTAATTCTCCTGGTATGTAACCTCTGTGGGTGCTCACCCATAATGTCTTTGACCTTTGAAACCATACCCTTACTTAAAAGTTGTGGAACATAAAATTACTTTCTTACTATCTTGGCTACATATTGGTCGAAGGCCAGATTACTGTCTGCATATTTATTTTTTATTTATTTTTTATTTTATTTTTCATTTGTTGACCGGGCTAGTCTAACTGGATATATGTCCATTTTCAGTAGATGCCCGAGGAGAAAAGCTCCGAGACAATAACAAGGACAGAAAAAAAACATTTATACAAATAATCCGCAAGAGACAATAGAAATTACAAAAAAATAATTGTATAGTCCCCAAGAAAAAAATGTTAAATACAAGAATAATTACATGAGTAAACGATTGAATGCCAGCAAAATACTTATTATTATTTTTTTCTTTTGTAGAGAGCCATAAAAGAAAAAAATAGTTCTTGTTCAGTTTCAGTAAGCATAAAAATAAAAATTTATATAAGAAAAAGCAAAAAGATATTTAATATCCATAGAACTTCATATAGCATAGTGGGGAGATAGAAAAAAGAGAGCAAGAAGTTTAAACATGCCAGATATGGAAGGTAGAGGAGTTTCAGCAAAAAGCAAAAGCATATGTTTCCAGATCCCCAATATCCCTAACTACTAGATCAAATCTTTGGGGTGTTTTATTGTTGGAGTAATTTTCTTATATAGCTGTTTTCCCAAAGTATACTATAGTATAGTACTGAGTTTTAAACTGTGGTGTTGGCACTAGTCATTTGTTTATGTTAGGCCATCTTGCAAGATTTTAGTGTCATGGAGGGAATCTACGATATGTTCCAATTTACAGTTATCTGCTAACTTGGTGAGTCAGAGGCACTTGACATCAGCTTTGACTTCCATGATGTAGATGCCAAACAGAAGCAGACCAAGCAGGGATTCCTGAGCTACTCCACTGGTGACCAGTTTGATGGATGTAGTCTCATCAAACCTGACTTTTTGGGTGCTTTCTGTAAGCCTGATGACAACCCAGTGAGTTATGTAGGGATTTATGTCTATTTCAGTGATTGGAGGATCATATAAAATGCCTTAGCAGGCAAGTTAGGGAGTATGCACCATCTTTCCATCACCCGTTGCCTTGGTGACCGTCTTGAAGAAGTATACCATGTAAATTGGCAAAACCTTCCACTGACAAAGGCAGAGTGGGATGGATCCAGGGTTTTGTAGGTTGCCAATGTCTTTGCTGATCATTTGTATGATAATTTGTTCAGTGCTTTGCATATTACACTTTTCAGACCAATGGGTCTGTAATTTCCAGGGTCGGAAGATGGATCACAGTTAAGAGGAGGAATTACCATTGTACTCATTCATTCACTTGGTACATAACCTGTTTTGAGGCTGCAATTGAAAAGTTCCTCAAGTGGGCCCGAAAGTTACATGTATTAAGTTATTTATGAAGCAACCCAGAATATTGTTGGAGCCCATTAAAGTGGTGCTTTTAGCCTATGCATGTTCTGCCAAGACGTGGTCCCTGCTGATAGTTGGGGGGTATGCTAGAAGAGATTTCACAGGGTGTAGCAGAGGAGGAGTGGGTGGTGAAGTTTGAGCTATGTTCAGGTAAGGTGGTGCCATTTATTACCAATTCAGCACACTTCTGTGTCTTGCCTTTAAGGTTTTGGACATAGCTGAAGAAGGTCTTGTGGTTGTCTTTAGCCTGAGAGGCTGTACTGACCTCATAGCTGCCCTTGTTTGGTGTAATTAATCTCTTAGTTTCTTGTTTAGTTTAATCACTGTGCTCTTCTCTTTAAGAAAGTATGTCTTTCCAATTTTGACTGTGACTTTTGTTACATACTCTGTTAAAAGTTTGGATTCCACCAGTGAGCTTTGCTTTTGGTGTTTGTTATGGCTTACTTCTGGTAGGTACAGCAGCCTCTATGCAGCCATTCACATGTTTGTACAGGGTTTCTGTGAACAATATTGCATATGTTGCTGTAACCTCATATAACTCAGTAGGATGTATTTTGCTTTAGAATAGTTCTTAACTATTATAGTTCCTAACTATTATATGTTTATTTGGGTTTTCCAAGTTGATTTTTATTTTGAAGGGGACAGATTTGTGAATAAGGTATTTAGTTGGTGAGTGTCTCCACCAGGTCTAGGTACAAGTTATGAGGTTCTTGTGGCATAGATGGTGACTTATTGATCGCTAGGATATGGTAAAGGACTTTTATCTGTGATGACTTGCAGGTGGGTGAACTCCAGGAAATCATTCAGTTTAACCAGACTGGAGGTATATTTGCTGCTGGTGTAGATCAAGACACCTCCACCTTTCGACCCTGGCTACAGCTGCTGTTGGTCTAAATGTGGGGAAGACACTGCAGCCATATACTGCAGGAGTACTTTCTGCAGCTTTAAACCATGTCCCGGTAACAGCAGACATGTCAATATTCTCTAGAGTGATGAGAGCTTTTAGGGTTTGGTGTTTCTTGTTGCTGCTCCTAGCATTGAGCAGTAACACCTTACTGTTGCTTTGAGGTTTTTTTTTCTATGTTGGAAAGCTTGTCATTTTGGTATTGTCTTAAAAAGACTCTAAGATGGCTGGATACATTTTAGCCATATCTCAGAGACCAGGGGGTACAGGAGCAGACCATCCTTGGCAAAACAAAGTGGTTTGTTAACCAGGCCTTAATACAATGAATAGCCTAAAGTCTACACCAAAACAAAAATATTGTTGGATATAATAGCAAAAATATTAGTATAACACATCTTAGATGTATGTTATTCATTTTTTATATCTGTACATAGCTCTCAACCTCTTAGCACAAAAATCTTGACACAGCCAAAAATAATGGGGGGACAATCCCCCCAAAATAGATACACATTTTAAATATTCCTCTTTTATACTTAGAAAGTTGCTAGAGTAAAACGTTTTGTGTTGCCGTGCATTTTTTGTAGGATATGAAGACTGAAAATCAAATGCTTGTCATTTTTTCTGCATTCAGTCCTGTTTTGCCACAAAAATCCAGAAAACCGCATTTTTTATGAGGAATAGGCCAAAAATATGAGTCAGAAATCTGGACATTCTGCTACAATCTAGACAGTTGAGAGGTATGTATATCTGTACCCTTCTCTTATGCTATTTATTTAACTATATAGTATTTTATATAGTGGTTTTATGGATATATGTTATAAAGTTATTTACTGAAATTTTAATATAATGGTTAGTAATTTTTTATTTATATATTTATTTAAAGTACATTTGTCTCTGCTGGAATTGCACTTTAAATCTTTATTATTTAATTATGATGTCATCTAATTTGATAGGCTGCCAGGGTAATATAAAGTATATTTATGTTAAACTACTTATTGAGCATTGAGAAGAGTCTACTCTCCTTGAAAGCTTTGCATTTTATTGTTTTGTTCTGTTCTTAATAAAGTGTGATTATGTGATGTTTTGGATCCTTGTTTTTTCTGTTTTTGGTTTGTTAACCATGTCTTCCCATACTGATATTAAATCCCACTGGAATGACACCAGAAAATAAACCAGTTGTTAAAATCAACCATTTTTGTTCAACCTGTGGCATTGTCCTAGGTGAAGGTAGAATGCTGCTCAATGCAAGGCACATACCTATGTCTGACACATATTTAGAGAGACCCATAATATCTCTTTTCATATATCCAGTGAGGTACACCTGAGGTATTTTATACCCACATGGACTATGACAGAATCATATTTGTACCTATGGTGCAGTGACTTGAGTGCATGGGTGATATTCTGGATCCTGGCTCCAGATAAGCAGCTATCTTCTCTTTGTCTGACATGGTATTTGGGGCATCTGTGTGCAATACAATGGAATTCACTATGACAGGAGTCCTAGGTAAAGTATTTCCTTGCTTTATAGGCTATGATCTTGGGGGGGGGGCTTTGGATATATGCTTATGTACGGCGTTTGTTGCTTTTGGTGTGTGCTTTACAGACTGAGAGTAGGTGCTGCTGTTTGTAGGCTTTGGAGGTCTTTGAAGTTTGGGAAGGTTTCTTTTAAGTGCCCCAGCATAACATGGTCTATGTGTGTGTGGTGATACATATGTGTGGAGGGTGTATTGTGTGTGTTCTTGACAACTTTGTAAGATTTTTGCCTCAGAGGAAGTTGTGTATGTACATCTCTCGCATACCTTATTTGTTTCTTTAAGGATTAGATGATTTGTCTGAAAAACTGAGACAATTTCTGCTTTGCCTCAAGATGTCCATATCTACTAAGCTGGCCACAGAGACATTTGAAAATTGCATATCCATGTTGTCCAAAATTGTATTAGGGTGGTCTACTATGGTTTAAGGACTAGGTTTTACAGAGGTCTCCTAGGGCAGTTTCTAGGGTTAACGGCAGATGTTAGATAGTGCTAGGATAAGGTATCAGTGCTGTTCAGCTTACAGCCTAGCTGTTCTAAACTTAACTCCATGCAATGTCTCACTGTGTTAGAAGTTACAGTCCTAATATAGTTATATAAGTAAATTATACTTTCTATCCATTTGCTTCTCTACTGGGCACAGCTCTGCTCAAATGCATCTAATTTATAGACAACAAAAGAAAGCTGAAAACAGACTCCTGTGCCCTCTGATCCATAAACAACTACAATTTTACCTCTCCTGAGTACATCTCAACTCAGAGAAACCAGAAAAACACATTCGGCCACACAATGGATGGGTCTGGCTGTCTTAATGTAAAGGTACAGCAGGAAGGACCCTCAAGTTTAATTCAACAACAAACGAGCAAGTCCCTGGCTAGATCACCTTTCTCCAAGATGACTTAGAAGCCAAACGGGTCAAAAGACCAACAAACAGAGATAGTGATTTTTCTAACACCAAGTTAATTAAATGCTTTAAAAATGCAGCCAAACAGTAGCGAACACAATTAATAACAAGTGATAAAAAATATAAAATGTAGATTGCCTTAGCCTAGATGACTACGGAGGCAGCAGAAACACTTTAAACTGTCAGGCAAGGTTGGCAAGCTGTGCTGGGATATGTGGAAGTGGGTACAGAGCCGTGCAATGAGCCTAATTTATAGCAAACATTAAAAAAAGCTGAAAACTGACTCCTGTACTCTTTGGCCAATAAACTATTACATTTTGGGCTCTATTGAAGTGGTTTCAAGTCAGAGAGACCAAGCAAGCCCTTATATGTGGCCCTTTTGTGGGATGCTTGTGTCAGCTGGAGGGCCAGATATAGTGGCCAGTTTGTAGTCCTCTGCAAACGTGTTCAGACACAGTCCTTCCATGTTGGCCTGTACCTATGGGACATATATACCAAACAAGGGAGGTCCCAGGACCGAGCCTTGTGGGATGCCAGTTGTATCTGGTTTGTAGTCTGACATGGCTGTAGCATTTCTGACCATGTCAGTTCTGTCCTTGGTCTGGTTTGCAACCCCTCTACTGACATAGGGGTTTATATTTAAGCTGGTGAGCTTATCTATAATGAACACGTGGGGTATTGTATGGAAGCCTTTTGCAAGGTCCAGCTAGGCTGTGTGGACCACATTTCCCTAATCAATGGCCTTAATGACTGTTTCAAATGAGTCAGACATGTTTAAGGGGCAGGATCTGCACTTAAGAAAGCCACACTGGGTAGGGTCTAGTGTTAGTAGGTCCCCAATATCTTTATGTCTGAGGTACATGCTGATCCTTTCCCTAGCTTTGCAGACTAAGCTTGTCAGGATTCTGGGGAGGTAGTTTGCAGTATCCATTCAGGCAACACCTTTGTGGAGAAGGACCACTGTTGTTGTACACTGCTCTTTGGGTGCATATCCTGTGGTAAGGCTGACATTGAGCAGTAGTGATATTTGGCGTTCCATTCTTCTTGGAATCCATGTTGGACTCAGCCCAGGACACCATCTTGTACCATTGATGCTGTGTGTTTTGCTTTGTAGATGCTGGCTGTTACCTCAGCATCTGCAATGCCGGGGGCCAGCACTCTACTGGGATAGATATTTGGCATTTGGGGGGGTGGGGTTGCACTGCACCTGTCAGGTTGGATGTTGGCAAAGTGTGTGTGTTTGGTATATTGTTGGTAATATTTGAGTGATTCAGAGCATATCTGTGAATTCCCAACAAGGTTCCTACCATCAGTTAAGAAAGCCTTGTGATTATCCTTAGTGTCCTGTACAATTTGTATCTTCATAGGTTCATAGGTTCATACTAGGCTATCTGCCCTAGGGCATTTATAAGCCTAGCCAGAGTGTGTGTGGCTTTCGCCACCCCTTGCTATGTGAATATTATGGCCATTTAGGATTTACTTTAATGTGCCTCTGTCTGGACGTGACACAGTGAAGACCCCCAGTGTACATCTACGATCACCCATCCACTTGGCAAAATTCCTGTTGAAGAGAGTCAGTGAGGGGCTCTGTCTAACATGGGGTGGGATTCCATTCCAG
>NC_056728.1:878779626-878842126 GCF_019279795.1 Protopterus annectens | reverse complement strand
CACGCACATACAAATCAAGTCACCACCCAGTGAGCAGGGAATGCACTACATAAACCACAAGGGATTCCACTCCATCAACTGCCAGGTTGTGTGCAATGCCCAGGGCATTATCATGGATGTGTATGCTGGCAGCCCTGGAAGCTACCATGACTCCCATATCTGGCATGCCTCACAGCTGTATCAGGTATTTGTCAGGGGGGACATCCCACATGGCCATCTTGTGGGGGATGCTGGCTATCCACTGGAGCCGTGGATGATGACTCCCATCAGAAATGCACACACACCCATGCAAGAACGCCATAATGAGGCACACGCACAAACCAGAATCATCATAGAGCATGTGTTCGGGATGCTGAAATCACAGTTCCGGTGCTTGGATACATCTGGTGGAGCCTTGCAGTACTCTCCAGGCACGTGTGCCCACATCGTCATAGTATGTTCCATGCTACATAATATGATCCTGCGGAAGCAGCTGCAGCAGGGACAAAATGGTGAAGGCCCTCATAGCCCACCACAATTGCCAAGGCCAGTACAGGCACAGAGGGATTCAGACCATGAACACACTGTGCCAGCCCCAGTAGGCAGATGGAGGCATGCCCAATATGCCTATGCCTTGGCAAAGAGGGAACGTATAGCACATACTCTGACCGTGTAGGCCCCTACGGACTGACACCTCTCCACCTGCACACACAGTAAAATGGATGGCACACAAACATGACCACCTGTAAATTGTAATGTATAGGTGGCCCAATGTGTGACTCCTACATTGGCAGCCCTCAAACATTGTAAACACAACAGCCAGTGGAACACGGAATGCCAACACCTGAACAGTACATGAGTCTTACAGCATATGGTGGTGCTGTGTGCCTGTCACATTCCCCGCCAGATATATATATATATATATATATATATATATATATATATATATATATATATATATATATATATATAAATATATAGATATATATATATATATATATAGATGTACACATATGCATATATATAATACAGATAGAAAGGGCAATAGAGGGATATATGGTGATATAGATGGATTCAGCGATATCTGCAAATATGATAGATAGTTCAACGACATTCATAACATCTTGGAGGTACAAATAAATAGGATACCGCCAACCATGGAATGTGTAACATGACATGCGTAACCACAAGGCTGAAAGACCGATAGAACAGAGTACTGGAACAGTACATCCGCGAGTAATAGTATGATGATATGAAGGGACGGTTAGTCACCACTGACGGTGTCGCGGTCCATGTAGGTACTGTGTTCAACTGTGTCTGTGAGTGCCGTAGTCTGTGTAAGTGTGCGTTGAGGGTGCCATGTGCGTTTCTGTGTGACTGTAATGTGTGTGTGTGTCCACAACATGTGTATGTTGGTGCCAAGTCAGAGGCAGACCAGTATGGTAGGTGTGGGTATTGCTAGCCGTAGGCATACGGTTACTACCTGTACCACAGTAGGAGGGACATCCCCACCCTGGGCAGGTGTGTCCTGACATAAAATAGTACAAAGGGCAAATGTCCGAGATGGTAGGACATAAATATGCCCCATATATAATGTAACAGTCGTATTTAATAGTTATGCCTGTATGTAAGAAACTTAAATGTTACATGCAATATGATAAGTATCCAAAGTCACACAACAATAGGTATGTAGTGAGGATAAAAGTATGTGCTACCTGTGTACTGACCGTGGCTACGTGTTGGCCTGTAAACACCGCTTTGTGTCCCGCAAGTGTCCAACAATGACCATATGATAAGGTGGCAACCCATGGCAAACAGGCTCTTTTAACAACACAACCACAATGACTGCAAATATCTGGGACAGAAATACAAGGGATAGCTGTCACCTACACATAACTCCTGATATATCGCTGCAATTATGGAGGTATACAAGTAGCAAGCTCACCTGCAGATGATATAGAAACCAATTAACAACTGCCCAATGTACAATCCCGTAACATAAGTCTACTAACTGTTAGCTCTCTAATCAGGGACCGAGCCCACACACATATATATGGATTATGTAGAAATGCAAGGCCCACAAACCGCATATGTTACGTACAACCACCGACATCCCCCACACTAGAAACTAAAGCAATACAAACTGTAATAGCAGCACAAACATCCAGTCAGTCAATTACATCTGCAGAACCCTCAACATACCATGTGAGAGACACAATTAAAGGCGACATGCAAAATTGCAGGCATTGTATAATGGAACAAACAGCCATGTTACAGGTATTGATTGCAATACTCCGTTATCAGACGTCAGGATGACAGGTACACCAACATGTTGAACCAAATACTCTACCCATCACACACAATCCATGGGGGACATGAATCCAAACTATACTTGTCTCCATGCATAGCAGGTGCAGTTACTCATAACAAAACACAATACAGACCGTCTCCCCAAAGGTAGGGCAAATAGGCAATGCCCAAGTGAAGAATCCAATTATACCCCACTGTCACCACGTAATTGGCGAATGGAGTAGCTGCACAGCTGATATGCAAGTAATTAGTCACTCAGGAACACCAATTGGCGGGAAGATTCCACATGTTTCAGGTATCGACGTATATAAGGATGACTTGCCAGACATTCAAACCGTATGCTCATATCGAATAACAGTTGAAACACTGTGAGAGAGATAGAAACGAAACGCCGTAACGACAACAAGGTATGTAGAACACCCGATATGTAAGGTTATGTATAGCATGATCTGTATTAATTAGTTTTACTGTATGTATAGCCTGGTTTGCATTAATTAAACGTGTCCGCAATACATAAAGTGGGGAAAGGTATTTATGTAGTGATGTCTTGCTTAGCATACTAACGCTTGTAGAATCTGTGCGTCCAGCAGTGGGACACAAGGTACACAGCACAGACACCACAAGGGATGCTACATGAGGCCATTAAACAGAACAATGCCATACAACCCACTGTCAGTGGTAGGGTATGTCCAACAAGGATGTGCCATAGCAGGGGATAGTATATGTTGATATACTGTCACAGCACGCATGTGTATGGGCATATAACGTTAATGCCATATGTAAGGTGGTCCCGCTGAGCAAGTATGCTTTGCATTAAGGGATTCTATGTGAAATATGTGTAATGTATAGTATTATAGGTAGATATGACAGATATTCTACACAGCATAGCAGGCATATCATGCATACCACAGGTATCGTCTATTGGTATGTACAATAACAGGATACATATGGCCTGTAGGTATGGGACATAGTAATAGCATGATAGCTAATCTAAATGGAAGGGCTACCAAGTAACCATGCACAAAGGACATGTAATAGCTGCACAGGTATATAGTGGGGTATTATGCAGTCTGTCAAGACCATGTGTAAGCACAACTACAGTGTTCACACTAGTGGCACCTCTCCAGGGTAGTGTCCTGTGAAGAGCAGAGCCAAGTCTCACCTGCACCACTGCACAGTACAGCCACTGCAGTGATCCCAGGCCTACATGTGTCTCCCAACCACCAAAGGAGGTATCACATGAACAGTGCTACTGAGTGTTCCTGCATGATGTACAGAGGACCTATGTTCCACAGCATGGTGAGTGTCCAGTTTGGGAATGTAACCCAGAAGCACATCCCACTCATTGTGGCATGTGTGCACATATCCATGAGTATGTTGCTCATAGTGGCCTCTGCTTATGTTTCGTATGAGGAGTATATCCATGAATAATGTTGTGGACATGGGCCCTGTCTGATCAGCAGAGGTCACCCCTGAGTATGTAGTATGCAAATGTGTACAGATGTGGTGTCCGTAGTGCAGCCACATATTTAAACCGTCGCAGCTCAGTAAATGTCATGGCGTGTTAATGTTGTGGCATGTAAAGCTGTAGCTGTTGTGTAAGGTACACCCTAAATGGGGTGGTGTACCCTTGAATGTGTGTAGATGTCTTGAGTTCAGAGGTACAATGGGTGCTATGTACCAGTTACACACCCAGTACAGATAGGTGTGGCCACGTAGGAGGATATCCACACCACAGTGGCAATATAGTGACCACAGGAGTGGGTGTGATATATGTGTGTACTGCAAACATGTACAATGTGATATGTATGTAGGGGACTACCATCCATGTGATAGTCAGTGGGTGAATGGTGTAATGCAAAGGTGATGTGCATGCACCTTGTGTCATGCAGCTTGATGCCATGATAGTCATATTATGTATCTGTCACAGTGACACCCGTATGGTTGGAGTCAGTATCAGCTGGTGGAGCAATCATGGCGCTTGGTATGTAGGGGTTCTAAAGCTAGGCAGGGAAAGTCCCCTGTGCCAGCCTGTTCCACAGGGAAGCATATACTTAACATGAGGGGCCCTATGACTGAGGACCGTGGTATGCCAAAGTACCTGACATGTAGTAGGTACTATGGTACGCTGGCCTCACTGTGTGTCCTGTCCAGGAGCCACATAGCATAACATCCTGAGACACAGGGTACGATGTGCAGGTGGATGTGTATGTTGTCAATACCAGAATGGGGAATGGTGTTGAAAGGCAATGAGAGGACAATGTAGGATGTGTGGACTCCCGTACCATCAGCAACTGCCCTGGTAACTGTATGAAAGGAGTCCACCATGTGTAGGGGCTATGCTCTGGCCTTAACAAGCCCAACCCAGGTGGCAGCAGAGGACGGGAGACCAACAATGTCTCTGAAAATGACATCCTTGATGATGTCTATGAATCTGTCTTTTCTCTCCCTACTCTTCTGTCCCTCCTGCTTCCTCCCTTACCTTTCTTTCTCTACCTTTATAGACTCCTCCTCTTCATCTCTCATCCTTATGGCTCTGAATCTCTTTCTGACAAGTATTTGTCTGTTTATATCTGCTCTCTCTCTAGTGCTGCTCCTCTTTCCTTGATCTTATACTCTCTCTTCTTGGTATTGAAACATGTTTGTATGTTCAACATGATGTTACTTAGATTCTTTAGGAAGTTAAGTCCTGTTCTTTCTTTTGATAACTTATTTCATTTCTTTTTCCATGTTCTAACACTTTCTTTTCCTGGTTTTAGATATAGGTAATAATGTGTATTATGACATTTGTGCTCATGATGTATCTCTTTTTGTCTAAATGTGGAGCTTTTCTCCCCGGGCCTCTGCTGAAAATGGAAATATATCCAGTTGGACTAGCCAGGTCAACAAATGTAAAATAAATAAATAAAATAAATGTGCCACATAGCCACGCAGAACAGTCCAGTCAGGAGTGTAGGACTATAGTCCCACTCGTGCAATGCAGTGCCACCTGTGTGTAGTGTGATAAATGCTGCTGTGTGCCATTCAGGGTCTACAATGTCTGAAACAAGGCTATTACTGAATATGGTGGCTTAGTGGGGAGACATGTAATTCAGAGGTTGGTGGACATCACAGCCTGGAACGTTGGAAGGTGACATGGGGCCAGTGTCCCAGGACACATAGAGTGTAGGTCAGTACTGTGTAGGTGTGACCACAGGGACACCACAATGTTCATGTATGGATTGCGGCCCTGTAATGAGTGAGAGGGTGTACTGTCAGCATTGAATCCATCCTCCAGCATGTTGCCAACAATACCTGGGTCTGCAATGTTCCTGAGTGACTGTTGTATGTGACAGCAGATGTGGGTGTTGCCATCGAATACTGTCATACCACCATAATGCCTGGTGGTACACCCCGGAATGTGTGGCAGTCATGTTTACGTAGCTAGTCTTGGAGTATGTGATGAGGGACCCTGTGGCCCCACCACGGCTGACCAGTGAGCCACCCCACACATGGGAATGTACACCACTGTGCAACAGCCTACACCTGTTGTTGTACATCATATGTCCGTGGAACTTGACCACCAGAATGGCGTCTGTTATCTGGTGTGTACCATCATGGCTCTGTGTGGAATAGCATGATCCATGCAGTTATGTACATGCTAATTAAGTGCACTGGGGTATGTGTCAGCATTTGTATGTGCATTGTCCATCTGCACGGGTGTCATGATGTTAACAACCGCTGTCAGCAGACATCTGTAGTAGGTGTAGTAGTACACATGTACTGTGTATGCTGTGATGGGTGTGTTTCCGGGATGTGGCTGACAAGGTAGATTAGCATATGTCCGGAATCCACCAATGAGGGGATAACCCCAGGTGTGTAACACCAGTCACATGGTGGTAGTGTTCATACCAAGGGTAATGTAGGTCTTGGAGGTGGTGTGTATGTGTTGATCCAGCAGAGTGGAGGGTATGACTCATGGATGTGTCGGTACATGAGTGGCTATCCCAGTGAAGTGTGGGGTAGTGTCCGTCACACATCAGTAGTAGCTGAGGCCCACTGTCCACTATACCACCATAGAAGGTATGTTACCCGTGGGGTATGCTGTTGACTCTGTCGCTTGTTACAATGTGTATAGTGGTCCTGGACACAGTTAGTTGCACGTGGAACACCTCTGATGCATTGTGCTAAGCAACTTGCCAGGATGTGTGCAAAACATAGTGGGATATGGGAACCCCTCAGCTGTGGGTGTGCCGGTCCAAGTATGTGCCTGAAAGGTATGGCCCGTCTATAACCTGTCAATGAAGGTGTGCTCTGCAAAGCCTACAGGCAGGTCCCAGTCACTGCAGAGATGTTGGAGTGGTGCATTATAAGGTGTGCCTTGCCTGCGTGCATCACTGGGGAAGATGCAAGCCATGTGTCACATGACCCCATGTCGCACATGTCAGTTACTGCCCTGCCGGTGACAGTTGTTGGAAACTGTGCAGGACAGGCAGTATAGAAGCAGCAAAAGCCTTGCATGTGAGCTGTACTCCCAGGGCCGACAGGTGCAAGTCATCTGTGCCACAGCATTGGGTTTGACCAGGACAGTCATAGCGGACAGATACCACATGCCTGTGGAATGACAATAGGAGCATAGGCAACTGTTGAAGTGACACAGTCGGTCATTGTACAGTGGTATCGTGTCCGGACGAATGCAAAATGCTCCCCAGGGCTAGGCCCACACCCTCAGGGCTATAAGACTGGTGAGCTATTGCATGTCCCTGCACACGTAGTCTGTGAAGTGGCATCACAGGGCAGTCACACTAACATGGCGAAAGACAGACATATCATACCTGGTGAGGTGTGACATGGGTGCATAGGTTATGTTGCAGAAGCAGTTACCCGACAGCAAGATGTAAGCGACTAACGCCTTGTGTAGCCTGCTGTGTGAAACTGCAGTGTGACACCCTACAGAGTCAGCTATGACGGGTGTGTTGTGAATGTTATAACACACTATTGGCTGTATGTGGTGGGCACACATGAGTCTGTGGGCTATAAGCTGGTGATGTTGTCTTCCATGATGGGGGCTACCTCTGGTGCCTACAGTGAGTATGGAGACGTACTGCACAGGTTGTCCCCGTAGGTGTGGCCAGTGGTGTAGATTATGTGAGACTATGTGATGGGTGGGGTGTGTTGCGAATGTTACACATCCCCAAATGACTGTCAGGTGCAGTCAGGGTTGGCGACAGCATTACCCCCAGCCATAGCTTTCAGCCTCCTGTCCCCAAAATGAGGAACATTAGCCCTCATACAGTGTGACAAATGGGTGAAACGTGGAACACTTACAACTGGCTTACTAACAGCGTCAACTTTGAAGGGCACATGATGGCTAAAATAGGCTGGTCTTACATATAAAACAGATATTCCAATGAATTAATATGATTCTCATCTATCTAGCCATGGCTGGCAGGTAAACTATGTACAACAATGAATGTGTGACAGACCCTTCCAATGTGGAACCTTGAGGAACATGCACCTTTTAGAACCCCAAATGAGGTACGTTCCCCATAATGAGGTACACCTGAGAGCTATGGGCCCAGCACGGCTGCAGACGTGCATCCCCCACAGGCTGTAGTGCCGTATGATGGGAAGTGAGCATTGAATGTGTACATGAGACAATTGCTCTATTGCCACATGTACGACATATCCCTCATATAGACAGGCAGTAGCACTGGTACATGACAGTTGGACATGCCTGCATATACAACCATGTCCCACAGGATATGTGCGTTATGTGTACAACAGCTGTCATACCTTATGCAAGCTGGGAAGTGTAGGACAGCCAGTGTACCTGTGGGAAATGGTGTGGAATGGGCGCTATAGTAATCAGTAGCTCATGACATGCTCACATGTTCTGAACAAGTGCCTAGCATGACCATACAATACAGATAGGGTGTTGGTTAATATCAACCCACAAGTGGTGATGACAGTCATTTAGGGTGGCACCGCACTATAACCCTGCTGAGTATGGTGTGCATGTCCATGAACCATTAGCACTGTAGATGTTAGCAATACAGATGTACAAGATAGCACAGATATTTGATTACAAATACCTTTGCATGTCACAGGAGTGTTCCACCAGTGGCCTGTTGACAGACCCACAACTACAAAAGGTGCAAGAGTGACATGTGCACAGCACATCTGTGCCAGATACAGTAGAACAGTGTTAATGTGTTGTACCCCACCCTCATTGTAGCCCATACCACACAGACAAATGTTAGGCATCTGTGTATGTAAGGCTGTGAATGGCCATGACCTATCAGTTTAGCTGTGTCAGTGTTGTGAACAACATACAGAATGGGCTGTGTGTGTGAGGTGGGTGACATATGTGCACAGTCTGATGGATGATACCAGCAGTGTCACCGCTAGGTGAACATCCCTGTACCCATAAACTGCTACCTAGACTGTGGTCAACATTATGGACACTGTGTAAGGGATGGTGCTGTGCAGTGCACCCCCGACATGGTGACGTCTCCAAGCACCTTCGGTTGTCATCTGAGGTACCCATGTCATGTCAGGGTGCCTTCCATGAGCACGGAGATCACTGGCCAGGCATATACAGCACTGTGGTGACCAATATTGGATCACATACCACCTGTAAGGGGTAATGGCTATGCATGGATGTGCGATACCAGCCTTCACAATCCACACCTCCACTACGCAGCATGCCGTCTACCTTGCAGAAGGACATTTGCTACACCATGATGATGGACATACTACATGTCCATATCCTGATCTATATGACATATGTCATGGACAGCCACCATCCTAATACTAGGATCGCCACAGGCTGGACAGATCCCTGTGTAATATATGTGACATACTCCCACTATACCATTGCAACCCTGTCCATCAAAGCTGCAGATGTCATCCCAGTCATACATGGTGTGATGGCCGCATGGTAGATGTACTATCAACTGACTGGATCAGTAAAGTGGCACTGATGCAGCTTGCGGTGGCACAATGGCCGTCTGTAACAGCATGGAAACTGTGCCCGCACATGCTATGGTTGATGACCATCCCTGCGAATGTCGTCTGACTATCCATTGTCACATGTCTATCACATGTGTAATACAGGTGATCCGTGTCAGGATGTTGAACAGTTGTACAGTGCTGTGTAGATGTATATGGCAAAACACATGCATGTACAGGTGTCCATGCATATGTGTGCATTGTCACTGCTCAAGTCCATTCTGGCTGTGTCTGTGTTGATATGCGACATATACACAGCATCTAGGTCAACAGTAGTACCGTGGACACATTGTGGCAAGTGCAGATAGGTAAGAACACAAGTGCAGGCAAATAGACATGCCCACAGCAAGACAGAATTTACATGGCATATGAACACTGTAATGAGGTGACACACATATATGGTGATGATATCCAATGCATAATGGGTGTGACATGTGTGACACAAACACATCAGTCGTGTCAGTGTCATGGTGCTTTGCAAAGATAACTGTGCAGATGCAGTAGATGTCATAGAAATGCATGTGCAGCAGTATCTCTGTACATCTCTGAAACTGTGACCTGTCGCCATCATTATGTTTTACAGATAATGCCCCGTACACGCCTCCCAGCATACACCCACCAGGAGGATGATGTCCTCATCCCACAGCTCCATGACAACTATGACTTGTTGTTCAGCCATGTGCCACAGCATGCCCAGCAGCGGGATGACCTGTGGCAGGATCTACGCAGAAGGGTGAACGATGTGGGTGGCCATAACCGCACCTACCAGCAGGTGTGCAGACACTGCACGGACCTGATACGACATGCAAAACAGCATGCCACTGCAGTCACCAGGGAACAAGGTGGAACAGGTGGTGGGCCACCAACCCAGCCCCCACTCACACACACCGAGGAGCTACTGGCCAGTCTGGGGACACCCAGGGAACAGCATCCAGAAACACTAGCTGCCATCGTGGAGGTGGGTGTCTCCCAACCAATGAGCCTGGAGTTGCCTGGTAAGTCAGTAATGCACATATGGCTATTATATCCCATGTAGTTGCATGTGTCACTGTACATAATGTAAAATAACAACATATGCCAGGTATGTGGACACACATGCTGCATACTACAGTATGCTACGTTGTGTATGCACACATGTGCATACTATATGCTATTACACAGGTGAATGTGTGCACATGCACAGTGCAACCTGTGGCTGTCATACAGTCATGGATAATGTTCATACTGGTGTGTCACCCCCTATACAGGTACCTCTGGCATGCCGCACAGACATGGGTCCGTTGCAGGTGAGACTGTCATCAGTATCAGGCATGTTACAGTGTATATCTATTTGCCATGTGGCCAGTTAACACTTGCACACCTGATGTTTGTTCCAGTCACGATATGCAGGTCACACCACCATGCATTCACACACGCCACCCATGTGCAATATATTCAAACGTAATGATACACAGAACTGAAACCACAATACTTGCCATTGCAACATGTGTGGTCAGCTGTGCATACAATGGTGGAGGTGCTCTACAATGGAGGCATATGTAGTATGCATTGGAACAACATGTGTGGTATGCACACAGTACCACACAGTGAGCTGTGATATGGGCAGCCCACAAGTGTCACCATTATGTCATATGCCCCTGCATTGGGTGCACACATTGTGATGTGCCACCTGACATGTCCCAGACATGTAGTGTTCTGTCTGCAATATTGTCACACTATAACATGACCTATACCCCACATACCAAACATACCACCCATTGTCTGCATAGACCTGTGGAATGTGACATATCTGACATGTATGGGTGTATGTCATATGGGACCACACAGACATGTGGAGAAGATGCCCATCACACACAATTGGCTACCACATGTGCACACATGGCCATGGGGGATGGCCAAAGACATGTAGCCACACAGTACATGGGATGTGTATACACCCTGTTGCACATTGTCCACACATGGTCCAATTATAGCCTTAGTTGACCGATTATACAGTTGATGTGGTATAGTGGACAACCTAAAAGCCTGTGCACAGCTACTGGAGGTGTCACTGAAGTCTACCATATACGATCTGTCAAACATCACAACTGTGTTGCAGTTATGGCTATGCAATGTGTACATATTATGCATTCTACACCAACATACATGCCTCATGTTGCCATGCAATGGCACAGTGTCTGTACTTCACACTGTATAGCAATGTAGATGGCTCACACTATCCTCCCGTGCTCATGCACATTTGCTACACATGCATTCTATCTGTAGGGCATACACACAACACTGCAATGTGAAGCCCATTATGATGCTGTACATGTGTCAGGACACCATTGTGTCAAACATGTATGCATGTTAATGCACATGTAAGCAAATTACATATCAAGGTCACGTCAGCCATGTGTACTGTTATCCTGTTCTGGGCCACATGGTGTATCACGGGATGCATGCACACTACCATGATTGTGTGAAATGCATGGCTACTGATATGACACCTGCTTGCTGTAGTGTGCACCCCAGGGAGGTATGCTTACTAACACTATTAATGTCTGAGCTGCATGCCCTCTCCTCTATCTCAGGCATGCTGCATGCCATCTGACAAATCACATGCATGGTGTGTCTGTGTGTCTGTGTGTGTGTGTGTGTGTGTGTGTGTGTGTGTGTGTGTGTGTGTGTGTGTGTGTGTGTGTGTGTGTGTGTGTGTGTGTCTGTGTCTATTGTACTTTACAGTATTTCTTTGCATTCACAGGTGATGTAGGTGCGTTACCCTCCTGCGGTCCATCTGATGTTAGTGTCCCCACAGATACTAGCGGTGATGAACATATGCATGAGGTACAGGCAGGGTTGTCAGGGGCTGAATCTGTGCCAATGGTTACCATCCCAGCTATGTCCCCCTCTTCCCCGCACACAGTTCTGCTGCCAACACATACCGCATCACCGGTGGCCATAGAGGAAGGACAGTCAGCGTCTGTTGGCATGGAACAGGAACGTGTGGTGGCTACAGAAGGTGTGTCTACACACCATGGTGTCAGTGTAATGACTGCAGATGTGCCACACAGGCATGTTGCCGGTGTTGCTCATAGAAGGACCTCTGGCAGACATGCACCTGCAGCACAGAGCGCAGCAGCTGGTATCACCAGACGCATGTTCCAGACTGCAATGGCGGCACATGCACATGCTGAACGGCAGAACAGAGAAGGGTTGCAGAGGGCTGCTCTCCATACCCTAAATGACAACATCCAGGCATTGGCAAATGCTCAACAGCAGATTGCTAATGTTCTGGATAGGCGACTAGGTGAAATGGTCGGAATCCTTGACCGAGGCATGGCAATCCACGAGCGGGAGCTGTCTGTGCTGGAACACCTGGTAGGAGTGAGGCATAGGCCACATGGACGTAGGCCAGCAACACCACCTAGTGTAGGTCGACGTGAGCGTGCCACCTCACATGCCCGCTCCCATAGTGCCGGTAGCAGTAGCAGTGCAGCTGCTGCTGCGCTGTCAACACCAGGACACAGCAGGCCACGTGGACGTGGCCCTGGATGGTCTCAGCAGGGACACGGTTCCAACGGACATGTGTCATCAGACAGTAGCCACTCTGTACCTACAGCTGGTAGTGCCCGTGCAACCCCAGGCAGGCACAGGTCACATGGCCATGGAAGGACACAGTGAGCTGTACAACCTGCACTGTACAATCTGGGGCTGTCAATTATACCCCGTGTAGGCATCACAAATGGCAGAACTGTGTACACACATACACGCACACAGCAAACACAACTGTTGGGCTCCACAACATCCACATGCATTCTGCACGGACATGTCCAGTCAACTCACCGGCCCTTACACACACACATGATGTTATCCATTGGTGCAGCCTATGCCCCTGGCAAACATATCACCCTGTGCATATGATGAAACCTGTGCCGCATCCCTGTCATCCACACCATTGGAGCAGGGTTATGCACAAATATTCTGATGCACAGGGTGAACAGCATAGTGAGAGGTGTATGTATTACCTGTGTATGCATAGTGAGGGATGTGTATGTTGCAGTGGTTGTGTGTGAATACTGAGTTGTGTATGTGACATAGGTTGTGTACTGTCGACATGCACCAGTCACACCACGTAGTGCAGGTGCAGCATGCATTGTGATGTGTTCACGGTATGTGTCTCGGTTACATCTGTAGCACCATGTTGGTTGTGATACCCTGGTTCCCTCCTATGGTGTACTTGCATGTGCCTACAGGTAGCAATGTTTGCCATCCCCCACGTGTAACTGTGGAGTACACACAGGCACATCTGGCAATATCAGCATGCTACATGTACCCTCATCCTGACTGGACACACAAACATGACACAGATGTCCGCACATATACTGCACCTGACGCATGTGATCGGTGCTACAGGCTACACTGGACAGAGATGTGACATACATAACAGGACACATTACAGGTATGGTGACATGGTGCAGGGGTTGTACACAGCAGCCTGGCCAATGATGATGTGAGGTGTCACTTGATAGCTGGAGGCCACACTGTGCAGCAGTAGGACCCTGTAACAGTACGTGAACATGGCCGCAGTTACAGGGTGTACACCACTATAACGCACACCCCATAGTGTGCAGCTGGGGACCCTTGCCTGTGTGGTCATCACCCTCACAGTACTATGCACCCACACAACATGTCACAGAGGAGGGACATGCACAGGTAGCCGGTATGGCTGGGACCTATGGCATCAACAGGGTTGTGCAACGCATCACCATTACGGGTTAGTCAACACGTGGGGCCAGTGATAACTTCCCACCGTATATTAGCATACACACTCACACCAAGCACCAGACATACATACAGACACACACACACTGTGGTGACCACACATGCGTATACAGACAGCCGATGTGTGTGATGCACCTCACCGGCAAACGTCATGCTTCCCACACTGACGTATGTACAGTTCTCTACAATGGTGTACAGGGATGTGTAGCAACTGGGACATATTCCCCATGATATGTGGCATCCCTGGTCACACATTTGGACACACATGGCCGTGCTGGGAATGATACACCTGCCATATGATGACACATTTGATGGACATGCAGCGGTATTGATTGCATTATGTGTACCAACGCTATATCTGTCAAATGTGCTGCTATATACACACGGGAGGTTGTAGGTGTTACAGGTGCCATATGACATATAGTTGTTAACACCTGACCGCTGTGTATGCATTATGTCAGCACCATCACGTAACAGCGACATAGCATACAGTTAGCACATGGCATGATAGGATGGTGTGTGACACAACTGTGAGCCACCCCCTGCACACATACATCTAGACAGGTGGTTCACCATGTTATGTACACACATCCCTCCATACGTGCTGTTTGTATGTCACCGTATACAGATGTCAATGATGGGTCTGCATTGTGTCTGCATGTCGTAGGTAGGTGCAACTATGTTACGGACATCGGCCACTGCACATGCATGTTTGCTGCATGCACAGTACAGATGTCACATGTGTCTCCTTTTGCCATGTTTGTATGCATTGCTATTGTTGGACATGTGTGTTGACATACATAACACATGGACTGCGGTATGATATCATGGGTGTCACAGGTGACCAGTACAAGGGTATGTGTCCCGGTCAACACTGCTACCCCCTGTAGTATGAGCATTCAACAGACATGGGCCCACCTTCAATTCGCATGTGTAGCATTGATTAGGCCAGTGTTATGCACGAGGTACATCAAAGGCCATGTATGTATGTGTTGTATGTGCAGTCCATGCACACATCCACACAATCACATGTATGACATACCCAGACATGTGTTCATTGGTGTACAGCAACAGTCAGGTGTCACAGCTGTGTAAGGGCCATGGTATGTCTTGAGCCGACCTGTTCATGTATACTGGTATCATTGCAATGCATAACACCTGTTGGATCCCTGTTGGTATGTGTGTACTCTGCACAGCTGGTGTACACCACTGTACAGCCCAGTGGTCATGTGTCACATGGTGTTGTGGGACCGTAAGGCTGTGTAGTGCTGCACCAATGACATGGTGCTGACTTGACAGCTACAGTGTACACTGCAGTGTGTACGTGTGTGACCTGCACCTGTGACAGCTGTGATGGCATCTTTGTGTGTACAGGTCACTGCATGTGTGACCGCCCTGTGCATGAGGGCAGTTATACCTTACTGTGCCCTTCTGTGTGTACACTCCATCTGCATGCAAGATTGCCCTTTGCAACTGCTAAGTGTGTGAGCATGCCCAGTATGCCATTGTGTAGATGGACACACAGTACATTCCACACTGCGCCCCTCCGTGATTAGACTCCGTGTGCATGCAAGATGGCCCTTTGCAACAGCTGTGTGAGCATGCCCAGTACACCTTTGTGTAGATGGACACACAGTACATTCCACACTGCACCCCTCCGTGATTAGACTCCGTGTGCATGCAAGATGGCCCTTTGCAACAGCTAAGTGTGTGAGCATGCCCAGTACACCATTGTGTAGATGGACACACAGTACATTCCACACTGCGCCCTTCCATGATTAGTCTCCGTGTGCATGCAAGATGGCCCTTTGCAACAGCTAAGTGTGTGAGCATGCCCAGTACGCCGTTGTGTAGATGGACACACAGTGCATTCCACACTGCACCCCTCCGTGATTAGACTCCGTGTGCATGCAAGTTGGCCCTTTGCAACAGCTAAGTGTGTGAGCATGCCCAGTACGCCATTGTGTAGATGGACACACAGTACATTCCAAACAGACGTGTGATTCTAAGCGTGTGGGCATGGCCATTGACATCCTGTATAGCCATGATGGTCATCCAGGCACCAGATGTCCAATTTCAATGTCAGGATGGATGCCTACATTGAATACACTTGTTGCTCTCTAGAAGAGTGTACTGTCTGTGGCGCATCCCGTATCTATTCAGTGTTGTGCTCCGTAGATATTTAGTTGGCCCGATGACAGCACTGGCATGTTTGTGTACGTCTACCTTGGGACGGTAATATGTTTTCAGACCGCTCACTCTCTAAACATTCCCTATCGGCATCTTTGCCTTTGCGGATGATGTCACCCACCTAGAAGTATGCCTCTGGGAGTGCTGTGTTCAGTAATCTCGATAGCGTGTTCTGTAAATGCGTAATGCTGTAGTGTGTTAGAGTAGGTAGGTGTGTGTTCAACTCCAGGCCCTTCCAAGTGTGTGTGTGTGTGTGTGTTCCCAGTTGCCTGGGGTCACAGTAATGCTTTTAGATGCCTCACAACACATACAGTCCCTATCGGCGTCTTTGCCTTTGCGGATGATGTCACCCACCTAGAAGTATGCCTCTGGGAGTGCTGTGTGCAGTAATCTTGGTAGCGCATTCTGTAAATGCGTAATGCTGTAGTGTGTTGAGTAGGTAGGTGTGTGTTCATCTCCCGGCCCTTCCAAGTGTGTGTGTGTGTGTGTTCCCAGCTGCCTGGGGACACAGTAATGCTTTTAGATGCCTCACAACACATACATTCCTATCGGCGTCTATGCCTTTGCGGATGATGTCACCCACCTAGAAGTATGCCTCTGTGAATGCTGTGTTCAGTAATCTCAGTAGCGCATTCTGTAAATGCGTAATGCTGTAGTGTGTTAGAGTAGGTAGGTGTGTGTTCAACTCCTGGCCCTTCCAAGTGTGTGTGTGTGTCTGTGTGTGTGTTCCCAGCTGCCTGGGGACACAGTAATGCTTTTAGAGGCCTCACAACACATACAGTCACTATCGGCGTCTTTGTCTTTGCGGATGATGTCACCCACCTAGAAGTATGCCTCTGGGAGTGCTGTGTTCAGTAATCTCGGTAGCGCATTTTGTAAATGCGTAATACTGTAGTGTGTTAGAATAGGTAGGTGTGTGTTCAACTCCCGGCCCTTCCAAGTGTGTGTGTGTGTGTTCCCAGCTGCCTGGGGACACAGTAATGCTTTTAGATGCCTCACAACACATACATTCCCTATCAGCGTCTTTGCCTTTGCAGATGATGTCACCCACCTAGAAGTATGCCTCTGGGAGTGCTGTGTTCAGTAATCTCGGTAGAGCGTTCAGTAAATGTGTAATGCTGTAGTGTGTTAGAGTAAGTAGGTGTGTGTTCAACTCCCGGCCCTTCCAAGTGTGTGTGTTTCCAGCTGCCTGGGGACACAGTAATGCTTTTAGATGCCTCACAACACATACATTCCCTATCGGCGTCTTTGCCTTTGCGGATGATGTCACCCACCTAGAAGTATGCCTCTGGGAATGCTGTGTTCAGTAATCTTGGTAGCACTTTCTGTAAATGCGTAATGCTGTAGTGTGTTAGAGTAGGTAGGTATGTGTTCAACTCCCGGCCCTTCCAAGTGTGTGTGTGTGTGTTTCCAGCTGCTGGGGGACACAGTAATGCTTTTAGATGCCTCACAACACATACATTCCCTATCGGCGTCTTTGCCTTTGCGGATGATGTCACCCACCTAGAAGTATGCCTCTGGCAGTGGTGTGTTCAGTAATCTCGGTAGCGCATTCTGTAAATGCATAATGCTGTAGTGTGTTAGAGTAGATAGGTGTGTGTTCAACTCCCAGCCCTTCCAAGTGTGTGTGTGTGTGTGTGTGTTTCCAGCTGCCTGGGGACACAGTAATGCTTTTAGATGCCTCACAACACATACATTCCCTATCGGCGTGTTTGCCTTTGCGGATGATGTCACCCACCTAGAAGTATGCCTCTGGGAGTGCTGTGTTCAGTAATCTCGGTCGCGTGTTCTGTAAATGCGTCATGCAGTAGTGTGATAGGGTAGTTAGGTGTAAGTTCGATTCCCAGGCCTGCCAGATGTGTGTGTGTGTGTGTGTGTGTGTGTGTGTGTGTGTGTGTGTGTGTGTGTGTGTGTGTGTGTGTGTGTGTGTGTGTGCATGCTCCCGTCCACCTGGGGACTCAGGTTATGCTTTTAGACGCTTCACAACACAGATGTATCCTGCTGACGTCTTTGTCTTTGCGGATGTTGACACGCACCTAGTAGAATGCCTGTGTGTCTGCTGTGTTTAGTAATCTCGGTAGCGTGTTCTGTAAATGCGTCATGCTGTAGTGTGATAGGGTAGTCATGTGTAGGTTCAATTACCAGCCCTGCCACATGTGTGTGTGTGTGTGTGTATGTCTGTATCTCTCTCTCTCTCTCTCTATATATATATATATATATATATATATATATATATATATATATATATATATAATAATCTATTTTCTGCCCATAACTCTGCTCTTGCATGGACAGCTGACTGTTTCATGTATCGCATATTTGCATAGCTTTCACATACCAATGGGGTATGTTGCAACTCCCAACATTGTCCATGCAACGTCTGTGTTACGGGCGGTGTTACACGCCCTTACAGGCATTTGCTGTATATCTTGGCAGACATCTATCCTTGCTGTACTCTCACTGTACTCATACACGCTGGAGGCTTCATGTATCATGGCCTAGTTTTGATGTGTGTATGTCTATTTGTGCTGTGTGCATGGCTGTGGGTATGTCCCACTATCATCATTTGTAAAGGTGACAGCCCTATAGGTTCTTCATGTAGACTGCTGTCATTTGACATGTCAGCACATACCTGCAGACAGTACTGCCCATCCTACTGCAGCGCATTTCATACCTTCTGCGTTATCTTGCAGTCGATATTGCTGTTTCCTCACACATGTATCTGTTTCTGTTCATACCACTCCACCTCCTAGAGCAAGTTGCTGGACAAGGCCTTATCTGATAGTGGGACACATAGGGGCAGTATTGACATGTTGCTCTTACAAACGTAGATAGTTGACACAATAATAGGTTTTGCATTAGTATGGCTTTTCTGTCGGATTTGGTGTCTTACTCACATGTTTGTCATTATTTCATGTCTTCAGTTATCATGAAAGTGCCAGAATGTTACTGTTGTTATGTGGAACACACCAAACATATGAGGCAGAACTCTGCACATTCTGCGTAAATCTGTACAGTTGCGGAGTATGTGTCTGATACAAAATATCAACTTTCTGACACAAATACACACTGTATGGCGGCATCACAGGCCACATGCCATTACATTTATATTGCAGGACACACCCACCCAGACATTTGTATTCCTCACACAGGCCAACAGCTGCTTATCCACACTAATTGGTCTATCATGTACCGTATGTGTGCGCCGGTATTTGCACTTTCCGTCAGTGGCAGAGCTCACGTACGTGTCTGGGGGACTGGACATTGTTACGGTGACACTGCATGACACCCTGAGGGACACATTACTTTTGTGTCTATTAACCTTCCACATTGACATTCACAGGGCATACATTGTCATTCACATTTGTCGGAGTACATGCGTGTGACTTGTACATGTTTTCTCATTTGTCCTGATGTCTTTCTTCTCACCTGTCCACCTAGTATCACTAGTTCTGTACATGTATTTTGGACAGGTTACCTTCATACCCCTAACCTGTACACATTATGAGTAAACACCCTGACATTTAACCTTTGCCCTTGTTACATTTGTCATAGTGATGTGCCTTTCTGGTAAATTGCTGACAAGGCATTACGGACTGTGCGGTAGATAATAGTGACTGACATTTCCATTACATGATTAGTAACACTCATAACATCCATATTCATGGGTACGCCAGTATTCTCACAATGTTCTGACTTTGTCTGGGGTATATCTAATATAGTCCCTATTTGTATTTCATGTACTATGCCTTAGTGCAGCTGTGTTATTCTGACAGTTTGCCAGTTATGGGTACCATCTTGGTCATACGCATGTCCATCCATGATAATCGCCTACATGACACTGATATAGGGCCCTACATATTGCCAAAATGGTTTCCACAATATCCAGTGGATGGTTTGCCCCATTATTGAGAATATAGGCGTGTGCTATACCCACATCACTCCCACAGGACGGGCCTATGAAATCTCTGCCAAACAACACCTAGGCCCATTTCTGCATACCCATAATTCCCATACCTGACAACCCTCTACAGTACCCATTACACATGTTTAATGTGTGCGGTACTGAAGTGTGGAGACACTTATATGCACTCCCCACTCTCCGGATATCAGTTCGTACGTCATACATTCTATCGACACATGTGTCATCACCATTGCACCTGATACTGTTGCATGTACAGTTATTTCGTATTTGCTGCGGTCACTTCTTTTGTGTCAATGTCGGTTGACACTACATAAGAATCAATTTTTGGAGTCCTGCAATCGACACCTATCTGCATGTTTAAAGTGTAGAACTTGCTGGACTGTCACTTTCTGGCCAATGGTTTGGAATGCTGCGGTTTATTCACCTTTCCTGTATGTCTGTTATTCTACCCATATTAGATATAACGTTGCCTATTTATGTACATATGTCATATCTACGGGACATAAGTCTGTTGTGTATAGATATATACATGTACAATCCTCATTTCATAACTTGCTTTGGTTTACGTCTGTGGATTATGTGTATACACATATATCTATATCCATACCATACCTTTCCACTATACAGATTGTCGCAGAGTGTACAGCTGGTTGCCCCTTTATCTTCGCTGTGTTTTACATAAACCTGTATCTATCTGGCAATGTAGTGGCATTTCATTTGAGACTTATGGTGGGGAATTCTGGCAAGCAGTTCAGGTTACGACTGCATACCCTTCGGAGAATCCATGCTACTGACACACCCGTTATTCTATCCACTTTCTATGTTTGTTCTGGCACATATCTGGGGTTTGTCCCTATTTGTACCGGTAGTTTGCATGGCTTTGT
This sequence comes from Protopterus annectens, assembly GCF_019279795.1. Taxonomy (NCBI): domain Eukaryota; kingdom Metazoa; phylum Chordata; order Ceratodontiformes; family Protopteridae; genus Protopterus; species Protopterus annectens. The sequence goes on along the minus strand of NC_056728.1, from coordinate 878,821,081 downwards.
CCGGTTTCATACTTTATGAGGTTAACAGGTTTGAGCCATGTATAACTAACGTGAGGGGAAACAGCATTCATTTACTATGCTGTGAACGGATCACACACGCACATGCGCACTTGCATTTCCTTATTGTGGGTTATGCGCAGGTGCGCATGCATATCCTTATTGTGGGTTACATATGTTTACTAAGTCTTTGTGCTTACGTGGGCTTTATTACTTGTGACAGTACCAGTAATTATCTGTAATCCGGTTAATGGACGCTGGCGAAACACACGTTCACCTTTACATATTTAACTGTCTGTACAGCACAGACGCATTCATTACACTTTCACATTATATGTGCTGTAGTCGTTGTTCAACCGGGACTGCATTCACGTTGGCCGGATGCTGTATCCACTATACGTTTGGTGTTCTGACTCATTTATATAAATACCCATAGTACATAGCTACATTAACATATGCCTCACCACTTCACTTACATCACAGGCATCCATTCTCCTGCTGGGAAAAATGTGGTACTACATGTTACACATTCCCTATTCCCTACTGCTCTGGACCCAAGCTGCATATTTCATCACTGCAGGGATATTCAGAACCCAAAGGCTTATAGTCCTGACACATACAGGTCTTTAATTGTCAGGGTGTTCATGTGGTGATCTGGGTTTAGGCTTGTCCGCCTGGTGAACAGAACTGCCCTGACCATGTTCAAATGTCAGACAAAGCACATGGACAGGGTTTGTCCATTTTAAACATTTAATCTGTGTTTACAGACACAGGTGTTTGGGCACCTGTCAGCAGCTTATGATGTTGGCAATACATAATATGGGTGGGAGTGGTTACGATACATAATCCACGGTGAGTGGTGTTCCCATTCACATTTGACTATTTCCTGTATTCATTCTTACGAGGGTTATTATTTTGCACATGACTTAACTATGAATTAACTACGGGTATGCAGTAGTACAGTCAACATATGTGACGGTTTGTTACAGTATATATGTACAGACCTCTGTAATACTGGGGACTACCCCACATCCTTCACAACATTTCCTGCTTATGTACATACTATTATTCAGTGAACTTTCAAAGCTTGTGGAAGCAGTAATTACATCTGTCCCTATTTATCCACCCATCCTTTTAGGCTTTGTCCAGGTTTTGTTGCTGTAATAGGTTGAGAGGTGGTGTCGGTATGTGATTGAGTTGAATATATACTGTCGATAATTCAGTGGGGAGTAGGGTTACCACTTGTTCCTCTTTGCGAGGGGAGGTCCCACTTTGGACAGTTGTGTCCTGCGATGACACCTAAGACATGGCAAATGTCCTGTGATTTTAAGACAATAATACATTTCTTATTTTCTGTACTAGTTGCATGATACAGGTATTTTGTATCTGGTACACATAACTATTATTTGGGATAGCATAAGCTATTCAAATGCTATGGCATAAGCTTTTATCTTGGCATACACGTGTAATTCTGTCCTTTGCACTGGCCAGGGGTATGTTTTATCCTGCAAATTCTCACATTTCTACAAGGGATGTCCCACCTTGGCCATCTGAACAGGTGGCAACCCTAGTGGGGTGACCTGCATGGTGGACAGCTATTCCATCCTGCGTAGTATGATTTGCATGTCTGTGTAGAAACTGAACAGTACCGTGACTATACATACATGTTTTGTCCAGATATGTACAGTAATGGACACCGTGGCGTGTAAACAATTCTGAGGTTTCAACAGGTTACTTATCCCACGCGGGATGTACACACATTTTGCTGTAACATTAACGCGCGGGCATTTGGATTTACGTACCTGTGATGGGATGTTTATGAACGTGGGATACATATTTGCAATCCGGACACTGCCTAATACGGTACTTCCTACTACATATGGAGAATACTCGCTATGTGTAGGTGTACGGATGCGCAAGACTGGTAACTGGATTTGGTGGACATTCGGACATGGGTGCGGGTTATGTGCTATACAGGGGTTGTTGTGTATTGCATTTGCATGCATGGGTTCTACTTTTGGATATCCCAGTTCCGCATATAGCATCCTATGTGTATGTGACGATTACGTTCCTGTTCATGTGTATAGCACATTTTAATATACATATGTTTGTGTGTGTTTGGTATACAATTTGGACTGTCAGGTTTCTTTACGGTTGTTATATAGCCACAACTGCCCTGCTATGTACTATCACTACCACTGTGGGACTGCTGGTGACCATACCCATGGGGCTAGATGTGTGCATTGGCGGCGCGCTGACATGATGCGCTTCACTTCCACTGGGTATAACTTCTGACAGTGCAGTACATTACGGACACACGATTTTAAATATCATTTGTTCCATGGATGGAAACTCATATTATGTTGTGTGCATTTCTATTTGGTTCTCCATTTTGTGTGGCCGGGAACTGTCTTGCATGCTTTGCATACGTTTCATTATCCACGGACACTGATAGGTGCGATTACTATTGCAGGCAGGCTATAATATTCAGCAGTTTAGGTTGCTCATCGCCAGTCGACATTGACACGCCTCCGGGTGCAGCTTAGTAATGCCCCATGCACTCGCGCACGTGGATGTGGTAGCGGCGCACCTTCATTAATATGCATATGACGCTACTACACCATTTATACACCGCACGGCCGGCGCAGGCCTTACACCGTCCTTGCGCCGAGCTTCATGAATCCGGGGATGCATTTTAGTAGAGAGTAACATCAAAACATCAATGAGTTTCCATGAGTTTCCTTGAGTTATGGACTCACAGCGCTATGTTTTGGAATGACTCTGCTTGCTTGGCACGGATCGGAATATCTGTTTGTAACTGTTTCTGCTTTATTTTGTATTATGCAATGTTAAGAGGTTGTTAAGGTGCTTACAATGATTCTGCTTGCTTGGCACGGATCAGAAAATCCGCTTGCAACTGTTTCTGCTTTATTTTGTATTATGCAATTTTAAGAAGTTGTTAAGGTGCTTATAAAACGTGTCTCAATACCTGTAAAGTTATCTATTGCAACCAAATTCTGGGTATTTGGCTGGTAACGCTGGACTGAACTGTGCTAATACTTTTTCTTTAACCCACCTCCAGACATCTTGAACCATGTCAGTGTGCTTGTAGTTCTGTAGCCTTATCGCTACCTAAACTGCGCCACCCACATGGTGCTTCTATTTGCTCAGGTGGCGTTCTTTGCCATCTCAAACTGGATTGCAACATTACTTTTCTTTTCTACTGAATGCGCTCCCTGATATAAGGCCATCTAGTCTTGAAGCGCTTCTAGCTGATAATATAGCACTATACTGCATTAATATAGTATTTTTTATAACTTATTGTTAGACATGTTGAATCATTCTGACTGCTTGTATTTTTAGTAGCCTTATCGCTACCTAGGCTGCGCCACCCACGTGGAGCCTTCGATTGGTTTACTTGGCGTTTGTATGAATATGCGCTCCTTGATTTGAGGCCATTTAGTTTTGAAGCGTTTCTAGTTGATAATATAACGCTTTATTGCAATATTATAGTTGTCTTTTAACTTATTGTAGACATTGAATCCTTTCCGACTGCTAGTAACTAGGTAGCCTCATAGCTTTCAAAGCTGCGCCACCCACGTGGAGCTTACTATTTGTATAACTTGGCGTTTTGCCATTGCAAATATTACAACATGCAACATTATCTGAGTTAATTACCCTTCACTCTTGGTGTGTCTCTTCAGGGGCCTCTGTAGGCTCTGTGGGAACCCCTGCCATAACTGTAATAGTATTTTAGCTTATGTTTGCTTATTTTTCATTGCTGTTATCTTAGTACCTTTAGTACTTATACTTCTGAAAGTAAAAATAAATAGGCTAATATCTTGCTCTTATTTGAAATAGATCTATAGCTTTCTTCTACTTGAGGTAGCACTGTAATTGACTTGGTTACAATTTCATAATTATCTGTAACACCAAATTGTTTATAAGGGTGATGATGAATACACTACCTTTACTTTTATATTCTGTTTAAGCAGACGTATGTGTTTGATAGATGTTTTGCTACTTTACCACAGTTTGTCAATGTGAATTTTATCTGCGAAAGCTGATTTTGTGTCAGATTGTTTGTCTTTCTGCTGCTTTGACCTCTGTTGGTCCTTGTTGTATGTTTTTTGACTTGTACCTTCAAAGTTGAATACCTATGCTAATTTTATTTTTTTCTTTCTTCCTTCCTATTCTGCCTTTCTTGTCCCCCCAGAGTTCTAGCATAATCTCTTTTGATTCCTGTCCTACCTTACTTCTTACTGGTGTCGGACGAACTTGGCCCTGCCTGCAGTGATTGAAAGTTTGCTGGTTTCCTATATTCTCCCCATCCAAGGAACGGAAAGTAGGTCCTGGGCTTGGTTCTGTTGATTTATAGCCTCCTATTAGGTTAACCTGAAGAGTCCTTTAGTTGCCTGCGTCTGTGAGCCTAGCAGCCAGTACCTCTCCTTTCCCAAACCTCTACTACCCCTTCACACCCTTCTCTTTTCTGGCTTTTATTTCTTTACTCTTACTCCCTATAACTCTTCGCTGTCCCATATCAGCTGCCCCTTTCTCATTTCCACTACTTACACTATCCACTAGGTGGCACTCTCCTCTCTCTGTTACTTCTCTTCTGCTCCTTCTGCCTCTGACTTTTTAGTCTGCAAGGTCATTTTTTGGCATTCTGACCTCCCTTAGTCCCTATATAGACCTTGTTGTCTATCTCCCTGCTAACAGTAGTGTTTCTTACTCCTGTAACCTGCCCATCCTTTACCTGCTACACTTTCACCTTTTCTTCTTTCCTCCTACTGTATCAAATACTGTCCTAATCCTCTTCAACTCTTTTCATCCCACTGGTGCTTATTTGACTTCTTTCTTAGCCCTTCCTTTTTTACACTTTTTGCTCCTGCCATACCTACCTGCTTTTCTGATAGTCTCCTTTCTAGCCCACCTTCGGTTGTTTCTACTGCTCGCCTCCAAGGGCTCACTCCGCCCTCCCTACCCCCAATTCCCACCCACCTCCAGGGGTCCTAACCTTATAGCTCTCTGGACACCCCCCCCATCCTAGCCTTCCAATCTTGCTCCTTCCACTCCTACTCCTCCCACTCCCACTCTCACCCCCTTCTCCACCTTACACTCCCACTCACTTCCATACTCTTCTCTCTTATCTTACTTACACTTACCTCCTGTTATAACTACCCCTTACTTAACTCCTCTTCTCTGTTTCCTCCTCTCCCCTCCTAGTTCTATTTTTAACTCTTCGGTAGTATATCCCTCTCTACTCTCTCCACTTATACATTCTCACACCCTCCTCTTTTATTCCTACTCCTCTCATGATGACTTCCTACCTAACTACCCACCTTTTATTCTCACTCCTACTTTTTTCAAGCCTATGCTCAGTTTACCTACTGTCCTTCTATGAAAAAACACTTTATGTCCAACACTTCCATCCTAACAAACACACTTTAACATTTCTCAATCCACCAATCCCATACCCATATATTCCTTCTACCCCTAATTATTACTTACCTAAATTCCACAGACTCTCACACCTCAACTATGTCGTGCCATCAGAGAACAAAACTAAAATACAATCCCTTCTAAACATTAACCTCATACACAAACCTACTAATCCTTCTCTTCTAGATGGAGACATCCACCCTAACCCTGGTCCTACTTTCCTTTCTCCACTAGTGTCTGTACCTAAACTTAATAACACCTTCTTAATAGGCCATCTTAATATCCAAAGCTTAAACAACAAAGTACCATACCTACATGCCCTCCTTCATATACACTCATTTGATATTCTCTGCCTGTCAGAGACCTGGCTAAAACCTACCACTAAAGACACTGAAATTATTCCACAAGGCTACAATATAGTAAGACTCAACCGTCCCAACCGCAAAGGTGGTGGTGTTGCAATTCTCTTTAAAAATCAGCTGAATATTACTACCCTTCCAGTCTCTCCAACTCAAGATAGCAAGATAGAAGCCATTATTGCTAAACTTCAATTAAATTCCAAAAAATCCCTTTATATCATCTGTGTATACCTGCCACCTCGTAACAATATACCTATCCTAGAAAATTATCTTAGTTGGGTATCTGCCACTTATCCTCAAGAAACCATTATACTAGGCGACCTTAACATAGACTGGAATAGCATTAATGCTGAAAACCCCTCATCTCATATCAACCTTCATAGTTTTACCAAAACTATTACTTCAACTACCAGGCTCAATAAACATAGTAATAGAGAAAGCATTCTAGACTGGATACTTATAAACAGAGTTGAACATAACTACAAAACAGGAACCTTGCCTGATGATGTTAGTGATCACTCCTTAACTTTCATAACAAGGGAAAAGGCTGATTGTGTTATTCCCCACACCATAAGAAAATTATGTACCATCAAACATTTTAATCCAGACCTGTTTCAGACTGAACTTGGTGCATGTAACTGGAACCCCTTAAAAACTCTTCCTCTTGAAAATGCAGTACTCTATTTTAACACAACTTTTCTATCCATTCTTGATAAACATGCTCCTGAACGCATTATTAGAATGAAATCTAATTCAGCCCCTTGGCTCTCCCCTGAAACAAAAAAACGTATTCTTACTAGAAATAAAGTCTGGGCCTCATGGCGATCCCACAGAAATAACCCTGATTTTCTACACTTCCGTCAGCTGAGAAATTTAACTAAAAAGGCAGTAATATCTGACAAAAAGAAATACTACCTCAAACTGCAACAAAATCATCTTAATAATTCTAAACTCTTCTGGTCCTCAGTCAATAAACTTCTCTCCCCAAGAGCCTCTAAAACACCTTCCCCAATTAATGCTGACCCTGATACCCCTCAACAAACTGCAGATGCTTTTAACTCTTTCTTCACTGAAACTATACAAGCCTTAGCGAAACAACTAAATGCCAACAACTTCTGCCTACCAAGTAAGCTAACTAACTCTTCCTTTAAATTCTCTTTACAACCTATCTCTACATCTTTCATTTACAGACTCCTTCTTAAACTAAAACCTTGCACCCCCTTTGCTGACAAGCTCCCTTCACTATTTCTACAAAAGGCTGCCAAGGTCATCTCATACCCTATATCTATTCTCATAAATAGGACCATCAAAGAAGAAATCATCCCTGATATCTGGAAGGCCTCTCATATTATCCCACTTCATAAAGGTGGAAACTCCACTGACTATTCTAACTATAGACCTATTGCTCTCCTCTCACCCTTGGCTAAAATTATGGAGAAATGTATCCATCATCAACTTTTACAATATCTCTCTCTTCACAGCATTATAGCAAACTGTCAACATGGCTTTAGACCACATCATAGTACTACTACTGCCTTGCTTTCCTTTGTAGACACTATTAATCAGAACCGTAACAACAACTTACTCTCTTCTGCCATTTTCATTGACCTCTAAAGCATTCGATATGGTCAACCACAGTTTATTAATTAAGACTCTTGAATCTCTCTCTTTTGATTCCCCAACCATTAAATGGTTCAATTCCTATCCCACAAATAGAAAACAGGCAGTTCTCTGGGATAACCACATTTCTTCTTTTCTGCCTGTTTCTATCGGAGTTCCACAAGGCTCTATCCTTGGCCCACTTCTTTTTTCCCTCTTCATTAATGATCTTCAAACAATAATCCCTCAAGCAACATGCATTCAATATGCCGATGATTCTACTCTCATCTGCTCAGCATCTTCTACTCCTGAACTTATCTCTCTTATGCAAAAAGTCTTTAATACAGTAGAAACATGGTTCTCCAGTCAACTACTCTTACTAAATGCTAAAAAACTAAATTTCTTCTCTTTACCCCCACTTCCAGGACTTCCCCCTTAAACTTCACTATCTCCTCCAACAGTGCCACTGTCATCTCACCTGACTCTACAACTAAACTGTTAGGTATTACCATCGATAATAATCTCTCTTTCGACCAACATATTAACAACTCCATAAAACTAGTCAACAGAAAAATAGGATCCTTGTATCGAATTAGACCATTTCTTACACCATCTACTAGAACTAGGATTGCTCACTCCCATCTTATTTCTACTCTTCTTTATGCTTCACCCATCTTTACCAACCTCAAGAAAAACAACCTTAACAAATTGGCTACCTGCTATAATAACATTGCCCGCTTTGCTACTAGTAACCCTTATAGAACCCATCATTGTCTTAACCTGAAACAACTTGGCTGGCTAGAAATTCAAAACTATCTTACTTTCCATCAACTCATTTTGGCCCATAAAATATTGTACCATCCAAATAACACTCCTATACTCTCCCAACTCATAATCCCCTATAACAACCTAAACTGTCTCTGCTCTTCTAGTAAACTCTTGACTAGGTCTATAAAATCTAATAACACTGCTGGTGACTCCCTATTCACCAATTCTGTAGGTATAAAATGGAATATGTTACCTACAAACATAACAATGATTTCCTCTTTGCCTCTCTTCAAACACAATATTAAACTACACTTCCAGAATCACTGGCTTTGTTCATGTTGTAAACCCAATTAATTTTCTATTACTACTACTTACCTAAAACTATCTCTCTCACTTCTTGTTTCACTCTTTTTTCCACCTAGCTCTCTCTTCTCCCCTCTCACCTTCGCCTTGCTTCCTTACCTGTTAATTATCTTAACGTGCTCTCTTCTCATCTAACCCATCCTATTCCTTACCTAATTCTTATTACTCTACTTTTATTTCCTCCTATTTTTGTATCTTTATCTATAAGAATTTTTATCCTGTATAATGTTAGTTTGAATTTCTCTGTGTGTGGTAGTAACTCTTTCTTGTTGTACTAATTTATTTGAAGAGTTTTGAAGAATTTTGCTGTTTTTGCTATTACTAACCTATGTACTAATTGTTTTCTTGCTATGTATGTTGATTTTTTACATATGTATTAATTTTTACTTCTGCGGAGCTTTTCTCCTCGGGCCTCTACTGAAAATGGAAATATCTCCAGCTAGACTAGCCCGGTCAACAAATGTAAAATAAAAATAAAATAAATAAAATAAAATAAAAAACAGTTTTATACAGCAATAATTATACCATAAAAGCAGTTTTATACAGCAATAATTTTAGCATAACATGTTAGTTAAAGAAATTCTTAAAAGAATATAAAAAAATAGAAGAATTAAAAGGTTTTTTTTTTCTCTTTTTTTTCCTAATTATAACCTACTCTTACTAGAAACAGGTCTTAGAAGGGTAGTATACTACGTAAGTTAAAGTATACTACATTTACATTTACATTTTACATTTGTTGACCGGGCTAGTCTAACTGGATGCATGTCCATTTCCAGTAGAGGCCCGGGGAGAAAAGCTCCAAGTATTTGTACAGAGTAAATAGATGCTAAAATAATTGAAGTTATACAGTGTTGTCAAAAAAATCAAAAAATATAAGATAATACAAAAGTTTTAACAAATACTGTAGAATAGTAATCAAGTTCTTTAAGGTAGAGAGATAACTTTTACTTATATACATATATACATAAAATTTGTGTACTATAGGATATATTGTTAATTTGTAATAGGTAGTAAATGAAGGAAGGGTGAGACGAGTGAGTGGGGGGGAGAATTAGTCAGGGTTAGTACAGGGGCATAGCCAGTGATTATCGAGATATGGTTTTAGTTGTTTTTTAAAAAGAAAAAGAGAAGTCTGAGCTGTGATATCGGAAGGAAGTTGATTCCATAATTTTCCTACAGAGTTGGAGAATAAGGAGTCACCTGCTGAGTTGTTGGATTTAGTAGTATTAATCAGCAGTTTGTTTGAGGAACGTAGATTTTTGAGATTGTTATAAGGTGTGATGAGGTTAGAGAGTGTTGCTAGGTTGATACAGGGACTTATGAGCTATTGTAAGCTGGTGAAATTGAAGGTGGTTAAGGAATTCTAGCCAGTTTAATTGTTTAAGATTAAGGCAGTGATGGGTTCTGTAACGGAGCCTGTAGCAAATCTAGCAATATTATTATAGGAAGTTGTTAGTTTCTTGAGGTTGTTTTTTGAGATATTAGTATAAATGGGAGCGGCGTAGAGCAGAGTGGATGAAAGGTGAGTTCTAGCTATAGCAGACCTAGCTTCTGGAGTAAGAAAGGGTTTGATTCTGTACAGGGATCCCATTTTCTTATTAATTAATTTTATTGTAGTGTTTATGTGTATATCAAAGTTTAGATTGTTGTCAATTGTTATTCCTAGCAGTTTAGTGGTAGGTTCAGGTGAGATAAGGGTACCATTATTAGAAGTGAGATTGAAATGTAAAGAGATGGACTTTTTGGTTGGGCTGAAAAGTAGCAATTTAGTTTTTTTGGGATTTAGAAGGAGGCAGCGGTGGGGAACCATTGTTCTACAGTGCTTAAGGCTTTTTGGGTAAGGGACTGAAGTTCGGTTGGTGAGGTAGCTGAGCAGATTAAGGTAGAGTCATCTGGGTACTGAATGCAGTTGGAGTATGGAATAGCAGATTGCAGGTTGTTAATGAAGATAGAAAATAAGAGTGGGCCTAAAATAGAGCCTTGTGGGACACCGAGGGAGATTGGGAGGTGATTAGATAGTTCATTGTGCCAGAGTACAGCCTGCTGACGGTTATCAAGGTAAGATGTAAACCAGTTCAAAGATAGAGAAACAAGTGAAAGAGACTTAAGTGTATGCAGGAGAAGTTGGTGGTTAACCATGTCGAAAGCTTTGGATAGGTCAATGAAGACTGCTGATGAAAGACAGTTGTTGCGGTTGTTATTGATGTAGTTTCAGAATGATAACAGGGCAGTGGTGGTACTATGGAAAGCTCTGAAGCCATGTTGACAGTTAGCAAGTAGGTTATTTTGGAGAAGGTGGTTGAGAATTTGTTTGTGGGTGCATTTCTCCATAATTTTGGCTACAGGGGATAATAAAGCTATGGGACGATAGTTGGAGAAGTCATTGGAGTTTCCCCCTTTATGTAGTGGGATGATATGAGAGATTTTCCAGATTAATGGGACATCTCCTTCGTTTATAGATCTATTTATCAGAATGGAAATAGGGTAGACAATGGCCTTAGCTCATTTTTGCAAGAATTCTACTGGGAGTTTGTCTGCTGATGGGGAGGTAGGTTTTAACTTTTGGAGAAGGGAGAAAATGTATGAGGTAGACACAGGTTGGGGGTGGAATTGAGGGGGTGGACTAGCAGAAGAAGTGGGTAGGTTAGATATATCAGGTTATAGCTGGCTAGCTAGAGTTTGGATGGCATCTGTGAAGAAAGAATTGAAGGAATTTGCAGTTTGTATTGGATTTTTGGGGTTAGAACCCTGAGGATTGGGTGCAATCAATTGACCTGGGTGGAGAAGATTATTAATACTAGTCCAGAATTTTTTTGGTTGTGTGAGAGAGGTTTGCTGTAGTTGGAGATAATAATTCTTTTTACCTAGCAGGATGGCTCTTTTTGTGCTGTTTCTATGTTCTCTAAAGGTTTGATGGTCTATTAGATTCTTAGTAGTACGCCATTTTGTCCAGTATTTATTTCTAACTAGGATTTTTTGTTTAGTATTGTTAGTAAGCCAAGGGGCTTGTTTAGCTTTGATTCTAATAGAACGAGTCGGAGAATGATGATCCAGGATGGCTAAGAATGTAGAATTAAAGTATTCCACTGCTTCGTTTAGAGGGAGAGTTTTTAATGGGGTCCAATTACATTGATTGAGTTCTGTTTGGAAAAGTTCTGGGTTAAAATGCTTTTTTGAGCGTATTGTTCAGAAGGTGTTAGGGAATATTATGCTGGTTTTATGTCTGATAATATATGTTAGAGAGTGGTCACTGAGGTCATCTGGGAGGATACCTGTTGTGTAGGTTTGCTGAGGAGTGTTGGTAAGTATCCAATCTAAGGTGGTTGCTTTGTTATTGATTTTATTGGTTCTGGTGGGGGAGTCTATAAGTTGTGAAAAGCAATAAAGGTTAATATGGGTGGTGGGGTTGGTATTTGTACAGGAATTCCAATCAATGTTGAAGTCCCCAAGAATTACAGTTTCTTGTGGGATATTGCTAGAAAGCCAGCTGAAAATATACTCTACAGTATTACTATTGTTCCCTGGGGGGAAGATAAACACAGATGATGTTTATGGCTTTACTTGTATTTAGCTGTAGTTTGGAGAAAATTATTTATGCACTAGTGTTTGTGGGTAAGGTAAGATTAAGTGTACTAACTTGTAGCTCATTTTTATAGAGGATTGCTACTCCTCCTCCCTTTTTGGAAGTATGGTCGAGTCTGATGATATTATAGCCCGGAGGGGTGATTTCATTGTCTTTAATGGTGGGTTTTAGCCATGTTTCTGATAAACATAGAATATCAAATGGATGGGCCTGTAAGAGGGCATGAAGTTGAGCAATTTTGTTACAAATACTGCGTATGTTTAGATGTGCAATTAAGAGTGAGTTGGTAAGTTTGGTAGGTGAAGGGGTTATAGAATTGTCTTGGTAGTTATTTGTAGTGGTGGGGGATTGTTAGGGCCAGGGTTTGGGTGGATGTCACCATCTAATAGAGACTGAATGGGTGTTAAAGGTTTAGGTTGTTGTGGCTTGCAGTAGAAATAAAATACTTTTCTAGCTTTTGGGTTAGAGTGTTTAATATGTGTAAGTTGATGATATTTGGCTAATTGGTAGCTGGGTTTGAAAATGATATTTAGGAAGTAGTAAAGAGAAAATTCTGTAGTAGATGAGGTGTGTTTGGATGGTAATGGTAGGGTATTGTTAAGAGAATATTCATAGGAGGTAATGAGATAAGTGGTGGCTAGAGGGGGTAATAAGAAAATCCACATTAAAATTTGAATTTTGTGGGGGATTATAGGGATAGACATTCTAAGGATGGTTAGTTGAATAGAGAAAATGGAGGTAAGAGATAGAAGTACTGTAGAGAAACAGTAATAGAATAGGAGTGAGGAGAAGGAGTGATTAGTGATGGATTGATTGGGTGGGTTGTGAGAGAAAGGGGTTGGGTGTAATAATTATGTGGTTTGTATGATAGGTGCAAAGTTTGGAGGGGTGTATTCTGTGGGTGGATAAATGTAGGAGCACTGGGGGGGTGAGAATAGGGGGCAGGGTAGGGGAGCGGAGTGAGCCCGGAGGGCGAACGGAGTGGGATGAGACAAGAGAGAGTTCTGTCAAGGAAGACAATCAGTGAAGTCTGAGAAATTCAGCAGGTAAGTTTGGAAGAATGGGAGTTTGTAAGGGAGAGAGTGAGAGGAAAAAATGAAGCTAGTAGGAAGAGATTAAGGCTGGTAGAAAATAACAGGAAAAAGAATACATTAAAGGAGGAAGATGGTAAAAGGTCAGAGAAAAAGCTGGGGACAATGACCTAGAGGTAGGATTAGTAAGTGTATAGCAAATTGGAATAGAATAGCTTATAGAGTGACACCACCTAGTGGCCCGTAAGTTAATTGCAAGAGCAAGGGCTTCTATAGGTGATGGCAGGCTAAGTGAAAGATGGAAATGGACCAGACAGAAAAGATAGGTAAGGGGTTAGAAGAAGGAATACATGAAGGAGATTAATTAGGTGTGGGGGGGGGTTGGCTGCTGGCTACCTTGCCTACAAAGCTTTGACTAACCAAACCGTAGCTTGAACATTAATCAAGTTATATATAACACTTAGTTATAACAATACATACTTTCACTGGCTTATAGGAAGGGAAAAATCTGTCAGGGAGCCAGTAGCTACTTCTTTAGTTAGATTTTATTTCTGTGGCATCCAGCAGATTAAATTCAATTGTTTGGTGTGGGGGCAAACCGAAGCACACAGTTTCACTGGCTTATAGGAAGTGAAAAATCTCTCAGGGAGCCAGTAGCAACTTCTTTAGTTAGATTTTATTTCTGTGGCATCCAGCAGATTAAATTCAGTCGTTTGGTGTGGGGACAAACCGAAGCACACAGTTTCACTGGCTTATAGGAAGGGAAAAATCTCTCAGGGAGCCAGTAGCTTCTTCTTTAGTTAGATTTTATTTCTGTGGCATCCAGCAAATTAAATTCAGTCGTTTGGTATGGGGGCAAACCGAAGCTCAGAGTATAGTTTGAGTACCGAGGCAGGGAGCACAGCAGCCAGGTAAAGGGTCGGGAAGAAAAAAATATATATATACATGTATGTATATGTGTATGTGTATATATATATATATATATATATATATATATATATATATATGTATATATATATATATATATATATATATATATATATATATATATATATATATATATATATATATATATATATATATATATATATACATATACATATATATATGTACATAACCTGCAGCAGGCTGAAAAGTACAGCTGCAGAAGCTGAGTAAAACACATGTATGAAATATATCCTTGCTGAAATACAGAAACATGACAGAAGTGAGACTGTTGGAAAGGATTGTTATAACTACAGGTAAAACATGTCAATAAAGCCTAGAATTAAGTACCATCCTGAATTGTAAAAATAAAACAAGTGAGAGAGTGTTAGAAAGAGGTATGAATCCACCAATAAAGTAGTAATAACTCCTGAATAAAGTATACTGCAGTCAGTACAGAATGAAATGAATGTGACAGGCAGAACCAAACAGTAACATGTGTTGAAAACAGTACCGCAGCTGGAATGTGTGTCCCAAAATCTGGATATGTTGTTCTCAGTCTGCAATATGCAGATAGTATGGTTGTCTGAAATACCAAACATCCACAGTTGTCTATAGCTATATAAAGCAAATGTAGCAGGATGATGTAGCTGAACAGAGCCAGATATGAATGTGTATGAATAAAAATGAAAATGTATATTGATGTAGCAGTAACATTCCTATCACCAACCTGAAGTAGTTATCACATAAGAAACTGTAGGCAGAACTGTAGTGTGTATATATCTGCAGCTAGTAGAAATGTACAGCATATGTATTGGTATTTGAAGTTGTTAATTAAATTTTCTTCACCCTACCCTAAAACCACATATAATCCATTTCACGTGAAATTGATATGTGCAATCACAATTAACACCCCTGGACATTTGTCCTGTTGGTTCATACATATTTGCACGTACGTTGATACATCTGCCCTGTTCATACATCCAAACCTGATGGCCTGTTGCCATCAATCAACCCTGCATGTTGTTGGATTGTGTATTGCTGTTCAAATTATGCATGTGTTATGCTTGCTGTTCAATGGTTTGAATATATGGGTGTTTGGTTAATGGGAATACTAATGCATGCTGTTACAACTAATTGTGAATGGTATTGTACGTTACTAACCCAAACTGTCATAACCTAATGCAAAACATAGGACGACAGGGAAGGCGGGTTCCAGTGGATCCACCTCTCCCTCCTCAGCTGGCGAGTGCACCTGGCAGTAGTGCCCAGGCCGGACCCTCCTCCGGTGGCCCTGTGCTACCTGCGGGTGGAAGCACTGCAGGCGATTGGGCTCGTCCCCCCTCTGCAAGTGTGGCCGGAGGAGAACATCCACTCACCCTCTGTAATGTCCGGACTGTAGTGCGTAGGGAGATCCGGGATGCTGTTCTTGTGCCCCTACGCCAGCTTGAGGCACGGGTGGCACAACTCACGGGCGTGCCTGCTGCCTGGCCTACACAGCCCCCAGCACAGCCCCGTCCTGGGCAGTGAAGGCACAGTGGCAACTGCCCATGGGTGGGGATCTCAGTTCCACTGTTGCCATCTGTGAGATCATGGGCTCGAGATATCCAAACATCTGTCCCCGTCAATTGTGTAACCCCCCCACATGTGTCATACACCACCCCTGTATGTGTCTTGTTTGTCTTGTCTGTTAACCTACCCAACCTACCTCCCCAGCTATACCAACTTCCTATACCTGACATACCACTCTCACCAGAAAAAAAAAAAGGGCACTCTGTACCCACAAAAAATTACACCACATACATAGCTGCCCATTTTGCACACATGTCTGCCGGACATGGAAACTGTCAATTACAATTGGCTGTACAACAAGTATTATTGTTGTCCTTACACCTCTCTCAGGGGTGGAAGGTTTCAAATGTCACACCAAATTAGAAACATATGCACAGCTGTTGCTGATGAAGAAATGGGTAGCTATGGGCCTTACCTACATCCCTCCTGCAAAACCCGAGCTTGTTTCCCTACTGTCCTACCCTCTATGTGACCCCTTTTTCACCACTTTCCTGTCTATCCATTTTCATTTCTTTCAAAGAAATTAGCGCGGGTGTGCACAAGAGTAAACACTTTTAAGCAGTTGTAACCAGGTATGCGCATGTGTGCGCGTAGCAAAACACCAGTGCGCATTCGTGAGCTCCGCGCAAACCAGCGCTAACCCACTTACAACTGCTTAAAAGTGCCTTAGTCACTCTGAATGACAAGGCCTGTAGTCTGCTCAAAAGCAAAATAAAATCCCACTGTCAGTCCCGAACCCAGGACCTTGGAAACAGTAGTCTGCATGACTTACCACTAAGCCATGACTGCTATATAAGAGCATTGTGCTACAATAAATATATCATGCAATAGTAGGAATGAATGTAAAGGGAATATAGGATGTGTAGTACACAATGCATGTCATGTATATTTACTGTCAAATGTAGTGGATTTCTATAATAGTAGTGTGTGAACAGAAACAGCCATGCTAGTTGGTAGCTAGTAGGTAATAATGTCACTGTAGCACCTTGCAAGCCACACACATACTCACAGCAGGATAATCACTGCCCATACCCTACAACCTCTTACAGCAAGACATCTGGACTAAGTAATAAAAAATGTGGAGCAAAGGCCCAAAAACAGGGACACATTTCAAATACTGCTCCGACAAACATAGACAGTTGAGAGAGTAACAGGTTTTGCATTATTTTGGATTTTTGGAAGGGTACGAAGTCTGAAACTAAAATGTTTGTCACTATAGTCTGACTTGAGCCCTGAGTGATTTGCCAGAAAAAGCTGTTTTATGAGATATGGACCAAAATATGAGGCAAAACTGTGGACATCCTGCAAATATCTGTACACTTGAGAGGTATGACACCGCTATAATTGAATAGTTAAGAGCCTAGACATAGCAACAGTGACTGAGTTACAGGGATGCCCCACAGACTCCCTGTGAAATGTACAAACAGTAGGCAGAAAGGTGTTACAACACATGCAATGGTGACTATGAAGTACTGAAAGTATGCACCACTTGCACGGCAGAAACTGTGTAGTAATACATATGCTCATGATAACCCACAGTCACAACTGCAGAATACCAGACAATTTAATGGGTGTACCCCACTATATACCATTCCATGAGGTAGATAAAAGATGCACCTGAGAGTCTCTGGGGCCTGGTCAGCAGCATACTCAAATACCCTAATAGATGTCAAGGCCCACACCATGGCCAGACCACACTGCATGCAGTAACACCCTATCAGATATAGCAAGCATTCCAAGGTGTGAATGTACATGGAAGATAGGAAAGCCACAGCAACACACTACAGTCAAGACACCTAACAGGCATACAAGTAGTGAATGTAAAGGGCAAATAATGAAGCCATAGCAACAAAGTGCAAGAGCCACTGCTATATACCAGTTACACCACATGTCCCACAGGAGAGAACACACACCCACATTAACAGTAGTAGTAGTCTTAGGTGTCAGTGTACATACACACTTAGTACAGGAAACTGGAGAAATGAATGGAGAAATGTTAATCTACAACACAGCTGGAAATATGAGAGAGATACTAACCTTTACACTCACAGAACAGTGTCCACAGCATACCAGCATGGTCCCTGCCCTTAAAATCTGAAAGGGCTACGCCTATCTCACATACCTTTTTATAGCACTGTCCTGAAATCAGTGAGACCTGCAATCAGTACACAACTGGCTGCATGCAATTAGCAAATGCTGGCTAACAATTGGTGCAGAGGCCATCACATGGACATATGCAAATACCTACAAAAGCATGCTGTACTCCCAGTCCACACATGCAATACTTTCATTGCACCCTCTGGAGGTAGGGAGAGAGAGAGAGAGAGAGAGAGACAGAGAGAGAGAGAGAGAGAGAGAGAGAGAGAGAGAGAGAGAGAGAGAGAGAGAGAGAAATAAACACCAACAAAAACACTTATTAACAAAACCTACTAGAAAGCTGTCATCTGTCAACTGGAGCAGCAGCAGGACACCGATCCAAAAGGCAATGCAAGCAGCTGTGACAAACACAGGTAATGTAAAGTAATAATTTAAAAGTCTACATACTGTGAACCCTCCATATGTGTCATTGGTCTGTATCTATATGTATATGAAGATGTGCATAGGGCAAGGAACATACAGCAACTATCAGTGAAGGCTGTACATACATATGTATGTGAGGGCATCTATGTGCACATATCAATGTAGGTTGTAGTGCAATGTACAATGTAGGTGTCACAGTTATGTATGTTTAGCAGTATGTTAGTGTGTGTGTATACAGTTTTGTAAACAAACATGTTGATATACCTATCTATCATATGGATACGTATGTATGTCAATATATGTATGTATGTATATGTATATATATATATATATATATATATATATATATATATATATATATATATAATATGCATATATGTATACATTGATAGAGAGGGATGTAGGAATACATAGACAGATGTAGATAGATAGAATATGTACAAACATATATATGTAATACACACAGATATAGATATATGTAGATACATATACATAGACAGACAGATATGACTATCTACAGATATGACTGTATATGACTATCTCACACTCCCCCTGTCCCACCCCCTCTGTCACTCTCACCCCCTCTCTGTCACACTCCCCCCCTCTCCATATCTATAGCAATATATGTACATCGATATATATATGTGTATATGTATACAGGCATCTATATATATATATATATATATATATATATATATATATATATATATATATAGACATATATATATATATATATATATATATATGTATATATATATATATATATATATATATATATATATATATATATATATATATATATATATATATATATATATATATATATATATATATATATATATATATATATATATATATATATATATATATATATATATATATATTCTGAGTGAGGCACATGTGTACAGATATATTGCAACAGGTGCCTGGTGACAAAGGCATGGCGTGAACACCAGTGTTGAAACTGGAGTACCATACCCCATTTCAAATCACCTACACCAGTAACCACCAGATATGTGATTGGCTGCCCACCACTGCATGTGTCAGGGGTGACCAGGGTCATAAACATGTACAATATGCTCCCCAATGATAGTCACAGTGGCACACTATTCCTGGAATACCTGTACATGGCATGTGTCAGCAGACATGGTGTGTCAGCTATGGACATGTAGGTCAGTGTACCCCTCCACACCACACAATGTCTGCCACGGTATGTACCTCACATGACAGCTACAGATATGGAGATGGACACAGTGACATGTACGACACTGTGACAATGCACTCAAACACATTACCAATGCACAGTGACTGACAACACCACAGAGTGCACACATACTACCCACATAGAGGTTACCACTCCTGGATTTACATACTTAAGTCACACCCATGACAGCTGTCCAACAACCATAGTAACACCTCACACCATCCACAACCTAAATGACCGCTGTGTGTCATCCTTGACACCGCAGTAGAGAGCACATGGTGGAGGTGCACATACCCTGCAATAACCCACACAGCGTTAAAAAGCAAGACTCCCCATGAGTACATGTCACACATACCACTGCTGAATGTTAGTCAGATAGGTAATATGCCATATGAGTCACCCTGTGTAACTGTTTGACAGGAGCAGGTACCATCACATCACATGTATCACAAGGGTCAGGGTAGCAGAACAGTATGCTGCTGAAGTCCCAGGGGCAATAGCATATTGTATTGTATTGTATTGTATTGTATTGTATTGTATTGTATTGTGTTGTATTATATTGGTATGTAGAGCTGCCTCCTTTGTGGAGTGGAACCACTGCTGCTGTATGCCAGTGTACAGGTACATATCCTGTAGTCAGGCTAGTGTTACATAGCACTTCTATATGTGGGTTTAGCTCCTCTTGGAGTTCATGTAGCATGCAACTGGGGATACCATCAGGTCCCATTGATGCTGTGTTTTTTGCTTTTCTGAGGGCGGCTCTCACCTGGACATCTGTGATGACATGGAGGTTACATTCAGCTGGGATAAGTATGTCTTCATTTGGGGGAGAGGGAGGGGGGGAAACTTGCACTAAACCTGTCTGCCACAATGTTGCCAATATCTGTGGGTTCAGTGAATTATTTGTTGTTGTGTACTAACTATGAGCATATTGGAGGGTTTCTGAGCAGGTTTCTAACATAACTGAAGAAGGCCTTGTGGTTATCTGTAGTGTCCCTGGTGATTTCCCTCTCAAAGTTGCCCATGGATGTTTGTATGAGAGAACATAGCTCTTTACTAGTGCTTATCAGACATGCCTTCCCTTTATGGAATTATGCTCTGTCTTGCAGTAGCTTCCATCTTTTGTTATACAATCTGTTTATGGCTGGGGTCCACCAGACAGGATGCTTTCCCTTTGTGGAGAGTGTCTTGGTCTTATATGGGATTGCATGATCCATGCATTTTCGGAGATGTCCGTAGAAATCATTTGTGAAGGAGTCAGCATTGTGGGTTGTGGCTTCCACTGGCCCAGTGGGCTTAAAGGATACCATCTCAGTCTTAAGAAGTGTAAAGTTTGCATTTGGAATGTTATTCACTGTAGTCATTTGTGCTGATGGTGGAGGTGGGATATGTATATCCAGGGCGATTAGTTTCTGGTCAGATCACAGTACTTGCTGATGTTCCCCATACAGTACCTCAATACAAACCCCCAGAGTGAGGAGGTGCTTTGGACCTGAATCAGTGTGCTGACTGCAGGGGTTTGGTAGTATGTCGTATGGAGTGTGCCAGGTATTGTTGCACAGTTGTTGGCTGAGCACTGATACCAGGCCATTTACATGTGTATCCACCAATAGACAGACAGATGCTATATATGGGAGATATGATGTATCACTACAGTCGAGTAGCATGTGTTGTATGTGTGCCAAATTCTGCTGACATATTTTGCTGATATCATTTTATTGTCTTTTTCAGGACCATGGTTCACCAGCGCAATCTGGCATACTCTGCAGCTGAGGATGAGGAAATACACCAGAGCCTGGTGCGGGATTTTGCAATACTCTTTTCCCGCACCAGCCAGAATCAGCTAGAGAGGGCTGCACTGTGGCAAGACCTGGTCCGTCGGGTTAATGACATAGGCACGCATAATAGGACATATGAGCAGGTACGACATCACTACAGTGATTTAATCAGAAATGTCCGTCAGCGTACGTCGGATATCCACAGGCAACAGGTTGCCACAGGTGGTGGGGTGGCTACACATCCCCCACTCACCAGACTGAAGGGACTTCTCCTAAGTGTTGTGGCTCCAGCCCACCAACAACAACAACAGCAGCAGACCTGCAATATGATGGAGGCTGGAGCCACACAGCACCATGACTACGACCATGCAGGTAATATGCCATATGTATAGTTGAATGTTGTGTACACTGGTAGTTAATGCATTTGTGAGGTGTGTCCTTGGTTTGTAGCTGTCATCATAGTATTTAATGTGCAAGTGTGATATTCTCAATATCAGCAGCTGACCTGTGAAAGGCAACTGTTGTACTACTGACCTGTATCATACTCAGTAGCAATGGCACAGTTGTGCCCACTGACATTAATTTCCTTACTTCTGCAGGTCCCTCCAGTGTAACAGCAATGCAGCCTATCCATGCTGGTGAGTGTGTATTAACAATACCTTTAATAGTCTTGATAGTAATAGTAATATTAGGCTCAATCAGTAGTGCTCTGTGTATGCATGCAGGTGTGTCTGTGTCTGTGTGTTGATATCTCACATACTGAGTAGTGTGCAAGTGTGCAAGTGTGCAAGTGTGCATCTGTGTGCATGTGTGCATCTCTGTGCATGTGTGCACCTGTGTGCATGTGTGCATGTGTGCACCTGTGTGCGTGTGCATGTGTGCATGTGTGCACCTGTGTGTGTGTGCGTGTGTGCATGTGTGCATGTGTGCATGTCTGCATGTCTGCATGTGTGCATCACTGGTAACATTGTGTAGACATTGTAAACTGTGTTTCCTGTTTCCCTCCCACAGGTTCTGGTGCTGCTCTGGTGTCATGCAACAGGGAACCTGAATCAGATGCCACAGGTTGCGATAATGATGATATCTGTGTAATGGCACAGGAAGGTGTGCCAGGGTCCGCCATTGGTCAGCCAATTGACAGTACACAGCTGTCAAGCCCATCAATGCGCACAGTCATCCTGCCAATACATACTTTGTCACCAATGTCCCTAGGTGATGGACAGGATACAGTGGGCATTGACCAGGGTAATGTGGTATCTGTGGCACATGCTTCCCCACACAACTGAGATGGTACCACACAGACAGATGTCCAGAGGTTCTCGTGGGAGCATCCGTGGGTGTACTGCCCCTGTCAGACATGCCCACAGAGGTATTACAACCTCAGCTATGTTTCAGTCTGTCATGCAGGCACAGTCACGTATGGAACGGTACACCAGACAGGGTCTGAGGGAGCTGACAGCATGTCGCACAGCCATGAGTGACAGTATGTGTGACATTGCGGCTGCCATCCATAATTTCACTGATGTCATAGACAGACATTGTGGGGAAATATTAGAACAGTTCCACAACTACATGTCCATGAGCCAGGGCAATGGTGGATGGTTGAGGCATCGACGTGGGTATATGCCAGCAACAGCAGCAGCTGGCAGTCATCGCGGATGACAACAGGGCCGTGGCCACCCCTTTAGTGCCAGCAGCAGCCCCAGCAATGCTGGGTCTGTGCTGTCATCAGACCGCCCCAGGAGACCACGTGCACGTGGCTCTGGAGAGGCCCAACAAGGATCTGTGTCCAGTCAATGAACACCTGCTTCTGATGACAGTACCCGGTCTGGATTGGTACCAGATACGGTCTGTAGCACCCCTGCAATGCACAGGTACCGTGTCCGTGGCCAGAGACACTGATCTGTATGACCTGGCAGGTACAGTCTGTGGCTGTCCACAAACACCGGTATATGGCAGCCTTGAGGTGGAACTGTGTGCATCCATACACACATGCGAATTGACAACACCTAGGGCTACCGCATACACGCACACACTGCATCAACATTGCACCACCTTGTACTGCTGTCCCTCACCAACACTCATACACATACATGTCAATTGGTGGTATCAGTGGCAGACTCAGGCATACCAAGTTCACACCATGTGCATATGATGACACTGTGCCACCTCCTGCAATCTCTAACATCAGTGCAGGTACAGGTTAACATGTTGCTGATGCATAGGGTGACTACATAGACATGTAGTAATAGTATCATGTTGTTAACAGTACAGTGTGCTGATATAATTGTGGGTATATCCCAGCATGCCTGATGCAGTAAGGGTATGATTGTCCTGTACTGTTTTCTACACCCATGGTAAGTACCATAGTGTATCATCTGCACATGTTTGCATACTGGTGGTAAGGATGTCAACAGAAGGCCACATACATAGGTAGCACAGGGGATAAGGTAATGAAAGTATTGATACGCAATGATGGACATGTAAACTGAAAGTGGCATGTTGCCCACACTGGACTCTGCAATGCGGATGTTTGAGGATTTTGATATGTGCGCAGTACTACACAACTGGTACAGGACACACAGGAGCACCCTAGCACTGCAAGCTCACACCTCATACCATGCTAGACAGCCCCAACACACAAAACTAACTTTCACAGGAGGGAGAGTCCCCATAAATATCAGGGATACTGTGGTGGCAGGACAGGTAGCATACATCCTACTAAGTATGGAACCACTGAGTGAAGGCTCAGGGTCTGTTATTTGACATGTGTATTAGTGCAGGTATGAGCACCTGGGTTTCTGTCCGGTTATTGTACATCCTGACGGTACATGGTCTGTACACTTGTGTGCTCTGAGACTGGACCCTGGCCATCTGACCTGTGTATTTCCATGTACATGTGTATAGTGCCTGCATATTTGCACTGTTACCTACTGGAAGTGGTACAGCTTGTTTGTTGTACAATGGACTACATGCAGCCCTGCTTACTGTAGCTTTGTTTGCATGCATGTTTGCTTGCAGTTACCCTGGAACACTGATTCCACCTGCAATGCAGATTTACGGAGCCTCTGTGGATTCCTAGTGACATCTGCATAGTTTACTATATGTATGTCCATGTCTCACTTGACAGAACATCACTGTTTGTCCTGTTCGCATGTACGTTGCCTGTGACTCACTGCATATGACTTACCTGGCATTTGACCACGTGAGCAGTCATATATGCCAGCGCTAACTAATCACAGGCACTGCACCCTCACATACTCACCTTCTGTACCTTGTTCCCCATTGGCCCTATGTGCTGTTAATCATCATGGCAATCACAATACTATGGTAGCATGTGCAAAGGTCACTTGCCAGTCACGTCTATGGTACAGTTGTGGAATATGTGAGTCATGTGGCAATGTCACAGCTGACACATGTACACAGTCAACCCTCTCCCCTACCCATGAACATACAACACGTGTGAGATGCAACCACATAGCCAAACTGGGGACTAAGCATTCTGAACCCAGTACTGGCATAACCTGTCAGGTGGCATGAAATACTACAGTGACTACAATACCAGTCTGATGTAGACCTACACTGACAGCAATCCAAACACATGAACACACTGGGGCATTCTTGGAGCCTCAGAATAGCACCCTGCCTGAGCAGCAGACACCTCTGCAGCTGGCACACAGGCATACGTTAAGCCAGAACACAGCACATGCAACCCATAGCACACAAATCCTGTGTGCCAAACAGTCACAGCCTGTACGGCTAGACAACACACCTGCTACAGTTGTGTTGGGTACCTTTATTGTCCGGTACAGTGAGCTCCCGCTCACCAGGCTGGACAAGGTGAAGGTCACAGTGATATGCCCGTGGGGCACTATGGTCTACCACATAACACAAGCATACAGGTCAGTCAGAGGCATGGACACATATGACTCAGTCATTGTCTGTGCCACTATGGCTGACCTGTGATGTACCTTCCTGGACTACATGATAGGGAACATAGAAGGGCTCTCTGAGCATGTGGCACAGGCTGGTATGACCCTGACCTTGGTTGGCATCATACCCTCACCAAGAATGCTGAAGTATTACTGAATGCTGATGAATTACTGTAGCTACAACACCCTAGCTGAAAGGTTCCTAGCATGTAGTCACTGCATTGCTATGGAACAACTTGTTACCACTCCCACAACAGGTGAAAACATGCAGCACCTGTTCATCAACAACATGTAGACTATACCAGGGTTGGGAGGGAGGTCTAATGGTTAAGGTGTTTGCCTTACAAGCACAAGGTTCAGGGTTTGAATCTTACAGGAGATAATTGGCTAGGCTTAAAATGTCTCGCAAGGGCAGTTAGCCTAGTACTAACCTATGAACCTATGAACTTAGATATGCCCCAGACCAGATGTGTATCCCTCGATGCTAGGATGATACCATATACAACTCACACTGTATATACACATACCACATGCAGGACCCACACAGAAAACAGCAGTCATAATGTTATCCAGTGCAAATACCATGTATTCACGTGTGGCAGGCGTCAGACATGGGAACTATTGAAGGTCACAGGTATATATGTGTAGTTGGCACAAACATACATCATATGTGTGCATTGCCATTACTGGTTTAATCGATGTCATGCATTATTGTGAACAGCAACCCACACACATGGGCATTCTGTGTGACAAAAACACATGTGGCATTTGTGGAATTCAAAGCCATAACTAACTGTGCTATGACAGTAGTGAGAGACTCAGTAGCAGAGCGTGCTATTTGCATTACTGGGAGATTTGCCCTCTTCTACTGTACTTGTAGGGTGCTGACATCATCTCTGTTTAGAGATTGGAATATGCAGCAGCTGGTGTGTTGTACTGGTTGCCAAAAGGGTCAGTTCTCTCACTGGTGTGTTGTACTGGTTGCCAAAATATATGCCATATATGAGCTGTCCAACAGATGGAGTGAACTAATACATTGCAGAGCAGTAGCCCACAGAGGGAGGACATCTCTGTGGGCTACTGCTCTACAATGTTTCTGTAACCACTACAGCCACATGTTTGTCCAATGCAAGATATCTATCTACTTGTGTCCCCAGGCCTCCTATTACATCTTAAGTACTTAATGGGTTACCACCTATGTGGTAATTGGTGGGCACTTACTGTATATCCACAGAGGTTGACTATACACTTTTCTGCAATTAGCTTGCTGACATGGCTATGGCACCAGTTGTCTGTTTCTATGTGGTCCTTTTGTGGGATACTTGTGTCAGCTTGAGGGTCAGATATGGTGGCCAGTTTGTAGTCCTCTGAAAACTTGTTCAGACACAGTCCTTCCATGTTGGCCTGTACCTATGGGACATATATACCATACAAGGGAGGTCCCAGGACCGAGCCTTGTGGGATGCCAGTTGTATCTGGTTTGTAGTCTGACATGGCTGCACCATTTCTGACCGTGTCAGTTCTGTCCTTGATCTGGTTTGCAACCCCTCTACTGACATAGGGGTTTATATTTAAGCTGGTGAGCTTATCTATAATGAACACGAGGGATATTGTATGGAAGCCTTTTGCAAGGTCCAGCTAGGCTGTGCAGACTACATTCCCCTCATCAATGGCCTTAATGACTATTTCAAATGAGTCAGACATGTTTAAGGGGCAGTATCTGCACTTAAGAAAGCCACACTGGGTAGAGTCCAGTGTCAGTAGGTCCCCAATATCTTTATGTCTGAGGTACATGCTGATCCTTTCCATAGCTTTGCAGACCAAGCTTGTCAGGATTCTGGGGTGGTAGTTTGCAGCATCCATTCAGGCAACACCTTTGTGGAGAAGGACCACTGTTGTACACTGCTCTTTGGGTACATATCCTGTGGTAAGGCTGACATTGAGCAGTAGTGTTATTTGGCATTCCATTCTTCTTGGAGTCCATGTTGGACTCAGGCCAGGACACCATCTCGTACCATTGATGCTGTGTGTTTTGCTTTGTAGATGCTGGCTGTTACCTCAGCATCTGCAATGTCAGGGGGCCAGCACTCTGCTGGGATAGATATTTGGCATTTGGGGGGGGGGTTGCACTGCACCTGTCAGGTTGGATGTTGGCAATGTGTGTGTGTTTGGTATATTGTTTGTAATATTTGAGTGATTCAGAGCATATCTGTGAATTCCCAACAAGGTTCCTACCATCAGTTAAGAAAGCCTTGTGATTATCCTTAGTGGCCTGTACAATTTGTATCTTCATAGGGTCATAGGTTCATACTAGGCTATCCGCCCTAGGGCATTTATAAGCCTAGCCAGAATGTGTGTGGCTTTCACCACCCCTTGCTATGTGAATATTATGGCCATTTAGGATTTACTTTACTGTGCCTCTGTCTGGACATGACACAGTGAAGACCCCCAGTGTACATCTACGATCACCCATCCACTTGACAAAATTCCTGTTGAAGAGAGTCAGTGAGGGGCTGTGCCTAACATGGAGTGGGATTCTGTTCCAGGGTTTAGAGAGCCTCTGGGTTATGTATCTGTCCCTCCAGCACATCCTATTTCATTATGTGTTGAGGTTGACATCTCTCGCTCTCACAGCTCTGATGGATTTGGGTTTTCTGAGGTGGAGCATGTCCATTAATCCTGTGTTGGACATGGCCTTGTACAACAGGCATACAATGCCTCCGCGTAGGCAGTATGTGACTGCATACAGCTAGGGTGTCTACAGCCAGGCAGCATATGACATATATTTGAGACCCTTTATCCGCTTGGTGAGGTACCTTTGAGGTCTTTCTAACTGCTGCAGGTGTCAGGTAAGGTACATCCCAAATGAGGCATTGTACTAAATTATGGGCCTGATAAGAGAACAGTATAGGGGCACAATGACCTCTGTTGACGTAGATGTGAATCCTTTCATGATAAGGTGGCCAGTATAGAAGGTCTTCCTAGCCACGTTGGCAATGTGAGTGTCACATAACAGGTTACTGTCCACTTGTGTCCCTAGGTCCCTAATTACTCCTTCCATACATAATGGATTACCACCTATGTGGTAATTTGTGAGTTCCTTGTTTGGTATTTGGTGAGACATTCATACTGTCCAGTGTCTTCAGGAAGGCTGAGTGGGGTTCCTGTGTGTGAGAGTGTGGTCTCTAGCATGCTACAGACTGTACAGCAGTTTTGCATACGGTTAGTTGCACATGGGTGGTCTCCGATGCTTCGTGCATTGTCAGTTACCTGGACATGTGGGTATCTTTGCTGAATATGGATACTCCCCCTCCTTTTATGGTTTGGTCCAGGTTTTGGGGCCATAACGCATGATATGAGGTATAACCTGGTAGTGCTGGTGTGCTCTCAGGAGCCTTGCTGCAGGTTTCTGTTACTGCACGGACATCGATGTTCCCCATACTGGGGAGGGCCACGGGAGAATGCATGTTGAGGTTTAGACATCTGGCATTGGGCAGCATTACCCTTATGTTTCTTTCCAGTTATGTTTTCTAGGGAGGTGGGTTTGTCTTTTCAGCCATGCCTACAAAAGGCTCTATGGAGGTGGCAAGAGCCTTAGCCAATATCCAGACGCCCGGGGGTAACAGGCACAAGCCATCCCTGGCAAAGCAGCGTTGCTTGTCAAGCATGACATCCCAAGCAGACAGACATTGGATCCCCTTGGAATGACACCAGTAATTGTGCCACTTGTTAAAGCTGATCATTCTGTATTTGTACTGTGGCATCATTCTTGGTGAGGGTAGGATGTTGCACAAGGTCAGTGTCATACCGGCCTGTACTACATAATCGGAGAGCTCATCTATATTTCTTTTCATGTAGTCCAGGGAGGTACGTCTCAGGTCATTCACACCAGCATGGACAATGACTGCATCATATTTGTACTTGCTTTGGGGTGACCTGCGTACTTGTGCTATGTGGCATATTTTAGCAGCCTACAGGCAGCTTACTGTACCCTTTCCCTTGTTCAGTCTGGTGAGTGGGACAGCAGTGTGTCTGACTATGGAGTCACCTATTACAACTGTATCAGGCATGTTGTTTCTCCTTCTGGTCTGTGACTGTTTGGCACACCAGCTTTGTGTACTATGTGTTGCATGTGGTATGTTTGGAGGTAGTGGTTGCTTGGGTGTCTGCTTTGGAGGCCTCTGTTGATGTGGTGTGTTTGTAATTAGAGCCTCTGGGAATGTTTTTCTGTGTTTATGTGTTTGGATTGCAGTTGTGATAGGTCTATGTGAGACTGGGTTTGTGGTGTGTGTGGTTACCTTCTCCTCCTGACTAGTTTTGACAGGACTGTGTTGAGCTAAACTTCCGGTTTGGATAAATGGTTGCATCTCTCACATATATTTGTATTTCTTGTGGGGTGGAGAGGGTTGTCTGTGTACATGGGGCAGGTGTAACATTGCCTCAAGATTCACAGATTCGACTTGTTGTAGCTGGCCTTAGTGGATTGTATGAGTGGACATATTTTATTGCCATAATACTGATCAGAGATTACTTCCCTTTTTAGGTTTGCTCTATCATGTAGTAGCTTCCTTATTGTCTTGCATGGTTTGGTAATGGCTGGGGTCCACCATTCCAGATGCCTGCATGTATGGCATTGTGTCTTGGTTTTATTTGGGATTGCATAAACCATGCATTCCTGGCAGTGTTCATGGAATGCCTGTATAACGGGTTCTGAGGTGTGGCCCATATTTTGCACATGCACAGGGCCTTTAATGGATTCTACATCAGTTTGGAGGAGTGCAACATTTGCTTTACACATGTTTTTCACTGTGGTTTTCTGGCCAGGGACTGTGGTCAGGATGTGTATATCCGGTGTGATTACTCTATGGTCTGATCTTACCAGTGAGGGATACACTTCTCATCTTGCCATCCAGTACCCATGTTGCTGATTATCGCATCCAGTATGCTTACCCCTCTTGCGGGTGTGGTACATTGTTCCTTAGCATTTTGGTTTATGGATTCTAGGAACCTTTGTCCTAGGTTGTTGGAGCTAGAATAATGCTCCCAGTCTATGTTTGGGTATTTTCAGTCACCCAATATAACGTGGTTTGGAGAGCTTGATATATTCATGTATTCCAACATAGGCCAAATGCAGTTCCTGGTGTTGGGACAGTAGTCTGTAGCAGGCTATAAACTGAGAGGCAGTTTTAGGCACTGTTACTTGACCATGGCTAGTCCATGCTGCTTCTTGTTGTGGTACCAACATGGGGGTGTGGTTATCCTTGACAATTATTGCTAGTCACCCTCCTTTTGTAGCTTGTTCCATGTTTTGGGGCTGTACAACACAGTATGAGGTGTATCCTGGTAGTGTTAGGGTGCTGTTGTGAGCCTTGACCCAGTTCTCTGTTACAGAACAGATATCAACATTATCCATGCTGGGGGAGTTTAGACTGCATGCATCTTGCTGTTTAGACTTCTGGCATTGGGTAGCATTACATCTAGGTTCTTATCCCTTGTGATACCTATGGAGGTGGGTTTGTGTTTTGAGCCTTACCTATTCAAGGCAAGCTGGGGGTAACAACAGCCTTTTCCAGTATCCATAAGGCCAGGACTGATAGGTGCACGCCACCCCTAGCAGGTGGAGCATCATGTCGTGCTCAGCATGTCATCCCAGGCTGGCACACCCCTTTGACTAAGAGCAATACGTCAGCCAATTATTGCAATTGATCATCTCATCTTCATATTGTGGCATCATGCTTGGTGAGGGTAGGATGTTAGTCAGGGTCATCAAGTTTGCATATACTACATGGTGTTACATTGCTGAACACATGGCAAGCATGCCTCAGGTGGTGCTGCAGGGCTGTCTATTTTGGATGCACATACTACACTCCCTGTACATGTTTGAAAGCAGGTTGTGTCATCTTAGGCATCCCTTTTACTATATGTGTGAGTCGGAAAGAGGCATCATTTCCAGGGTCCCTACTGAGCCAGTGTATGTGCTATGTGTTGTCACTTTGGCCAAGGTGAAGGCATACTGGGCACGCCTCCTTCTGCCTACTGGGACAGGCTCAGGTTGTTCCTCCTCCGAGTCATGCTCTGCCTGTGAATGACTTGGCAATGGTGGGGGGCTGTTTGGCCCAGCCCTATGGTGATCCTGCTGCAGCTGTTTTCTCAGAATCAAATTATGTAGCATAGCACATGCCATGACAATTTGGGTACATGTAGTAGGTGAGTACTGCAAGGCTCCACTAGATGTATCCAGGCACCGGAACCATGACTTGAGCAGCCCAAACACACGCTCGATTACATTTCGTGTTTGTGCATGTGCCTCATTATGGCGTTCCTGTTCAGGTGTGTGTGCATTTCTGATGGGTGTCATCAGCCACGGCTCCAGTGCATATCCAGCATCCCCTACTAAGTGACCATGCGGGATGTCCCCACTGGCAAATGTCTGGTACAGTTGTGTCAGATGCCAGATATGGGAATCATGGTAGCTTCTAGGGCAGCCAGCACACACATTCATTATTATGCCCTGGGCATCAACCACGATCTGGCAGTTGATGGGGGGGAAGCCCTTGTGGTTAATGTTGGCCCTACCCCACTCACCGGCTGGTGCTTTGATGCGTATGTGAGTGCAGTCTATTGCACCCACTACCTCAGGGTATTTGCTGGAAGAGACACATATTGCTGGCCAATACCTCACGGGCATTGGGGAAATATACATGACCACCGACATGTGCTGACATGGCATCCAGGAACTGGTGCAGTACCCTGGAGGCCGATGCCTGTGATATCCCCATCATGTCACCAGTTGGTCTCTGGAAGGTACCTGTTGCTAGTATTCTTAGGCCAACACATACCTTGGTTTCCACTGGGATGGGTTCCCCTCTATTGGTTCTGTGTGTGAGGTGTGGCCTGCACAGCTCAACAATTTGCTGCAGGAGGTCTCTGTCCACTCTATAGCGCTCCACTATCTCCAGCTCATGTAACCCCTGGTAGGTTACCCTGGGCCTGTACACTCTTCTCCATCTCCTCACTGTGGGTTGTCTGGCAGCATTTGCATTGTCACCACCCTCAGCAAGTCGCCTATGTCTCCTTATGACAGCTATGGCAGCCCCTAGCATTTCTGCTCTGAGTGAAGCTTTTTCAGTTTTCACTTCTAATAGCTTACTCCTGTCTTGCAGTGTCTCTTGAGAGAAACATCCTGCACTGCTGTTTGCAGAGTTTGAAGTGCTGGGCTGGGCTAGTATTCTGCCTGTGTAATTGCCTGCTTCTAATTGTTTTCACCTGTTAGCTCCAGCAGTATTTCCTGCTAGCTTCCTACTATTTCTGTTGCTTCCTTTTTCCTCTCTGTTTCCTCAGGGGGGAGCAATGCGCATACCACTGGAAACACGCTCACAGTGGCTTACACGCACACACACATGCTTACACGGTTTAGAATCTACTTATTCGGGTTAAAACACGCGCACACCAGTACAAACAGTCTTACAAGTCTGCCAACAGGCTCCCACATGCTCAGTCTGCCTTACACGCACGTACACTGCCCTACTCGTGCCTCCTGGTGTGCACACGTGCGCATTCACACTCATCAAGAAACTTTGGTGTTGGCTACAGTGTACACCTTCTATTTCTTGACTTTCCCATGCTTATCATGTGGCACTCCTCTTTCCATGATATGTGTCTGACATCTGTCATGTAACACTGTTCCAATGAACTGCATTTCCTTCTGCCATTCCCCGCTGTGATGTCACCTATCTCCTACTCTATTCCTTCCCCTTATGTAACTCTTACACTACTCGGAATGTGCTCATTTGCTATGTGACAGTGGGATTCAGTATCCTAACACTCATTTACATAAGATTGCCTACTAATGCTTAGTTACATGTCTTAGACTCAGCTTCCCCCCCTTAGCAACCGCGAAACGGTGGCTATGTTGTTTCTGCTCTGCTGGTCCGTGCATTGTAAATCCATGTATTGCATAAAACCCTCATTTGTGGGTTTATAACCTTCATTTTTATGTTTTATATAGCGCAGCCTGTTTGCGCAGGGTTGAGCTGCATTTAAAATTACTTTTTTCTCATATTTTCATCAGGGTACCTTTCCAATGGCCACATATTTGGCCATTGGCATGCTGCCTGGCACATATTCACCCTTTATTTGGAGCTGACATGGCTCCATTGTGTTATTTGCAGAAACGTACTCAGTTGTTAACTGAGTACATTTCTGCAGGTAACACAACTCTTACACGGGGCTGGTTTGAGCTTCATGGATCGCTAATCTACCTCATTTGCATGCCTTTCGGCTGCAAGTGAGGTGATTAGCATATCCACGTCCAGTCAGTGTAAGAGACGGTTTAGCTGGTCACTTACATGGAATTTCGGGCTGTTCCTGGATCGCGAGGACTGCATGGAGTCTTACACTACTCTTAGACTCCGTGCAAGCCTTCGTGAATCCTGCCCAAAGCTGCTTGGTTTTGAACTTAGCTAATACCTAACGATTTATTGAGCCCGGTTCAAACCAGGGACGTTGGAACCCGTTGCCTGCCAACATTAAAGTGCAGCAAATCGCTAAAATCTATGGGATCGCATGAACTTCGCCGCCTCAATTAATGCACGCATTGTAAGATGTATCTTTTATGCATCCATGCAGGCTTTCTTTTGCTTTAAGTTACCGTGTTGTTCATCAATACCCAATAATCGTGCATGGTATTGCTCATTGTCCAGTGCGTGTCATACAAAAACTGCGCATCAACATATGGTTGCGTTCCGCAGCTTTTGGAAACAGACTGATAAGACAAACAAAACACTTCACAAAAGTAAAACCTAATATGTATATATACCTCCGTCACTACCATATGTATATATATATAGGAAGTATTTTCTATTATTATAATTTGCCCTGCGTGTAATAAAACGACTAGCAATATGACATATATATAAAAGACCTTGTAAAAATCTTGTTGCCATTACAGGCATGATTTATTGCAGAGCAATGTATGTATTTGCCTATATCAGAACTGGTGTATACCATTGTGATATCGTATGTATATATATATATATATATATATATTCCAACAACAGTATGGTTAAGTATATATATATATATATATATATTGTTTAATGGAAATGGGAGAGCACTATGCAGGTGGCCAGCTAGTACTACATCTCACTCACCTTGTTTTGATGATTTAGGGGAAACTACCGATTGGCCCCCATTACTTGTAAAATTTTTCTGAAATTTTGAAGTTCGCATCCCCTATTTGTCAAGAACACCCTTTTGTTTTTACTAATAGGCCCCAAACTCAAAATTAAATCTAGGGGTTGGAAACATGATCCACCGGAACGTCCATAGGTAGTTGCCTCATATACGTTAGACTACCTGTATATCCTATAGCTCTCCATACAGATGCTGTTTCTGCAGTCTGGATGTGAAAACATATAGTGCTCGAACTTGCTTGGTACAAATGCTACACTAGGAAATGTGGGAATAAGGTCGATAAGCATGAGTGGTGAGTTTAGTCTGTGCACACATAAGCCATATTGAGGATAGGTTTTTGTGACCTTAATGAGGTCCACGTGGAGCTTACCTTTCTCCCATTGACGAAGGTTGTGGGCTAAGCGTTTCCCCAAAATGGTGGTGTAACATCCAGTTCAAAGAGGACTCCTGGTGGGACCATGTACATCAAGGATCAACTGGCTAGTTACTGAATTGGCCAAAGGTGATAGACCCAAACTATACTGCTGGATAACCTTCCCTATAATGAACAGACTAGATCAGACAAGACTCCCTAGTTAACCAATGACAAATTCAAAATGTGGATTTTTTGTCAATGTGGACGCTAAGAAAATCTTATCATTTTACCTAAAGGTTGGGACGATAGGGAACAGGTGGACCCAAGGTAGCTCAATCGGCGCTGGAGAAGGTGGATCTTTAATATGGGACTCTAGAGTTACCTATTATCGGCAGAGGACCAAATTGATAGCATTTCAGTTACCAGCAGGACTTCCTAATGGATGTCAAGTATCCTGATTCACGTGGCCTATATACTACCCAGGTGGGCAAGGATTTCCTTCTGGGCTGATACATCGATGTTTTCAAGAATGTTTCCAGGAATGGAACCTAAATATGCGAAAGGGAGTAACGAATGCTGGTAGGGCCATATATATATTGCATCGATGTACACTCGAGTAGCCTATGGGATACCTCCCATCCACGCCTATTTGCACTCTAACTAACTGACCTCCCTAGGTACGAGCTGCTAAGAGAGGTAAGAAGATGTGATTGTAGGTACACTCTAGGTATGATTACATTTGTATAACAATGCTTTCTTGAAGCAGCTGAATGCTTCTTAACTGTACATTTATCATTATGTACTCTTGAACTTAAATTATATCCAAATGACATCCATATCCAAAGCATGCTTAAAAAATGACGGTTAATGAGAATTACTGATTAATATAGTTCAAACATAATATTTGTAAATGGGAAGGTTGATTTTCAACCCAGAAAGCAGTTAAATGTTAGTTGCCATGCCATTAGCTTTTACTGTGGCCTAAGTCTTGCAATAAACAATGACTTTTCATTTTTGTTAGGATATGGCAACTTTGGGGAAAAGGTATACTGTATTTAACATTGCTAGGCGGACTAGGCTGTTAATACATAATCACCGATTTAGCCTATGGATCAACTAATGATTTATATGAGGACCAGTCAGGTGGGTGATAAACAATCAACAGTCCATAAATCTGATGCTGGATATCAAGTAGTTTGCATTGATTTAGCGCTTGAGTGATATTTCGGCGGGGTACAGGTCCGATAATCATCGAAAATTTATATATATTCACAGGTTATGCAGATAATCGATAAACTAAACATTTATGAAGGTAACTGTTTGCAGTTTCGTGTGGAGTTGAAATATCAGGCTCGAATCTGGTATATGTGTGTATGTAGGGAAATAGCTAGCTAGGGTGATTATCATATGCATATATGCATGAGGTATCGTACATAATTATCGTAATCGGTCAACAATGGATGTAATGGACTACCTACTAGTAGTGGACTTCCACTAGCTACTGAGTCCATAGTTCAAAGGATTGTGTATCTGTTGGAATGCATAGTATGGATGTGTGTGGATGTATCATATGTAGGTATGCACATGTATGTACTGTACCCTACTCGATGTATGTCATCCAGCCCTGGGACGGTAGGCAATCCTGTACCCACTGGGGCCAAGGATGGCTTTGCATATAATGGGGCTTTTATTTCAGTCTAATAACATTCTACAATAAGTGTACTGGACCTGTGCACTATATTAATAGTACTGGCATGCGACATGCCATGCGGTACCTGGGAGTGTATGTATCACTAAATCTATATTTATGAGGTAGGTATGGGTCCCCTTGACGTGCATGTGGACTAAATGTGGTACGTTTCAGCTTATCCGAACCAGGTATTAATAGGTGCTGCATGGGTCGACGGAGTTCATTTGGTCGAAACCAGACCAAGTGAATTTGCCCCTATCATTGACCATGTTGTGCCCAACCCTGGGTTTATGCAAGGTGAAAGTAGTCATAGGGGGCTGAGTGGATGACCCATTATGGCGACTGCCAGTCACTAGCTCGATGCTATCCAACTTACCTCACTCTCTTTATAGAGCCAAATAAGAATCGACTAGCTATGCAGCCTCATGCCAGTGAGAGCTCACTGGGGGTTCCTCGATGACCTACCCAGATAACGTGAGCCTCGATCCCCAGGTGGACCCTCAGGCTGCACTGCATAGTAGCACCTCCCGAGCCCATTTGTTTATTCATTTCCCCGAGTATGCCATTGTTAGCTAAACAACATAGGGATAGGGGGTGGCAGGTGGGGCACCTGGACAAGCTCCAAATACTGGAGGGCTAGGTGGAGGCTTAAGTTCCACCCAAATATGCGTGCTAAGTCAAATAAACTCGTACCATTGCGAACCGTTACTCCTCTCTCCTGTCTAGGTCCTACATTAGCCCTACGGTGCACCCTGTGCTTTGCATTATGGGGAGGTGACTACTCCCAGCTATGACCTCATACCTAGGGTCCACGCCTCTCTATATGGAGTCATGGGTAGTTCCTAACATGACGTGACTCAGCTGGAGGTACCTGCATTTATTGTTAGCGTGGCAGTATACGTGATGATGGATGGTCTAATAAGATAATATGGACACCGACATGGACTGGATCGGTGATTACTGAGGTACTGGCAGGTGTCTACAATCTGCAGGTAATCGTGTGTATAGGCTCATGATGCCAGCATAAATGTGTATGGCATCATGGATGTACTGGACTGGAGTGGCATGACCTCCCCAGTACCTCAGGGTATGAGGCTGCGTAAATGCCTGTAGGTACATCCAATAATACCTCGATGATCAGCCTAGTGCACTCAGTGATGGGGGAGCTGACTGCACCTGCAGCCTCCCATCAGCAGGCTACTGCACTATAGTATACCGTAGCCTGGCCTCCATTAATCAGGCCTTGGGCACACGTTTGATCATGCAGGAACTATTTGGGAGTGCATACCTTTGGCATGTAGTGAGGTGCTACATTGGTGCACAACCGCCATGTGTATGCTACATTCAGTATGATGGACTGGAGTGCACCTTATTATGGCACTACCTCGCACTGCCACTAGCTGACCTCAGTGCCATGAGCGTCATCCCCAGATCATGCACCTACTGGCAGGCTGGATGGGGGAGTCATGGACTACTATGTTTTACTCTGGGGGACGGCCGTTGCATGTCCCTAGGATGTCTACTTACAGTGCTGGGTAGGTACTGTGGTTGAGCTGTAGTGCTTTTATTAAGGTTTTTGCATACTTAGGTAACATGTGGTGTTTGTGCATGTATGGGCATGTGCTTGAGCAGTTCTGTGTGGATTATATGCAATTGGGCTACTTCTATTTGTACATGCTTTAACCTGGCACGTATTGGGCAGGAGTTGACGTGCATTAACAGTTCTGGTTAGGCCTCTTTGGGTCATAGATTTGCTGATGAGGATGCTGGTAGGTTCGTGATTCATCAGTGAGAGATGGTTAGCTTACGTGTGGGCTTCATCCAGCACATGTTGACCATGCTTGGGGGTATGCTACTTACATGCATGCATCATTAATAATAACTGACTTACATTTTCTGTGGACATTGCTTTATTTCAATCATTTTGCTTTTTAGGCATTACGTGTGAGCAAGATCGATCTATCATTGTTTAAAAGTTCCCAGTGGAAGAGATTTTTAAATCCCAGCTACACACATTGGATTAGAAACAGCAGTCACCAGGGTGGTCTGATTATCTTTGAGTAAAATTGTAATTTGGGCAATGGTACACACTTCACAGTTTCAATTCTCCAGCGTATACCATTTAATATGTTTTACCAGGCTCAGTATTGTACTGATGTCAAATGGTACATGTCATGGATTACATGGACTAACGGTGTGCTATGTCCAAATTATTAATGAACCTAATAACCCCAGCTCAAGTTCCTAGTGTAGAACCATCTAGATGACCACTGATTTATATGGAAATAAATGTAGTGAAGTGTGGTAAAACATATTGTGTAACCATGGCTGCAGTTGGTGCTCAACGCCCCTTCCCATTAGTAAGGAGTTGCTAGCATGCCCTGCTCTTTTTAAGCACACATCTGCTATATGGAGGTTACAGGCTCCCCTTCAATAATCCTAAGCAGTTTTTCACAGGGCAATCGGCCATAATCTGCTAAGAAGTCCACCGCGTTCCAAAATTCCCAACCTGGATGCAGTGAAGGTGAATCTTAAATGCGTAAACTATATTAAGCCTGCTCGAAAGTGTTAGACCTGCGTGTGGCATAGGCCAGTGGATTGAACTGTTACAGCAATAATATCGTGACCTTGAGCGGACACAAAGATCCATCCCGAGGCCCCCAAGCGTACACCATGCCAACGAGGTATGGTGTGAGTGTGGGAACTATTGCAGGTAATAAGGTGGTCTCACAGTTTCCAGAAACGGGTGCTTACTCTTGTGGTCATGTATATGTTCTGTTTAATTCCAAGTTGTGTCACAGCCAAGGCCATCTGGCACTGTTTTGGCCACCCTCTTGAATGTATTTGACAGAGTTCAGCGCAAGTATGCGCCCCTTATTATTTGCAGATGAATATCTGAGTTGTTTATGCACACAGCATAACATGGAAATGCCTATGTAACCTTAGTGACAGATGATGAAAATCATAGTACCTATGTATAGGTGGCAGGCGGTAGCCTGCCACCTGCCAGCCTGCATGGATACCTGATATCCATACGTGGAGTAATATAAATAAAGATGCACTGGCAGTCCAATGTAGAGATACTGGCACACTTTAGGGTTGATCTATAAATTATTCTAATATCAGAGGCCCTGCTTGGTATTCACCTATAATTACATCTGAATCCTTGACTCCCAAACAACTCATGTAGGGTCCCATAACATGAGTGGGACCTCAGTATATACAATGCAGTACATACTTTACAGCTATTAAACTCTTACCGTTTTCAGGACAGGCGTTACTCACCCCATTCATTTGGGCAAATACACAGTGCTGATCTGACCTATTACTGGCGAAGTGGTATAAGCACCAACTGATCATCATTTCAGGGCACACATTCCGGAGTTTGCACACACACATATATACACACAAGACTTCAAGAATTCCATGCATTACAAAGAAAGCCAAACTGGAGTGGCAAATAAAATTGGGAAGTCCTGAGACCATTCTCTGCACCAGGGCACGCAATTACACTTTGAGCCCATGTTTTTTTTAAAACCTATGATGGGTTCACTATTTGGGGCACTACTACTACGGTTTATTGGCAGCATTCATCTTAGTTGGCTAGGCTTTGCAGGCAAGAAATGCTATGCTTTTTTACGAGTTGCATTTGTTTTCTACACTTGGAGGTCGACTTGGTGGGAGTTTCATTGCACTGAGGTGGCATGTTTTTAAACATGGTATCTTATTAGGTTGATTTACATTAGCGTGTTAATTAATGTGTGGCAATCGATGGCTAGCTCATTTACTGAAGTGCTTTTGTACAGTTTCAGGTTGGCAGTCAGGTCAGGGCTATTGTGCTTTGATTCAGTCTTAGCTTTTTACGGATTGTCTAGTCGACTGAGCGGATGGTTTGGCACAGGTCTTACGTAGGGCTAGTCTGTACATTGTGTCACGCTCAGGGCTATGCAATTCTTGGTGTTATGCCATTTAAATCACTCTTAGTTCATTTGATTTGTGTTTGAGCGCAGCGCAATTTCTTTTGTGTATTTTATCTGGTACTTGGTTTTGAACGGTAGGAGACAGGTGCATACCGGTACATGCCCATCAGTGACTTTAGTATTGATACTATGGCAGGTAGCTGATATCGCGACTATCCCCATGCAGCTACCTAAATGCCCTAGGCCTACTAGCTGACTATGTAGTCATACATGTATGGGGGATAAATGGATTTACCTCCAGGTGTGGATAAAATAAAACCTAGACACTGTTAATCTGGTTTGTGCACTTTAGAAATGCTAAAGCACTTAGTACTAGTTTTTTGTGTATTAGGTAACCGGCGTTTTGATTATGTTATTCTGCAGCTTTGGGATCAGGTTGATATCAGGTAGCACCTTTTGCTCCCACAGAATATTGTTTAACTCGATGAATGAACCGGGCCTACACGATTTTGAATGTATTTCCCTGCGTACTGTTCAAACAATTCGTCTGACAGTCTATCTGATAAGGTTAGACCAGATCTAGGATTACACACTGAAACCCCAACTGGAGCATTGCATCATTAGACCACGATGCGTTTTACGTGTGCCCTAACCTGGCTGGGGACAGTTTGATACATTTCACCATGACTTGGGCTTATAGTGGTGAATCTGCTACCGACGCTAATCATAAAGGGAAAGGCAGTAGGATTTATGAGAATTAAAAGTATTTTTGCGGTAGCTGGAAACCACGCTAGATATAGTTCAAACATCTATATGTGGAAAACTCTGTACATTTCTAGGATTTTACATTTCTTATTGCAGATCCCAGTAGTGCTTTAGTGGAGGTGTACAAGCGGTAATGCATATTCTGGACGCATGACCGTATTGGGCTCAAGCATGCAAAGCCCTTGTCCAATATTAGTTGGCTTTTATTCCATTTTAATTTTAGGACAAGTCCATATTAACTATTTGTATATTTCTATAATTAAGAATAGCTTTGGCCCATATGGTTAAATTTAACAAAATACTTAACAAGGGGACCGCTAAAGTTTCTTCCCACATCCAAAAGCGTCTTTGGAAACCGTATGGGTCCTTTTAAAATACCATGACACTCTATAAACCCTAGCCGATTTACTAAGCAGCAAATTGTATTAAGATTCGGCCACATGAAAATAAAGCCATGC
>NC_056728.1:878737126-878774626 GCF_019279795.1 Protopterus annectens | reverse complement strand
TGTTAATTAGCCAAAAACACGTACTGAACAGGTGCCAGTCTCTCCTTTATGGGCTCAGTCTTGTGTACTTTTCAGAATGAATTCTCCAAACACTGTAGTTCATTCAATAAGGCTTTATTAGATGTTTGCAGCATCCAAATACTGTCTTCATTAACAGTGCTGACAAAAAATTAGTGTTCAAAGTTACTGTACGTCATATTCTGATTGTCCTGAACAAAGTAAACTAATATAGTCTTTATTTGACCTATCTTCGGTACTCAGGCTCGAGTGTCTGTAATCTTCTCTGAAGTAACAGGTCAAACAAACTCACTAACCTTAACTGAACTGCTATCCTGAACACAACATATTATATAGCTTCAGTCCAGTAATTTTTCCTTATTTACTTTGTCTCGTATGTGCTTTATTTAACATTCCATTAAGGAACATTCTGCAGCTGGCAAGACTGTAGCTTTCCCTTGAGAAAAGAACATTCTCTATCTCTGTACTTTTTTTTTTTACAAACTTTATGCTTATCTTTCCTTTCTAATAAACTGTCTCTCATGTTTGACAAGCAAGGTTATTTTTCTTTCTGCTTAACTGTCTTTTATGCACAAATGAAAAACAATTTATTTTACCCTTTAGCCTGTCTATTCTGTAATAACTACTTTAAAATAGAAGCCCCTAATACAACACCAACAATTTTTTAATGGCACATATAAGGATTTTGATCACATGACTCAAATCTCTTCTATGATGATTGATGGAAATTTATTAGATGGCTAAAATATTTTTTTAATTGTGTTGTAAAGATTGTTGATATGAGAATTCAAATGTATAGATCAATGTTTTACCTTATGGTAGACAGGAAGATATGCCTCAATATGGCTATCTAAATGGAAGTACAATTTGAAAGCGTGTGCAGTAACATCAAGCATGGAATTGTTCAGAAACTTATGCCTTTTAGAATTATTAGGAAGGTCAGTAAATATTAAGTACTTGG
The DNA here is from genome assembly GCF_019279795.1 of Protopterus annectens. Classification (NCBI taxonomy): domain Eukaryota; kingdom Metazoa; phylum Chordata; order Ceratodontiformes; family Protopteridae; genus Protopterus; species Protopterus annectens. Next base: position 878,773,647 of record NC_056728.1, on the reverse strand, counting down.
TTTTGGGAGTAATGGTGAAATACAGTAAGAATCTTATGAATTTACAGAATAGATTTTAAAAGAAAATCTTCAGCTACATGGTGAGATTTTATTTTGGAGGGAGTCACATGAGGGGTGAAACAGCCTAGGGATATGTCTGTAAGGATGAGTTCAAGAAGGTTTCCAAGTTTGATGGAAGACGGGACTTAATCTAAAGAATTGACATTTAGAAAACATTGAATCCTCTGAACACACTTATTGCCAATTGTATATGTTAGGCAGTTAAAACCTCCTATAAAAGGTTTATTTTGTTTTAAGGTTAATTTTTCAATCTGGACTTCAGTATTCTACATGTTTGGATTGTGACACTGATGGGGATTTGAAGTTGGACGTTATGTGATAGTAGACTTTGTTTAATTTCACTAGGACTTTAATAAGTATTAAGCTGGTCCTCTGCAGGATTTAATAAAGGAAGATGGTGGTACAAATAAATATAGACACATATACAATTTTCAGAGGGCCTGAATCCATAATAGCTGCAGATCTCCAGTATAGAGTAAATAAAGTCAATACACAAGTTTTAGTAACTATATAAATGTGCATAAATTAAAAAATAAGACAGGCCTCAAGTTCTGAAATTTCACTTGTTTAAGAGTCTAGCTACCCTGATGTTGTTTGAACTGAAACTTACTATATGAAATGCTCATAAGCTAACCCTTATTTAAAAGGGGCACTGTGTGGCAGCAGACATTTGAATAAGAATGTTAAGAATACCTGGCAAAGCAATAATATCCGATGACCAACTGAAACCAAGTGGGTAAATGGAAAAACACTGGATCTCTTGGCATGACCCAAGTTTACTAGCCTACTAAAGCCAATTATTTTATCTTCAAATTTATGCATAGTTCTTGCTGAAGGTAGAATTCTGCTTCATAGTATAGTCTTGTTTTCTTTCATAATGGAAGTGGGGGGTCAGTAATGTCTGTTTTGTCTCCCTAAAAATATATAAAATGTCCCATAGAAATAAACTATAGTTCAAAGAAATATATAGCACCCCTAAATAATAAATACAATTGCAAGACAAAAATACAAACTAGGGTAATATTAAAATACAAGAAAATCAAACTTGCCAGTCACTAGACAGCAGTCCTCAAAAAGAAATCTAATATAGTACACAAACACAAACAAATAAGGGTGAATAACACAGCCAAGGAAAAAGTCAATCAAATTTTAATAATCAGCGCTTTCGCTCCAACCAGGGTGCTTCTTCAGATTAATAAAACAAAGAAATTAGCTAAAGCATTTATATACCATAACAAATCCAAAAGCATCCATTCATGTTGCAGTAGATAAATCATATGACTAAAAAATATATGCAACATAATTAAGAAACATACATAAGCAAAATACATTGAGACAATGAACTAAGACAATAATGTTTTAAAATGTTATTCATATACAATCAGACCTTCAAACACCTTGTAATAGATTAAAAGATACATAGTATGTCAGACTAACATTAAAAGGAAAAAAAAAACACACACAACCAATCACCTAAGAAGGAGGCATAACTGAAGGTGTGGTTTCAAAGATATTTCATTTAACACAAAGCCCCGATCTGTTTGAAATGTCAAAATCCATCTCAATTTATTCTTCCCTGTTGAATTAACTAGATCCCCATCCTCATACAATAACTGCTGCAGAACAAAAAAAAAAAGAAAAGAATGCCCTGATCCCTTCTGCATAACATGTTTAGTTAAAGCATTAGTTTGATTACAGATATTGATATCTTTGATGTCTTCCCTGATTCATTCTCTTACATAACAATTAGTGTTTCCAGTATAAAATGAACTACATGCTATACATTTGGCCAGATACACGAGATTCGTAGTAGAACAGTTCAAATATCTAGGGAAATAAAAACTCTTACCAATAGCAGGATGTAAAAAAACTACTGTTACTATCTATATAGCTACATGCACAACACGTCCTACAAGGATACATGCCTTTACATTGTGATATAGGTCTGTCCAATCGAGCAAAGCAATCTTTTTAATGATTTCCTATTCATATAATAGAATCTAGGGTCCATGTTTACAATATCTTAATTTTTTATTGGCTAACAACATATGCCAATTACTTCTAAAGACTTCACAAATGGATCTACTGTTTGAGGAATAAAATAATGGTATTCCTAATCCTGGGGATCTAATAGAGGTAGAATTTATCTATGAAGATAATGTAAGTCAGAAAAATAAGGTTTAGCTTGACCTGCTCTTTCAAGCCTTTCTAGGCTCAGATGTAGGGTAACCTCTTGGTCTGAATACCCTGTCTCAGATAAGTCTGACTTAAAAGCAGAAAGATTTTCCTCAGATAGTATCCTCACAGTCCAGTCTAGATATTCTCATTCCTTGTCCTTTTATAATATTACAGTAGATAAATCCAGGGTGCATGTTATTTCTATGTAGTATGCGATTGTTCCTGCATGCCTTTATAAACAATCTGGAAGTAAAATTACCGGTAGTCATTCTATATATACATACATCCAAAAACTCTGTACTAATTGCAGAATTGTAAATAAAAGTAATGTCATATAAACATTAAGAAAAGAAAGGAAATCTTGTAGTTCAAAAATAGTTTCTGTCTATAATAGGAACAAATCTACAAATCGTTTGTAATACTTCATGTACTTAGAAAAGCTATTTCCTACCAAGATTTGTGTGGTCTCCCAAAGGGCTAAAATTACATTGGCGTAGCTATTAGCACAAAATGTGCCATAGCTATGCCTAGCATTTGTAAGTAATAATTATCTCCAAAGATAACAATATTATTGGTAGGAATAAGCTCTATAAAAAGCTAATGATGTTAAGTTTCCCTGTATCATAACCACTATGGGTTTGTAAACACAATTTAATATACTCTAGGCTGATTTCATTGGGTATTATCATAAACAGATATCAAACAGGGGTTGGGAAGGTGGCCTAATGGTTAAGGTGTTTGCCTTACAAACACAAGGTACAGAGTTTGAGTCTCACAAGGGATAATTGGCTAGGCTTGCAATGGCTCGCAAGGGCAATTAGCCTAGTACAAACCTATGAACATCTAGCAACACCATCAATATATTTTCATTAGTTGACACATTACTGGTCCATTTATGCAAAGTATGGAGAAACTGGTTTGTATCTCAAAGTACTGTCTGTGTGACATCTAATACAGGTCTAAACATTTTGACGACATAGATCGACAAGGGCTCTGTGAGTCATCACCTGACAGATATTATTGGCTTCGTGGGAGGTAAATGAGGATGTTTATGCACTTTTGGTAGACTGAAACCTCATATAAATGTTTAGTAATGCGTGTGCGTAAAAGAATCACTCAAATCATTGCCTAATCTATAAATAATGTCATCAACCTCTTTTTTGTTAATACAGAATAAGTTGATTCATCTGACAACAGCAGAAACATACTTTCAAAATAATTTTTCCTATCCACAAGGACAATAGTGCCCCCTTTATCCTCAGGGAGAGTCACTAAATGTTGTATATTCACCAGATGTAAGATTGTGAAACTCCTTAAACCACTGACCCTCCTTGGGGAGCACAGCACTGACATCAATTCAGTTTCACAAACTTTAGAGAAGGCTTAAACCAATGGGTGGAGGGAAGGTACAATTGTACTAGTATCAAAATACAAACATCAGATATTATGTTCCATTCATGCCTAAAGGGGAAATAAACTAATCAAACATATACAAACCCAAAGTGCCAACTATCCAACAAATCTCATGGCATCCACCACTTAAATCAAATTCAAAATCTATAACTAAATCAAAAACTAAGACAATTAAGAACAATAATGCTTATAAGTGAAAAGAGCTAGCCTGTTATTACTGAGAAAAAAAATGGAAAGTGACATTAAAATCAAATTAAATGTACTATTATTATGAAAAGCAGATAATATACACTACTAGAACTTTAACATACAGATACCTTTAAAAATAAAACTGAATATTCAAAAATGTTCCTTAGGAAAGCATTCTGCTATACTGAAAATAAAGTGAAATCTGAACTAGGATAACCTAATATGAATACACCCATTGCATGCAAAAAAGAACAATGACTACTATAATTGTATGTCTATGCTAAAAATGTTCACCAGCCAAATATTATGTTGAATGGAAACAAGAATGTAGCTTCAGGAATGCTGGATGATCTTCAGCATATTTTGTGCAGGATATAACTACACCACCCCTTCTATAGCTTTCAACTAAGACACTTCAACTATATACTCATATATCTGTACATGATACACAGGGGGTTCTAAATTTACTTAATATAATTTAATGTAACTCAATCTACATTTAAAATACATTACTTTTTACATTTGTCTAACTGTTGCTGAGAATTAAACTCTAGCATATACGGATCTTATTCTGCTTATGTGTATATATGTATATGTATATATATATATATATATATATATATATATATATATATATATATATATATATATAAAATGTATATATATAATTATAGTGTGTATGTGTGTTTTTCAATATACTAAGGCCTGAACTGAACAAAGTTCATCTTCTAACTAATATGCTGCTTATTTCAATATGACTCAGCTATACCAATATATATTTGATCACTTGCAGCGTGTACTAGTACACATTATTGGAACTTTCTTTGCTATACCTTTTTCCACATTACACTTTATAGACGGTAATATCTCCATGGTGACACTCAATTACTGCTAATGTTAATACAAGGTGCACCTGTACCATGTACAACTGAAGTTTTTGCAATATTACTGTATTGGTGATACTTATTTTATGCTATTTTCTTTATACTTGTAACAATGTCTGCCTTTAGATACTGAAAGTTTTTATAGTTTTTTTTATATTAAGTTTTTATAGTAGCATATATCTTTAAAAGTTGATGAGTTGACAATATTAGTTAATTGATTACAGTTTATAAGAAAGTTGTATTTATACTATGTTTGTCCTGATGAAGTCCCAGTATTAAGTGTGGAGAGATGAAAGCACTTGACAGAATGGATTACAATAAATTTTTTGGGATTTTATGACTATGCTGCATTTTTGAACTCACACTTGTGAAGGTCTCAAACTGAGTTTTTTTTTCTTTATGGTTTATTTTTCCTCTTTTTTCTGGCTGGTGTTCTTTTTTTGAGTTGGTAATTGATTAATTTTGGTTAATAGTGGCATGGATACCCTCTGTGTGTGGGGTATCCTACATTGTGGATTGGGTACAAACATAAGATGATTTAGGTGAAAGAAAAATAGCATATTGAAAAAGAACAGAAAGGAAATTAACAAGTTAGCCAAAGCAGTAAATCCTGTTGTATACTGACACATTATTCCGAGCAGCTGAAAAAAAATGTTGGAGCAACTCATTCTGTTTTTAATGCAGTCTAATGCTGTACTTTGTAGAGTTGAAAAGTAACTTTGTTTTCCCCAAAAATGGTTAATAATGTAAATAGACTCACTGCTGTAGTCTTTTTGAAGAGGTGGTTAAAACGAATGGAGGGAGGATGCCAAATGGAAAAAAAAATGTTTTACAATCTTCTTAAGCAGTACATGTACTGTTGTCCAAATTTAAACTGCAAATCATGAAAAGTTTAAATAAAAATCAGACAAAAACAATCAACAGCACTGAGGTTCATTGTGTGCTGTGAGGTAATTTAGAAGAATGGTAATCAAAGAAAATGAAGCTGTACTGTTAGAAGAGTTTTAAACAGAGACAATCAGATGCCAAGTATGCTAAATATTACTGAGTATACATTGTTGGCTTTGGAAAAGATTCCTAAACATAGACAAGAAGTAAATAAAACTGATATGTGGTAAAGACAGTATACCAGAGTACTGCTCACTACCCAAACATCCTGTTAGGCTTGCTAATATTTACATACACAGCTACAGCTGAATTAAGTATACAAATAAGCTTGTCTACCACTGCACATGATTTGTTGGCTACTAGGTTTGCCTTTATGTAACTGCAGCAAAAACAGAAGCTTTATCCCCAGTGGTCTTGCAAAACTGATAGATTACCAAACATACCTGTATAAAACTATTACTAGTGCATAGCATATTACATAAACACATACACACATACACACACACACAGTATGATTCAACAGAGAGAGGACTTCTTCTCTTCAGTCATGGCAGATACTTTTATGAATTCCTAAGTGACATGCATATAAAGAAGAAAACCTTTACAGTGCCCTCCCATACCACTCTGTCATAACAGTGCCCAGCATTCTATGTGGTCAAGATGGAGAGCAGGTTGAAAGAACGTATTTATGAACATGACAGATATAATTAAATGTAATAATATAAATGCATTGTATAAGCATATTTTTTGAAGTGGAAAGAGTAGAAAAACACCCAAGGGGAGGACCTTGGAGTGAATTATTGGAGAAGAGGGAGTTGTGATCTCAAATTGCTTTAAATACATGCAGATTTCCTGATTTGAATGACATGGTGTCTTTGTCATGTATTTTAAAAATGTGTTTGTATATCTTTAAATGCATTTATATTGTATGGTTATTCATTATTACAATATAAATTATTTTAACTTGTTCATTTAAGTATATTGTTAAAGTGATGGAATATATTTGTGTGACTGGTGTGAGTATCAATTAATTATGAATAAAATTAATGATATAAGTTTTACATTTAGTAGTTTAATTGATATGAAATGGTTCTGAACAAAATATCTTAATTTGGGACTAAAGCACTTAACTAACTTTTTGTAAGAAATTATTATGAGTGTGAGCTGAGTGGTGTCTCTAAGGTGTGTTCTTTCTAACTGGAGTTTCATTTTTTCACCCTTCTTGGTCATTTGTGGTTTATTTTATTTATTTATTTTATTTTATTTTACATTTGTTAAATGGGGGTGTCTGACTGAGCTGAAAAGACCATTTTTCAGCAGAGGCCTGGGGATAAAAGCTCCACAAAGAAAAATTACAGACACATTTAGTTATTTAGACATGATCAGTATACACACAAATTACAAAATACATGTTTTTACAGTGGTATGCAGCACATCAACAGTTACAGTGGAGTGAACAAACAAAAAATATTAATTTAAAAATAAAAGTAATTAATAGATTTGTGGTGTACAGCTGAAATTTGGAACATAGGTAGAATATATGCATAGTACACAGGTACAGTACATACAGTGTAGATTATCCAGTGTTTGTGAGTAAGATTGAAAACTATTATCAAATACTCTAGATTTAGTATGCATACCTTATTCGCTTTCACTAGCCTGGGGGGTAATTTTGCTTAGTTCAGTTTTGTTGAGATTAGTCAGAATGGGAGATGCATAGAGTAGGGTAGATAGAAGTTGGGAGCGAGCAATGGCTGATCTTGTGTTGTTGGTAAGAAATGGTTTGATACGGTAGAGTGATCCCAGTTTGGCATGTACTTTTCTAATAGTTAAGTTATGATGACTATCAAATTTTAGGTGGCAGTCTATGGTTATTCCCAATAGCTTAGCCTGTGCCACTGGAGCGATTGGAGTAGCATTTGTGGAGTAGATAGTGAATTGACTGTTATCAATGTTTCTGTTAGAACTGGTTATAATCATAAGCTGAATTTTCTTTGGATTGAGGATAAGTTGGGCTTTGGTAAGGTAGTTTTCAACATTTGTTTGGAGGAGGGTGGGAATGTTTTGTGCAGCACAGAATAAGGTAGTGTCATCTGCATACTGAATGATAGATGCATGCTGTGTGGAGTTATGGAGGTCTTTTATGAAGACTGTGAATAGTAGTGGTCCTAAGATAGAACCCTGTGGGACTCCTATAGTTATGGGCAGCTGAGGAAATAGAGAATTTTCCCATTTCACAGCTTGGTATTTGTCAGTTAAATAGCTTTGGAACCAGATAAGAGTGGAATTTGATAGGTGATATTGGTTTAGTTTGTTTAGCAGGATTTGGTGTGAGACTGTGTCAAATGATTTGGACATATCCAAAAAAAGAGTTGACACCTGTAGGCCTTCATTTTTGAGACTGTTTACTGTGTCTGTGAAGTAGAGTAGGGCTGTAGTGGTACTATGGGCAGGTCTGAAACCATGATGAGTAGATGGCAGGATGTTGCTGTCTAGGATATAGTTTAGCATCTGGATATGGATACATTTTTCTAGGATTTTGGCCAGGGGGGAGGAGTAAAGCAATGGGTCTGTAGTTATTAAGTTCAGTGGAGGTCCCACCTTTATTTATGGGTGTAACATAGGATATTTTCCAGAGTTTGGACACATAGTTGTCAATACATAACTATATAACATATAACATAACTATTAATACATGGTGATGTATCTCTTCATGTTCTGTGAATCTAAGAGGATTATCCCATAAAGTGCCATGCCATGGTACATGGTGAATGGAGCAATGCAGTCTTCTTTTCCAAATTAAATGCATTCATGCCTAATAACCAAGCTAAAAAATGGTTACCACCCAAAATTAATTAGAAGCTCTTCCTGAGTAGACCCCTTGGTGTCACTAACAGGAATCCAGATTGGCTATAACTTCACATAAAGTAAAGATGTGTGAATCTTACCTGCATGCAGCCTTCTCTGTACCGTCTTCTCTTTTTGCACTGCTGTTTTTATAAGATGCAGTAAGACTGACGTATGTTAAGGTGATGCTATATTTTCTAACTATACTTCCAAAGTCTGAAAATGTCTACCTTACACGGTATTAACTTTAGAGAAATAACAGTTTTTTGTGTATTTTTAAAACATTTTGTTTAGAATGCATTGGGAATTCCACTACTGTGTTAGATAATTTCATTTAAGAAGACATTGTTATTAATTGTCAAGCCATCTCCTAGTCAGTAGTAGTGAGTCCAATCCTAATTATGTCCATGTCTACACCCCAGATTTTAAGATTATTCCATTTAAGTCTAACAAAGTATCCATCTCATCTCGTTCAACATTAGATTTTTCTCTAGTCCATATTTTCATCTGCACCACTGCTCCTTTATTTCTGCTTCATCCTAGACTGTTTGCTCCTGTGCCTTCTGAGAATCAAGTCTTTCCTCCCATGGGACACAAGTCCATTTATTCCTCCATGCCAAGTACCAGTAATAGGGCAAAACTTTCATCCAGGCAGCCATGGGGGTGCTTTATGCTCTTACTAGCATTCCAAGTAACAGCATAAACTTTATACATTAACCTTATCTCCTGGTGGTGCTGTGGGAATTTCTATCATTGCAAGGGCCACCTACACATGTATGTTGAGCATGTGTGTACACCTTCACAGTGACTAATAAGCACTACTTTCAAAGGCTTGGGTAACCATGCCCCCTCTATCCAGCTATCTAATCATAACTCATCCTGTATCCACCTGCCCAAGACTGAGCCATACTTGGAGTAGTAGGCAGAACTGGTCATTGTTCCCCAGCCACCCCACCCAGGATAGGCACATCCATCCTCCCAGCCTGCTCTTTCAAAAAATCAGTCAGGTGACCTTTTTGAGTATTAGATCTTAGGGCTTTATCCCTCTAGGTCACCAGCACTATACTCTCTGCTCCTATTCAATGACTAGCAATTTTATAAAAACTAAAGATGTTGTTTATAACCACGTATTTTTGTCATTATTTATCAGATCTACTGTTCATTAAATAATTACGTCACTTAACTCTAACTGCTTATGTTAGAAGGGGCATCTCAATGTCTAGCCTTACTCAGTCTCATTACCATCACCTCCTAACACCACTACTATCCCCTGCCCTGACTTTCATTATCGGAAAGCATTTCCACCATAATGTAAACTTGAAATGTAATCACATGAATTGTAAAATTTGCATTTCTCTCAATGTTTGCTACTCTGATTAATTGATATTGTACAGTTTTTGTTATATATTGTTCCTTTCTGTTATGTTTTGGATATGTACAGTTAACTGCATCTCTCTTCCCATTTTTGTCTTTGTGAATTATTTCACCTGAGCAGTACCTGCAAAAGTTCAGTTGTTGAAGCATTAATTATAAGGTGCTGCTTACTGTACTGGAACCGAAGTCTTCTTAAGACACTAAGGTCTTGCTGGCTGGATTCTGCTGAAATCAAAGTCTGGTATAATTGCATTCACAGTCTGTTGCCCACAGAAACTTGCAGAATATACACTGATGCAGCATCAAACTCTGTCATAAAAACAGTAACCAATAAATTACTTTTTATAACAAATCACATGAACTACTGTTACAGCTTCAGGTACTGTGCTTCTTTACTTCTCAAACAGCATGGATGATGTGAGAGATACAATATTACCTCAGAACAAATGAGTGTTGCTACCCAAATATCTCTAACAATGTTATCTGTTTTAGTCTCTTTATAGTGGTTTTACATCCTGTTTTTCTCCTTGGTATTCTATTTTGGTCTTTGTATGAAAACATCTGTTTGCTGCTGTTTGCAGAAAAATATGTTTTCATCCTGTAGAGAAATAATACTGGTATTGTCTTTTAAGGAAACATCTTATGCATATCATATAATAGCAGTCATATAATAGAAACATGTACAGATTGTTTTCCTGTTGTCCATTCTTTAAAGAAGCTTCATACATCCTGTTTTTTCACATTTTTGCTCTTACTGACAATGTGGAATGCATACATCCTGTTTTTCACATTTTTGCTCTTGCTGAGACTGTCAAATGCATACATTTTTGACGATTCTGTAGGAGACATGTCTATTAAGCAAATTCCTTATTTTTCAAGCCATAGCCATTTAGTCTGGATGCTAATCACATCTTGCTAAACTCTATTTCTACATTTAAGCAAGCTTTATTTTATATCTTATTTATGTTACACATTTGTAGCAGAATTACTTTCAACCTTAATACCTTGTTGAGCATACTGTAACAATTCCCTCTCTTGTTTATTTTAAACCAGGGATACAAATTCAGCATTATTTGTTAATACTTTTTCATTATGACAATTAACAGCAGTAACTTGACTCGCTCTTGTTAGGCAGACTTTAATACATGTAAATAATATGCAACCAAGCACTACAATAACAATAAAGGAAATCAAAAATATAATGATCTTTCCTGTCCATCCTGTAAATAGACTACTACACCATTCACTGCAATCATCATTCCAGGTTTTTCTAGTATGTTGAGACACTTGTGCAATCACTTGTAAATGTGCTTTGACAGATTCTGTTTTGTCTGGAATAAATGTACAACATTGTTCTCCTATTAAAGCACATATACCCCCTTGGGATGCTAGTATGTAATCTAATGGCATTCGATTTTGTAAAACCATAGTTTGTCATTTAGACAGTAATGTCAAGGACTGCATTTAAAGTGGCATTTGCCAATGCCTCAACTAGTTTGGATAGTTTTCTCAGCTCCCAGATGTCTTTGCAGCCCCATACCAAGGGAGAATACCTGCTCCAGAGATTACATCATCTCCTAAATCCATATCTTTTAATTTAATATAATCAAGATTTTGATGATAGATATGTGATGTATCTAAGGTGTCTACTGGATTTTCCTGGACTTTCAATCACAGGTAATATATCCCTTTTCTTTTTGCATTTCTAATGCTTTCACTTGGTAATTATTTTACATGATACATTGCTGGTACCACTAACCCTATATAACAGGTGCCATCCCCAATGGCAGAAAATATATTTCCATAGAGCTTCTTCAGTTGCTTTTGCCATTATTGTTTTGGTAGGAATTGCTTCTACCCATTTTGAGAAAACATCCACTATTACCAGTAGGTATCTATAACCTCCCTTTGCTGTTGGCAATGGACCTGCATAATCTATTTGAACTGCATACTATGGCCCATCTGTTGGCTGCCCCTGATGTAACAGGCCTTTTGATTTTAGCATTTACCTGCAGACAGATTAAACATTCTTCTACAATTAGCTTGCAGACCTTTTTAAATCTGGGTTCCAATACTTTTCTTTTATAACTGCCCATAGCTTATCAGCTCCTACATGCCCCAGTATTTGGTGATTTAACTTGACCAACTGGCGTGCCAACTGAAATGGTACATATGACAACTGAAATCCCTTGGAAGTAGTGTATACATAGTACTCCTTTGGTGGTATACCTGTTAGTTTGCACTGATCAGTTTCTTCTTTTAAGCCATGTTGTGTTTGTATATTTACAAGGTCTTTTTTTATTGACTCTGTCTAACTCTTATAAGACACTAACTTCTACAATGGCATATTCATATTCTGGAAGTTCTTTTCCATTTTCTGCTGCTTGTTTTACTAAAGTATCAGCTAACGCATTTAATCTGCAAGTTTCACTGGTTGGCTTTTGATGTGCTTTTTCTTTCAAAATGCTGAACTGTCCCTGTTGATTTGATATTGTTATAACTTTATATATACCTTTTAATACTTCAGCATGACATAATGGTTTACCTGCACTATCTACAAATCCTTGCCTTACCCAGGTTTCCACATGCAGTCTTAAAGAATTTACTACATAAGCACTATTTGAAAAAATGTTAACAGGGTTGTAATACTTTAGCACATATAGTACTGCCTCCAGTTCAGCTCTTTGAGTGGACATGTGTCCTGGTAACTTGATTAGTTCAGGAGAACCCAGTTGTGGGTTCTCTGGAACGATGGCAAATCCTGTCCAGTATCTGCCTTTGTCCCAATATTGTGCTCCATCCACAAAGATAGATGGCTTAAAGTGATCAAAATCAGATGCCAAAAATTGCACATCAGATGACATTATCTTTTCTAAACAGTTGTGCTGTTTCCATTCAAATCCCATATAATTGGACAAATAGTATTTATCCCATGTTCGTATAGTGACAGTTTTCATTCTGAAAAGTGCCATCCATTTTGCAAAGACTGCCTGACTAATACCATCTGTAATTTTATTCATTTCAAAATTGTCTATCAGAGCTTTTACTGCTTGATGTGGTGTTTGCACTATAATGCTGGAAAATATAGTTAGGTACTCAGTTTGTTTAATACCCCAGTAAATGGCAAATAATTTCTGTATACATGGTTGGTAGCCCAATTCTACTGGCATCATCTTCCTACTACAGAAAGTGATTGGACGTAATGCTTTTTCCATTCTATTGTTGCTACCATGTGGCCATTCCTGTAATAATACCACAGACAGTATCTTTTTCCCTGCTGCTGCTTGTAGTACAAACGGTAACTTTGGTGTGGGTGCTATTAATTCTGTAGCTTGTGCTAATTTTACTTTTATTTGTGAAAATGCCTCCTCTTCATGGGGTCCCCACTCTAAAAAGGTGGAGTTCTTTTGTTCCTGTAACATTTTGTATAGAGGAGCAGCCACGGCTACATAATCCTCTATAAATTCCCTGTTGTAATTCATGATTCCCATGAATTTATGTAGGTCTTCTATAGTCAGTGGTTTTTCCATTTGTAAGATGCCTTGCACATGCATAGGGCAAGGAGCCTTCCTGCTGGTTTTATAATAGTACCTAGAAACTTGACTTTGTGACATAAACTGAATTTTTCACTTGTAGCCTTAAACCCGCCTGCTGTAGAGTATGAAAAACTTTTTAAGAAGCCATACATGCTCTTCTACTGTCTCTGACTGAATCAAAATGTCATCAGTGTAATGTAACACTGAATCATCCTTTTCCAAATGTTGTAGAATGGATTCTACTGTCTTATGAAAAATAACTGGACTCTTTTGAAATCCTTGTGGTAACCTTGTCATGACATATTGCTGTTTTTTAAATATAAAGGCAAATCTTGGCCAATCTTTTTTTCTGAGTGGTACTGCAAAAAAAGCTATTTGCTAAATCTATTACTGTAAAACACTTACTTTGTGGCTTAATATGTGCAGCCAACTCTGGGACTCCTGGAATCAAATGTGCTCTAGGAGTAGTATATTGATTAACCTTCTGGAAACCAATAACAAGACGATAACTACTATCTTTTTTCTTGACTGGCCAGATTGGTGAATTTGTAGGATTGTTGCCTTTTTGTATAATCACTTCCTTTTCCCATTCTGCAATACATTTTTCCATATGTTCTTCTGCCTCCCTAGGAATAGGATATTATTTTTGAAAAGGTGGTATATAGTCTTAATCACTTCCTACCCCTCCTGGGCTTTCTAGTTTCCCACAATCACTGGGACCCGTGGACCCAGATTTGGGAATTGCTGTTGTAAATGCTTCCACACATCCTCACTGTCTGTATTCACATATCCTGTAGGTTTGTCAGGTTTTTCAGGTATAGAGATTGCATAGCAACCTGTACTTTGCTCTCCCTCTCCTTTTTGCATGTCTCCTATCAACAGGATTCCATTAGGTAGATCAATTACTATCCCCAAAGGCCCTAAAATGTCCATACCAATAATTGTAGCTGATCAAGATAGATGCATTAATAATGCACCCTTCCATGTCTGTCTCTCTTTGCTAAACTTTATGTCAACATTTTGGCTACTCACTGCATAGCATCATTTGACATTAAATGCTGAAATGCAAACCTTTTTTATAGGATTCACAGGTAACTGTCTGTTTGTGACAGATACTGCTGCTCCTGTGTCTAATAAGACATTCTTCCACAGTGACCCCTCTACCCAGATATCAATCAATGGTCACCCATCTCGACTCTTTTTAAAAGTAGTCAGGAAAAATACCAGAGTAGGGGGCACATTCCTATTGTTAGGAGATCCACTCATCCTCCCCTTTATTGTCAAATGCAATATGACATATCTCATGTTTTTGCTTGTCTTCTTCCTCTGTGTCTGAGTGATCTACATATTTAGGCTTTTCAATCTCTTTTACTTAACTGTTTTCTAGCTATTCCCTCTGCCTGTTCTATCAAATATTTTGGATTTACAGGCAAAACTGCTTGAAAATCTACAGGGCATACTTTCCCTTTTCCTGTATATTGATTACCCTTATAGCTATTTTTATCAATATTGTAAGGGTTTTGTACATAATCCTGCTTTTCTGACTTTTCTTGTAAATTTTTTGGCTCTGTTTTTGGAAACACCCCCTGTTCTTCCTTCTTTTTACGCCAGGCTTTGTAATGATCACAATTTTGCTTAGCATGTCCTATTTTTTTACAAAGGAAGCATGTTGGTGCCTTTTGTTCATTACCTGTGCCTGATCTGGTGCTATAGACATAGAGGTAGGAGCTGGTGGTGTAGATGCAGCTTCTGTTGGAGGTTGGTCACACCACCGTTGCCTTCCCCTGCTTTTTACTTCACCAATTATCTCAAATGGCTCACTATCATCTTCAAATGCAAAGATATAGTGTGAGTATAATGTCCCATCATCGGCTATAGTCCATCACCTCATTCATTTTTGTACCAATCAGTGAGGTTATCAGAATTTTCTTCATAGATACATTTAATATCCCCTGGAACCCCTTTGACTTGATCTAAAAAGCAATGTATTAGCTGCTTTTGTATTTCTCTTTTTCCCATGTCTTCGCCTGATTTTTGATATATGATTTGAAAGGCAAACCTAAAATGTTCACTTTGTTCCATTAATTTATCTGTAATAGTAACAAATCCAGAAACATCTAAGTAATGCATCTGTCCATATACCAGATCCTGCTGTATATGCCACCCAATCTTCAAATGCAAGTATGTTATAAAATATGCCTTTTTTGTCATTCCACTGTGGTAAACTCTGTAATAACTTATACTGTGTATATAAATCTGATGTGGTTTCCTGTCCCTGTTCTATAATTTGGACTGGTTTTGTATTTTTTAACTCTTCTTTAAGCTGGGATATCAAGACAGTATTTTGTAGGTTAGTCTCTCTTAATTCATCTAATTCTTCTTCCATTTCCTTCAAACACTGTTTAAGGTCTGCCATTTCTGCCTGTAATTGTTTAAAGGATGTATGATACCTGATATTGTATTCCTCTGTTGACTGCAGGGCTCCTATGCACTTTTGACAGAGGTCTTGGATGTTGTTCCTGAACATTTTAAACTCACCTTGTTTGTCTTTTAAGAATTTATTAAATTCTTATGTCAATTTATCATAAGCCTTGTTTCTGTCCTCATCTGTATGTGTAGTCATGGCATCATTCCATGCTTGTACATAATTTTTAAAGGATGTCACAGGATCTACAGAGGATTCTGTCAATAGATGTGACTGTTGTTCTATACATCAGGATATAAAAAAACACTTTACCCTTAGTTAATTCTTTATCATGAAAAGGTCTGTTTTCACAGTCTATTTGTTTAGCAATATCATGCAGTACTTTTTATGGCATTGCACACAAAATGCAGTTTCTGTTGAATCACACAATAAACATTTACGATCATATACTTATTTTTTTTGTTGCAAATACCAATCGAATGTTACAATCCATTTACATAATGGCTGTATGTCAACTTGCCCTAATAAGGTTTTATATTTACCAATGTGCTGTGTATACCAACACTGCAATTTACTCCATATTTTATCTGGTTGTTTTCCCCTCCATTGTTTTTGGCTTTGTCCAGATTTTTCGTGTTAAGAGGTTGAGAGCTATAATGCTCATCGCTGGCAGGAGTGACACAAAACATGCTAAAGAGCTGGATAGCATTTAGATAAGTACAGAAACATGCAGGCTAACAGCAAAGAAATTGGAAAGTCAAAAACATAGAAGGAAGTTAAAACTACAGGCCAACCAATAAAGTACATGTGACCAAGACATGGAACCAAACAAACGAAAACAGGAAACTATCTGCCACTAGATGACATTATATAGGGAGACAGACAATAATCTTTATTCAAGCCAGACTTCACTGAGATCAGGGAACAAAATGCCATGCCCAAGACATCAGACCTAGAAATTCAAAGCCAACCACAATTCAATGACATTAGTAAGCAGGTCAACTTGTTATTGAAGAACAACAGCAGTCCACACGCAGGAGTATATGGAAAGCCCCACATGTAGCAGAAAATGTCCACTTACAGACAGCAACATACATATATACTCAGCATCTGCAGCAAAAGCAAAAGGCACATTTGAGGAGTACAATGGTGCAGCAGGAAATGTATACAGCAGATACCTTAAAGCAATGTAACAGTATACAAGCAGAACTTCCAAGCAGTAATACCAGAAGGAAAAAGACAAACACAACCACCACAAAACTGCAAACAGAAAAGGGTCAGCTCAGGAAAGAGACTGAACATTCACAACAGGTTCAGAATGTGCAATCAGGGGCTATAAGTGGCCAATTCCAAAATGCAAAAGTAGAATGGATTGCAGCTAGCCATAATCACCCAGGAAGATGTCCAAACAAGAACATAGGAAGAAACCAAAAGTAACTTGTAGAATAGAAACATCCCACAGGAAGGCAGACGACACAAGTGCACTCTGTAACCATACTATACAGAGAGTGTCACAGTCATAGTGAAACGCAGGCACAGAACAAGCACTGAAGATAATCAATATACTCAGCATTTTCCTCAAAAATGTAAACAATCTATGAGTGATTGTGGGGTGGTACTCCAGAGATGTAGTGTACAATAAGGTCAATGAGTTGCCACTGCAGAGATTCACAGAAAGAACATTAAGAATGCAACACAACATTGTTAACATCCAAGAAGAGGTTCTTTAAGTAAATGTCAGGCTAGCACCAAAGCCATACCTGTCCTTGTAGTGCATCATTTTTATTGTTAAGCCATGGGTGCCATAGCAGCAGACCCATGCATGTACAGCATGTTAAAGAGTTACCTTCCTGATGCTGAAGTGGCAGAAACAACAGGTCTGCAATGCCTACATATGTCATTATACTGGCATGCTTATAACAGTGGCTAACAATCCATAAAAAAGACAGAAAATGACATACAGACATACGAGTGACAGATTGAGAAGGGTAAGGAAACCTACTCTCAAGAAGGACTTTCCTTGAAGGGTCAGAAATCCCTGGCAAGATAAGCAAAGGCAGAGGTGAAGGCCTGGTGCATCACATTTGCCATCTGCCCAAATGCGGTGTGCTTCTACCTCTGGAACACCTCATACGATACAAAACTCAATCAGTAGATGGTGTGCTCTCTGTGCACAGAGAATGGGGCAGCTCAGGTGGAGACAGTCCCAGACAGTGGTGCTGTCCATGTTGGTTCAACATGGACACAGCAAGATAACAGGCATGTTCGACCCTTGTTCATTTTGTGAATGTGGTCCCTATAACACTGGCTGCAATGGTGACAGAGATCTGTACAGACAGGCTACAAGGGAGCAAACCAGTGGTATGTCATAAACTATCCAGAGCAGGTGTGGTCACTTTAATGTACCAAGACAACACCAACAGGCATGGCCACAGGACCACACATGGAGCTGGAGTAGCCAGCTTTGGACAAAGAGCAACAACAGTCCACAAATGGTCTACATAGTCACATATTATTACAGTAGTAGTGTAAGAAGTTACATATGTAGGTGCCACAAGTTAGCAACAGATAATATACACTGGTGGTGTGTGTGAGAGACCTATATTGTGTAGTGGGTGGAAAGGGACACTGACAAAAAGTTCACTTTAACATTAACTGTGCATATGTTATGGGCCATGTGTAGCCAAAGGAATGGTGTAACATAACATGTGTGATGATATGATAGTATTGCAGGGACAGGAATATTGTCCAGTATACTACAACTGCAGTATATATGTCCACAGTGCAATAGTCACCACCGTCATACATGTCTAGATGATGGTCATATAAAAATGCACAAAGCAGTGACAATTGTAGCAGGCTGTCATTGCCCTGGCATGGCTTTTGAAATTGCCATATTTAGCATATGCACACAGACTATTATCATATGTTACATACCTTACATATGTTGACATGTATGACATTTGACTCATATGAGTGTGATACTGCTGTGTGCCACTATACCTGTGGCTAGAATATGTAGTCACACAGTATGTGTGTATGTGTGTGTGTGTATGTATATATATATATATATATATATATATATATATATATATATATATGTGTGTGTGTGTGTGTGTGTGTGTGTGTGTGTGTGTGTGTGTAGGTACCTGTAGAGCAGATGCACATGGGATAAAAGTGCCACAACAAAGGCATAGCAATCATGTATAGACACTACACATGGATATCATATAACATAACAGAACAGCAAGTATAATGCAGGAAAACATGGGTGTAGGTCATTGGGATGATAGCTCCCTCTCAGTTTTATGAAGGTGATTACCATGTGACATATTAGCGCATTGTGTGAAATGACACCATGAGGTGTGTGTGTCTCTGTGTGTGTGTGTGTGTGTGTGTGTGTGTGTGTGTGTGTGTGTGTGTGTGTGTGTGTGTGTGTGTGTGTGTGTGTGTGTGTGTGTGTGTGTAACACCACTCCGCAACATGGTGTGATAACATTAATCATATACCTGGACATATCGTCAAAGGACCACAATGCTTATTTATGAAAGACTTCAATGAATCATGCAAACCATGCAGAACACATGCATGGTGTTTTCATTCTCCTGCATCTACAACCATACTGCAGTGTATTCTAGGGCATGGACACACCAGATGAAATGCTGCATGGTACAAAAGTTGAATATATAGGAGGATGATAATGAATATACAGAATTCTATAATACAGTCTGTGAAACTCTAAGAAAGGATTCTGAGACATAGCAATGGTGCATTACCCATTTAAGACATTGCAATCGTAACTGATGCCATGGGGTACCTGCATAGTTGGATGGCAAAATGTCACAATACACAGATGACATAAAATAATGCACAGTGACACTTAATGCAAACATATCCTAACATTTTCATTGCAATTCAATAACTTAAGACAGCAACAATGACATTAGTTTAAAGAAAGCGCACCCTGTTAAAAACATTAAACTTTACTTAAATAAAACAACACTCAGTAGTGTCTGCATTACATTGCCTTTATGGTCTATGTGCCAAACATGTTTTAAGTGTGGGTACTTGACATGTGCACACCTGTAGATGGTGGCTATGGTAATATGGAGACATGCATCATAGCAATGAATGTTTAGAGCAAACATAGTTACAGGTGTAAAATATGCTCCTTTATCCAACAGGCAACAACTGGTATATGTACCATGTGGCAGGAACACACACACAGATATATACTGGTAATGTTGGAAACACACTGTTCAAACAATCTAGCAAGACTGTGCCCTACAGAAGTGGCCAACTTTGCACCCACAGAGCAATGCAAAATGGCATCAGCTGCCCATCATATGTACAGTGCAGGTGTAAGTTACAGGGACAGGATATGGATACACATGGCAGGTACAATCGATTACTGCATTTTGTCCGTGTCTTTCACAAATGTGGCCAATACATAACTGTATAACAGTGACAGTGATAACAATGGCCACAGAAGGGGCATGTATGGCACAATTGTATCTGTAAATAAGAAACACTGATGCGTTGAAAGTTTTCCATTTTACAATTGTATCTGTACTCAGTATCCTATCCAACAGCATAGGAGATGTACACTTATAATACACCACAACTGTGTGACTGGGGTTTCACACATGACTTAAAGTGAGATATTAGATACATATCATATACATTCATGCAATGTAGCAGATGATATGTAGCCTTGCAGTACTTCCAGAAAAGAATGCCAATACATATATAGCTATGGTAGGCCTAGGGGTCAGCGAAGGTGTCTAGAGTGTTGCATAAAAGGGTATTGTGAGTAGTGATCCATGAATGCAGAGTTACTATGTATATTGCATTGCTATGTCATATATTAAGCCATACTATAATAATGCAAATTTGCATTCATCCATCAAGCTCTCTCCAGATGATACCATAGGTGGACAATACCATATCTGTTGGGACCAACCTGTGCAGGACCTGTTGGAAAGGACACTAAAATGTTTTTTAGTAATATTGCTGTGGATTGTATACCGAATGTTTACATGTTTAAAAGCAGTTGTTCAGTACACCGGCTCACCACTACCCATGCCTACCTATATAGAGATCTACATACCCAGCACAGCAACACTAGTGCTCCTAGAATCCTGGAACCCTGTTGTGCTCCTGAGGTCCATTTCTTTAACTGCTAGGAGTTTATCACAGAAAGCAAGTAAGCATAATATTTACCTCAGTGACAGGGAAATAAATGTCAGAGGACACTGTCACATTACACACCTGTGGATACTCATAGATGAATGCTAGCAAGACAGACTTGTAGGTGTGTTGCCATGTGCTACCATATTTGCAAATGGGCCAGAGACCATGTCTGTTGCACAATCAGCATCTACCTTGCATATGCTCCAAGCTATATTTAAATAAATATCATGGACACTCAGATTCACTTACATCTGTATACAACTATACATGTGTGTGTGTCTCTCTCTCATATATATATATATATATATATATATATATATATATATATATATATATATAAATTGTATATTTTTATATGCTTATGTATCATTATATTTGTCTGTACATATCCCCCCCCCTCTTTCTGTATAAATCTTAGTAGCATTTGTTTCCGGGGCTGGTCTGCATGGGCACATGAGTATGACCTTTACAGTGGAGGTCTAGGGAGAAAAATCATCTGCTACACATAATAACATGCACAATGTCAAACATTACGCACAAAATTAAAGATCATAAAGTTGAAAGGATATACACTACATTACATATAGAAATGTCATACAGAAAAATTAGTTCCTAATTTCAGATGTTGGATTATGGGAAAAAATATTGCATAAAAGAAATTCAAGATTGTTGAAATGCCAACATTCCCCAGTTTAAATATGCGGATAATGCTTTCCAGTGGCCAGAAAAGAGTACTTCAGTCTGTGTTTTCTTTTCACTTTAATGTGGCAGACTTGACTGTATATTGTTCCACATACATGTTTATCACCTAAAGTAGGGTAACGGTTATCTCAAACCATCCCATAATGATTTGGATTATACAGAACTACCCTGTTGCAAATAAGACTGTATGTTATATACCTACTTCCAGGGTACTGCTGGTGTGTGTTTTAGTTTTAATTCTGGGGCTTTTAGATTGGACAAGAACTTATCATATGGAATATGATCAGTGCAACAAATCTCTTCAGACCAGAGCTGGTGTTAGTATTTTGGGAGCCCACAGCAAAAGTCAAGTGGGGGGCCCAGAAATTTCCAGTCTAAGTTTCACCCTGTCACTGCCACCTCTCTGAAGCAACATTTTATTTCATGCTGCAGAGTTTTAGGATTAGTATGCACAAAATGAATTGTAGCTACATTGCACTTACATTATGACAGGCTTATGTACACAAAGTGGGCCCATTTCAAAGAGGGACATTGACAGTCACTGGCATTTTGCTGCAACAATGATACATTACATCAACTCTATGTACAGGGCTGGACTTAGGTGAAATGTACCCTAGGCATTGCCTACTGTTTCACACCACCAACACATAAATATCCCCATCTCAGACTCCCACACCATGCATGTTAATTTTGCCTTCTTTTTCTCACATTTTGCCTTACTCAGAGCATTTTCAAGATGCTGTGACTTTCTATATACTCTGAAGTTCATTTTTTGTACACAGTCTTTTTATCCAATAATGGCTTGAACAGAATTTATGATTAAGGAAAATATCTCAGTGTTCAGCTTTAAATCCTTAAAGCACATCTTTCCTGACCAGGACAGCACAACAATAATAATTCAGCAAATAACCCAATTATGCCAGGGACCCCAGAAGCCATAGGGTTATAGATGTTCTATGCTGTATTTTAGAGCATTTCCCAAACTTTTAATCCAAAATATAATTCCAGGCTTTATTTTTTTCTTTCATGGAAAACAAAAGTCATGACCAAGGCTTAATGTTCAAAGCTGACAATAAACTAACAACCCAATCATTTGGATGGCTACACAAATCCACCTGCGTGCCTCCCCAACACACACACACACACACACACACACACACACACACACACACACACACAAGTCACTGTCTGTGCATCCCTCTGGTTTTAGATTGGGATGAAAGCAGAGTCTCAAATGGCCACAGTCATGAACTTCAAGTGACTGCTGTCATAAAAATAAACAGCATGCCTTCCCATGCTTCCCCACTACACCTAAGGCAGGCACCTATAGATTTGCATGATGTGTGATTGTAAGGAAAGTGACAAAAATAATGGCTACAGTAATGTGTTCCCCTTTGTTGCCCTCAGGCAGTCAAGACCCCTACACAAGCTGTAGAAACCTGTTACACACACCCCCAAGGTCTGCATTAAAAGTAAAACAAACAATAACTACATTGTCCTCAGCCCCAACACAGTTATAATAACTGCCTGTGCATACCTCTAAGGTTTGGTTGTGATGCAAATTAAAGAAGTAATGACCACACCTTCTGCAACGCATCATGTAACCTTCTACGCACTCCTCTAAGCAGGGCTGCTTTTAGGATGATTGGGGCTAAGGGCAGAGATTACCACTATGTCCATGTCAAAATCTATTTATACAGTCTTGGTTGTGTGAACTATCCCAAAGACATTCTTAATGTCTCAATATTTTGTGAAAGCATTTTATGGTTTACTATCATGTTACTGAAGACCAAGCCATAGTTGCTCATGTGGCCTAATGGATAAGGCGTCTGACTTTGAATCAGAAGATAGTAGGTTTGAGCCCTACCATGGTCACACCACTAGTGAGCTAGTCGTTTTAGGGTGGGAGGCTGGCATAATGGTTAAGGTATTTCCCTCACAGACATAAGGTGCAGGGTTTGACTTTCACAAGGGTAACTGTCTAGGCTTAAAATGGCCCCAAAGGGCAGTTAGCCTAGTATTAATCTATGAACTTATGAACCTATACTATTGCCAACCAGAATTCTGAGACAGACATACTGAAAGACTAAAATGTTAAAACCCACAAGGCTGAAAAACACTTGAGACTGAAACTTCCTAGGTCTGTAGATCCAGGAGGGAATGTTAACATGGGTCTCGCAAAAGAAGCAGGGCCAGGAGTTTTGATATTGTGGGATTCAACACTTTAGTCTTGTGGTATGTTCATCTGTGGATTCTGGTTTGTGATATTCTGGTTTTCAATAAGACTACAATAAACCATACGTTATGCCTTACTTTTGAAATATGCTAACTGCATTTTTACTGCTACCCAGAAGAGTTATGAATGTATGTATCAAGAGATATGTTGAAACTAGTGGAATTGCATATCACCTGCTGCATGTTTTTGAGATGCTGGGGTTAACTAGATCACATGGAGAGATGCAAACACAGAAAGGGAGGGAATGCTGACTCCACATAGGAAAAAACATAGCCAAGAAAACCAGAGCAAAGCAGTGTATAATGGCAATGCTAATCATAGTGCCAGAGTGGCAATGAACTTTCATACAGCTTACTATCAAAATCTCCAACTGACAATTGCGAATGTACATATGTGCGACCCGAAATGTCCTAAAACCAATTACCAAACATTGACATAACCAAAAGGAATTAAGGAAAGTTGGCAACTCAGGAATGTCAACATTACCAAAAATACAACACTTCTGGTTATGTCCAACAAATGTTTTGCATGAGGGCAAGCACCCCTGTACCCCCCACACTCCCTGCTACTGATATGTACAAACTCTGAGATCACACTACAGTGAAGGAAAGGGTAAATTTCCCAATCCCCACTATAGTGTGATCTCCATTAAAAATAACAAATCTACAAAAGAGAATGCACACTTGCATTCGCTCTTGTGGATTTCTCATTTTCAAAGTCAATGTTTTGACAGCTCAGAAAGTTGTCTTTTGACCTTCCAAGTCACATATCTGACATGCAACATTTTGATTGCAAACCCTTTCACAGACATCTTTCCCCTGCCAAACCACCAAAGACAGATCTTACACATGATAGATGGCGATATTTGTAATGGCAAGTGAAAGAAAATATAGCCGACTCATTACTCTTAAATAATACAGTGCAACCAAGTCCCCTCTCCTCCTCCGCACGGAAATGCAATGGCAAAGCTGATGATGTTTGTGTTGGAAAATGAAATAAATTATTGTTACACTTCAACTACAGTGCTCTTTCACACACAGACACACACACACACACACACACACACACACACACACACACACACACACACACACACACTAGACATACTAGTTTTACCCTGATTTCAGCAAATAGCAATACATTATACAACAGTAGTACGAACACACCAGGTCATTCAACTTTGTTTATAACAGCAGTAGGGGTAAGCCACTTTTATTTATCTCGTTGATGAGTAATGCATACTTATCACTTTTCCTGATTCATCCAATGACTCTGATTTTGCCTCATAATTTTGACTTTTTTAATCTCTCCAAGTATTTTGGGTTTCTAATACTATGATGAGAATGGACCCCATTCCTAAGTCAAAATATGATTAAAGTTCTTTTATGTTTGCAGGTGCTGCAAGATCACTCCTGGCTATGTGTCCAGTATTAACTTCTTCTGTAATTCGTACAGTTACATGTATCCAAGTACGATTGTAAATTCGACTAATTGCTCCTACTACTATTAGAACTGTCTGGGTATCCTTCTTCCACATTGCCCTCATTTCTGCCTGCAAAACCCGGTGTTTTTATGACTTTGTCTCTCTTAGTACATAAGACACTGTTAGTCACTGGGTGTAGCAATTTCAATGATCAATGCACTTTTGTCTTCTTTTCATGGACTACTATATCTGGTTTTCTCGCTTCTATTTTTTGAACTGTTGGTAATAGGTGGTCCCATGTGATATAAACTTTTTCTATATTGCTTTGTGGCTCATGTTTCCAGTGTTTTTTCAGCTACTTCAGTATTATAATGTTTACACAATCCTCAATGCAACAGTCTTGTCACATTATTATGCCTTTCATTATATAGTCCTTCTGTCATTAGTATATTGCAACCAGCAACAAGATGTGTGACTGCTTCTGATTCTGTTTTACAAAACCTACATATGTCTATTTCTCCCTCAGGTTCAATGGACTTTGTAAACCAACATGTACGTAGTCAACTACATGATCTGTCAATATTAACCTTTTGTCTTTTGGTTTAAATTCACCTCTCCATAACCATTCCTGTGTTTGATCCTGATCAACAGGAGGTCGTTCCAAGATTTTTTTATACTTGCAACTATATTTATGCATTTTCCACATGTCTTGCCTTCTCATCTGGTTCTTCGCCTTATATTCCTTCTTTTGTTTTTTGGCACATTCAATTGCTGCCTGATTTTTATCTGCTTCTGGTTTGATTTCCTTTCCCACTGGACACTGATATATGTTTCTACTAAACTAAGTAGGGAAGTAATCTTAACTTATTCTCCTCATGTTTTAAACCTTTTCCTACATTTGGGTCTCGTAAGGTCAGAAAATATGTATACATGTATATATGTTAAAATGTATACATGTATATATTAAATATATATATATATATATATATATATATATATATATATATATATTTATGTTTTTTATTACTAAACTCATTTTTTTCAATCTGCCTCTTTTATTGTACCGTACTTATATATGGAATTAGCCTGTATACCTCTCCTTTTTTTTCTATATTAAGTAATGTACCTACTTGCTATTTTGAATTGTACACTGTATTGAATGCATTTCATATTGTATTGACTTCTGTCCTCTCTGTATTATTTCTGTATTATCCAATTTTGTACTTGTATACACATCTGAAGTTATTTTATATTGTCCTGCAATTTTATTATCATGTGTGTCATGGAGCTTATCTCCCCAGGCCTCTACTAAAAATGGACATATATCCAGTTAGACTAGCCCGGTCAACAAATGTAAAATAAAATAAAATAAAATAAATAAATACAGTCCTATGACTGCAGATCAATACATGTAACCAATTTTGAGGAGCTCATATCTCCTTCAGAATGGGGAATATATAGTCTTGGTGTACACTGATTTTTATAAATTATTTGATAAGTATGAAGCATCCTTCTTGTTTTGCTGTCCAACTAATCCAACAACTTTTGGAGCCAGTCAATCACTTCAAAACTGTAAGTCAGGACAGGAAGAGCAAATTGGTTTATAGCTTGGACTTTTTTCTTAGAGGTCGGCGCTGTTTTCAGTAATAATTTTAATCTTCTAAAATATTCCTTACTAAGTTTTATTTGTATTTATTCATGCTTTATTGTTGATCCTTTATCAATTCCCAAAGATTTATATAGTCCTTCGTGCTCAAGCTCTTCTATATCACATTCCTGTCCCAATCTGATATGTTCTTGGTGCTGCAGCTTTCCTGCTTTAAAAGGTTGCTTTTGCACATTTACCAAGACCGAATAAATTCTTGTATCATCTGAAAAAGTTTTGACCACTTGCAGTTGTGCTTTCAGTTTCTCATCTGATAAAATATACAGTTTTAGATCATCCACAAAAAGAAGATGAGAAGTCTTTATACTTTGTTGTTTTTCTGGGAACCAAATTTTAGCCATGACCTAATCTGTTAAGTAGAGAGTTTAATGGGTAAAGGGCAAGACAAAAGAGCAGCAGTGACAGAGTCACCCTGGAATATCCCTCTTTCAGTTGTTATCCCTGGAATAATAATATGTAATTTATAATGACTTAACTGCAAAGTGGTTTGCCACTGTTTCACTGTCGCTGCACTATAATCAATCAGTGTAGGGTGTATCTTATACATTTTTAAGCACTCTTTTATCCATGAATGTGGGATACTGTCAAAAATGGTTTTTTTTTTGTAGTCTATCCATGCCATACTTAGATTCTTCCCCTTTTTACAGTTTTCCATTATGACTTTTTAACACATGATCTTTTGGTTTATATGACTTTCTTTTGTTATCCTTTTGTTCTACTGCCGAAGTTGAGTTTTCTTCTAAATTACTATAAACTCCACAATTGAGTTTTCTTCTAAATTACTATAAACTCTGTCAGCATCAATTCCAGTTTATAGTTTATACATTGTAGGAAGGCAAGTTATTGGTAGTTTTTAGGATAGCTTGCAGGTTCACTCTTAAGTAGGAGTATTATTTTTCCTATTGTTAATCAGGTTGGTGTCTATTTGGGGTGCACATATAAACAGTTCTTACTCACAGTTAAATCTTCATGTAAAGATCTTAATACTTTTAGCCAGATGTTAGGTACTGCATCTGGACCTGGAGTTTTCCAGTTAGGAGTATTTCTTAGCTTTGTTTCAATCTCACTGGCCTTTACTTCATACTGTTTTATATCCTGTACATTTGAACTTCTTATTCTTTCTTTTACTACTTCTGTCCATTCAGTGTCTATGTTCCACAGGGTTTTCAAACATATTTCTCCAAAATGTATCTATTTCTTCTTTTTTGGGGGGGTTTCACTCCCTTTTGTCTTAGTTCCCTTTTCTCTATAAAACTCTTTTGGATCATCAGTAAATTGCTTATTTTCTACTTTTCCATTGCATTTATCTGTTCTTTGCCTTGTAAAATGTTTGGTGTGCTGGTAAATCAGACAGTTAATAAATCCAGACAGAATTATTGCCCAAAAATGCATGCTGATGCAGAATGTGTCATTCTATTAACTTTTTAAGTGAATTGGAGTCATTGGAGTAATATTTAGAAAAGTGTTTCTGGTTTTGATTCTTTGCTCTGCTGGCATTGCCTAGACTTCTTAAGTAGAGCTGAGTTAGAAGATCTGGTATTCTGTCAGGATTTATAAAGTTCCCTGAAAGAGAAAACCATCCCTGAAGATTGGGATATCGACTAATACAATCCTAGGTAAGTGCTGAGATTGGTCATTCTGGGCTGCCGATCTTTAGTACTTTCCTCATTCACATTCCTTCACTGATTATTGGCTTTATTGTAGCAGAGGCACATCAGAACCCTGTTTCAGATAAAGCACAATCAGAAAATAATCGATCTACTTTCCCCCCAAAAGCAGCAGCTTTTGTCAGGCACCACACAGTCACGAGTGATAAGAGGAGCCCTTGCAGCCACAGGTGTACTGAATGTGCTTAAAGCTGGCTATGATTTTAGTTTTAGAGGAGGTAATGCTCGCCAGCAGGATTTAACTATGCCAAGCACACTATGTCAGCAGGAAACCTTTTAATGAACCTGTGAAGCCTGTTGTTTGGGAAAACACTGTTACTATAACCAGAGATATCTTTACATTTTAAAGGGGATTGTTACTCACCTGGTTTATTAAAAACACAAGACTGTTGTACTAGCTTTTGTTTGACAAACATGTAACAAAATATTAAAATAAGATAACTTGCTGTGGCTGGGCCCCTCCCCAGGTCAAGACCAAATGGCTACCAGCGACCACTGAGTTTACTGCTGTCTATGCAACACCACTGTTTTGTGGTCTGATAGAAATGGACATATTGTGCTGTATTAAATAAACTGTAATTACCTGCTAGGACTAAGATGTGACTGTGAAAACAGATATGTCAACAAAAATATAAGAAAATTAACACCTTTTTGTATTAATGTACCAGTGCTTGCTTACTTGATGATTAACACTAAAAGTTTAAAATATGAGGTTTTAAGATCTGTGTCAGGAGCAATAGGAGCAGAAACAATATGTTATTTAGTACGCATAGTGTTGAATCCATCCAGCCATCCATCCTCAACACCTTTTCCCTTTTTTGCACATGGGGTCAGTGTTAAATCGTTACATAATAAATAACATACTGTAGGAAACAATGTACATTTGCCTTTAAAGACTCTAGCAAACCACAATCCTAAACTATGGGGAAGAATTGTAAATATAATGGTGAT
Organism: Protopterus annectens; assembly: GCF_019279795.1. Lineage (NCBI taxonomy): Eukaryota > Metazoa > Chordata > Ceratodontiformes > Protopteridae > Protopterus > Protopterus annectens. The sequence goes on along the minus strand of NC_056728.1, from coordinate 878,744,015 downwards.
GATTTAATCATCCAGAGTATTTTGGGAGACTTACTTTTATGAATGTTGAGCAGATTATTACAGCTGCCTTATATCTGATTACTCATTTGACTGATAATCAGCAGTATTTATTGTTTTAGAAACATGGAAAAACATACCTCTCAACTTCTTAGCACAACAAAACTGGAAAAAGCCAAAAATAATGGGTGCAGGGACATAAAATTAGACTATTGCTAGAATAACAGATTGTGTATTAGCATTCATATTCTGAAGGATATGAAGTCTGAAACTTCAGTGATATCATTATATAATAACCTCAGTCCTCAGCAATTTGCCAGAAAACCACACATTTTATGAGGAACAGACCAAAACTTTGAGGGAAAAAGTCTGGAGATTCTGTGAAAACCTGGACAATTGAGAAGTATGCTTATGAATAAAACAAATTAGCTACTGGCCAGATAGCTTAAAGATTGCCATACTGATTACAGCTAGAAGACCTTTCTAGTTGGAAGTCAGTTTGTTATTATACAACTTCAGTACGTCAGAGCAAGCTACAAAAATGAAACAGCATGTCTTCTTGTAACAGTACTTTCTACAATCATGTATGACTAGTGCTGCTGGGAGTAGACCCAGACCTGATTAGCGTCAGAGGCAGACTCTGAATTTAGTGTAACATGAGTAATGGCCAGAAGGCTGGATCTGTACCTTAGCAGACAGGAAATATTATTTCTTCATACACAAAAGGAACAGGAGAGTCCACTCAGCATTGGCAAGAGTTAACCAAACAGATTTGTATTAGAACTAATACTTTTGCCAAGGCTGGTAGATCATGACTGGACCAGTGGATGACTAGTTGTTATTCTACTGAGTATTGTTTCAATCTTGGGTTCCCTTTAACTGCAGTGTTGTGAATTTTGTTTTAAGTAGTACTTTAAGAAAGATCTTAAAAGGCATTTCAGGTATCACTATATCATTGTCCTGGCTTAACTTTCTCTCAAAACCCTTGAATTTTTACCTGTTACACTTACCTTACTCAGAAGATAAGAGCTGCAAGGTGAATAATCTTACTTTACCATTCCAAATAATTTGGACATAGTTTAATGTAAGATGGAAAGGGTAAAAAACAGAATAGTGTGTTAAGTAAAGAATTCTTTAATTGCAGTCATTTTTCCTAAAACATCTTCACTTCATCTGTATAAGTCTTTAAATGTTCTTGCAAAATGGGCTCTGTTTTGTAACAACCTGTAGTTATAATTTCTAATAGTATTATGAATATTTGACCCACAACACAACTTGCCTTGGTAAACTGCACTTATTGTAAGCTGTCTAATTCTTGAAGTGTAATATGAGTCTGATATGCATTAGCTTAATGCGTCTCTAATTTAGTAAACGTAATAGATGTTCAAGCTGATAGTTTGAGGATATGTAAACCCAATGAGATGTTAAACTGAGTACCCATCTGCTTGAGTTGGTGGTAGCTCAGGTGGATGTAAAAGATCCCGTTGTCACATATCAAAAAGAGTAGAGGATGTTCTCTGGTATTTAGGCCAAATTTCCTCTAGTATATAAATACCAAGTTGGGTATCCCCTGAAAAGAAGCCATAGGCCTACTGTGACTAAACCGGTCAACAAAAGATAAATAAATTAATAAAGTCAATATGTATATCTGTATATATCTATATCTATCTATATCTTTTATTTTATATATACATATATATATATATATATATATATATATATATATATATATACATATACACACACACACACACACACACACACACACACACATATATATATATATATATACACACACACACACACACACACACACACACACACACACACACACACACACACACACACACATATATATATATATATATATATATATATATATATATATATATATATGCGCGGACACACACATACACACACACACACACACACAAAACCTCTTTTTCCAATTTTGCACATGGGGTCAAGGTGTCACTTCAACAGTGACAATCATCTCGAGCCAAGGTTTACACCACCGGGTGGCTAGCATGTATATTATATATCTATATATATATATATATATATATATATATATATATATATATATATATATAGATGTGTGTGTGTGTGTGTGTAGATATATAGATGTGTGTGTGTGTGTGTGTGTGTGTGTGTGTGTGGGGGGGGGCACTAACACATGGATATATGTATATATAAATACACACAGACACACACACATGCACAGATACATCACAAATATATATATATATATATATATATATATATATATATATATATATATATATATATATATAAAAACACACACACACACACACACATCTGTGTACGTGTGTGTGTATATATTTTATATACATACAGACACTTTATATATTCACATCAAGCATATGTAACTGTATGTGTATATATGTATACATTCTCATGCAAACACATATTCACATACATGCACAGACACACCAAGTGATATATACATATATGGCTCTACTTCTAATAATTGAAAGACCACTTACCCAAAACTGAATTAACCAAAACAAAAAAAAACGAACCTTGAATATACCAAACAATCACACTACCGAATTTTTTTAACAGGGAACTTATGCACTTGACTAACATTCAACATAGAAGTGCACCTCAGTATGTCAAACCCACCCATGTGGGGGGCTGCACTCCCACGCCCCTGTAACTAAGCATGCCAACTCCAGGATCACCCTACAGTGTGAAAAAGGGCAAATTTCCCCATGTTGGCCAAGTGCATATTTTCCCTGTAAAAGAAATTTGGTAGTGTATATATTCAGTGTATTCAATTTTCAGTGTTGTTGTGTCGGTAAATTCAGTTTCAGGTAAGTGGTCTTTTGAGGATTAGTAGTACACCCACCTATATACACCTGGGCAGGCCTTAGAGTACAGGTTTCTGTTTTCTGTGATGGAACACAAATAAATAGATGAATGTGTGTGCTTACATATGTACCTGAGGTACTATATGTACTTCTGTGTGTTCCTATGTACTAACATGCTAACAGTTGTGGTTGTATGTATGGGCATGTGTGTATGTATGACAGTAGGGCAAACTGCTCTACATCAGCAGTCTGAGTGTGGCACATCCCTATGTGGATAACTCAACAGATGAATTCTCGTCCTGAACTAAAGTTGTATGCAGCTGTGTATTCACCTTGCAGAACATCCATTAAAGCAGTTTTTGCATACTCATTGTTATACACAGATGATGCAGGCTCAACACAGCAATATCTCAGTACTCCAACACATCCTGATGATCACACACACACACACACACACACACACACACACACACACACACACACACACACACACACACACACACACACACACACCTTATCCATTATATAGGCTGTCATATGGCTACCATGACTCGGTAGGCAGGGAACCTATCACCATATTCAGCAGTGGAGAATTTATGCTGTGACTATTATATACAATATGGTAGGAACTTTTAAACTTTTCTGGAATGCCTAACTATGCTTAATATTAATAAATATAATATAATCATCACCATACTTAACAAAACATACATAAAGTTTCATAACACACTTATTTAATTATTTTCTGCTTTAAGTAAGTGGACTAGTGCTTGCAGATCATTCTGGGCCATAGCCCAGGCTGCAAATTCAACTGTAAAGATTACATGCTGAGATTGTTTATAGTAGCCATTAAGCAGAATGTTTTGATAAGTGTATGGAATCAGAAAGCCTTAAGGAAGCACACATGGATGTAGGAAGAACATGCAAAGCCTTCATAATGTGTTCAGATTTCTATACTACACTTCTTCTCAATACTGCTCCCCAGTTCACTTGGATGGCTGATGAGTAGATGTATATACATATTTCCATACAGTGTAGATTGGACATGCACCTGGATTCCTGAGTTATGTTTGCAAGCATTTGGTGTTGTGAACCCAGTAACACATCTGCAGAATAAGGCATTGCTAGTGGTTGCTGTTTGTCAGAGATGGATACTAATTGGATGTGCCTCTCTGCCCTAATAGCACTTAAAGTGATTCTACATTTTATGCTAATTACCCTCTTAAATTAGGTCTGACTTGAACATAATTTAAACAGTGACGGTGTGTGTCCAGCTTGAAAATAATTTAACCAGCGACTGATGGTGTGTGTCCCCTTCCAACACTTTGATATTAGTATCCATATGGGGATTAACTCAGAACTAAGGAGCACCTTTTGTTTCAGATCCTTTTACTGTTACATTGCTCTGTGAATGGTACTTTGCAAGCAGATGCATTCACTCTTAGATATGCATGTTATCAGCAAATGGATGGGAATTGCTGGGTTTTACATAGTTTAGTGTTTTACTGCCCACTTTTACAAAACCTTTTATATGAAGTTCCAAGAGGTAAAGTATATATGGACCCTTTGGGCATCTGCACCTTCTCCCAGTCATGTGAAAAAGTATAGGACCTGCTGTTTTACAAATTTCTGTCACAGACTACACCAACCTGCATATCTCACTTTAGATCCTGGAGATGTTTTATTCTCTTTGCATGGATGCTAGGAATTGGTTTTCATGGTATACTAGTATGTCTGATGTGTACTGTCCCTCCTGTTTTTTTTTTCCTATTAAGGTTGGTGCACTGAATTCACACATTGCTGCCCAGTATATACTTTTCATATATCCATTCACGTATTATGTTTGTTCTGCCTTCTTTGGCAGGTTTCATATTGCATATTTTATTGGCTGTGAACCAAACTGCTTTCTTGTGTGTTGTCCTAGTATACTGCACTCTACATAATGTGTAGGACAATTTACACACATGTAGTGCACCTAAAGATAGGTGGTAGATAAGAATATCCAATGGCATATGTATCCAAGCTCGGTTCAGTTGCCCTTGGTATTACAGCATTAGTATCCAAAGTATTATGCTGTCCGGTCCAAACCTGTTCACACATTCCTGGTAACATCTGCTTTTTAACATCCTTCTCAGGTCTTTTGTGCATAATTTAATATACTGCCTTCAGGCCTCCAGATTGGTGTGCTTTTGTACAACGTTATGCTGTTTGCATACTAACAGCTACATGCTGTATTTACTCTTGAGTGTGCATATTCATTCCAAGTTTGTTTTCCTGCTGGAATATATATATTGAATGCCACAGTACTATAATGATGTGTCCTGCAAGGTTGTGTAGGATGTACTGGTCAAACATGGCTGAGACAGTGCAATGGCCTGTGTGCATATTTCCTTTATTGACTCACAGGGCATTGTGCTGATATCTGTTTCAAATGTCTGACCCCTGACAACAGCAAAACAATGTCATTGCCAGAAAAAAATGAAATGTCACCAGAGTTCCTTTGTCGGTATGGTAAAATCTGGTGGGACATCATAGGGACAGACCATCACCTTCACCTAAGGGAGGACATTGTGTACAGAGTCAGTGTCACAGGGCTCATGAAAGGACCATGCAGGCTTTCTGGGGACATTTCAGCAATATGATACACCGTGCTGCAAGACTTGCACTGCAGATAAAACAGCAACAGGAAACCACTGGTAGAGATCACTGCGTATTCCTTATACAGAAATTAACATGTCTAGTGTCCTTGCAGAATTAGGATGGTAACCTATACACTACCTGAGGGATATTGAAGTTGGACTACTACATCATACAGATATGATAACATGGCTGCTATCTACTTTTGATAGGTTAACCATTTCTGCACTGTGGAAATGTAACAAACATGTTGTGTCTATGTCTCTGATCAGACAGCTGTGCATTCACCTGACTACATCTGACGATGATAGATCAGGTAAGCTGCACCCACTCCTAGATTAATACCTTGTTGACCAGTCATATCTATATCTCATCTTGACCTATATTTATGTTCAGGACCTTCATGTACTTTAGCAGGCAACAGCAATGGATGTAAGTTTACACGCCTTTCTGGTTTCCCTGCATTTGTATCTGTCATACCCTTATAACTATTCATATATAGATAGAATACTTGTAATGGTTTGCTTTTAACCCCTTTGCAGCTCCTCCTAGGGGAAATGTCTTCGCCATCCACTTTTACTAATCTTCATGCTGTTGAGGACACAGCACAGCATGAGACACAAAGGACACTGAGACTGGATAGAGTGTGCACAGGCAAATGTCTGTCACAGTGTCGACACATAGCCCATCATGCAGGCTTTGTGACAGCCATTTGTCACCAAATGGTGGTTCTACCCTGTCAGCTGAGGATTAGGTCACTGATCACACAAAGAGGGTACCCATGGTAGTACTACCAATGCATAGACATGCAGTAGTGGACAGGCACAGTCCTCAGAACTACCCATAAGCACGTGTTACTTGGATGTGACTAGAGATCTGTAGGTGTCTAGCTGCTGTTGATGCAGTCAAATGAAAAGGTGCATCATCATATTTATTCAGCCATCAGTACCTTAGTGCTAACCAGTGACTATGCTGCACACCAGGTAGCTCTGCTAGCATTACAGTCTTCACTAGAACTATGCAGATATCATGGCCTCCGTTGGATGACAAGTTGATGCTATAATGGGTATGGCACAGTCTAAAGCAAGCCCTGTCTGCACAAAATATGTGGACATAGGATTTCTGCTAATGGCAGTCAGTCCATTTCATGCAAACCACCACCTACTAGGTTGTATGGCTAATAAAGCTGCTCTTGCACAGATTCTTTTTTCCCCTCCCATAAAGCCAACAATCAGCTCACCAAGTGACCCATCCTTCATGGCATCTACCTACACCTCCTGAACTCTCACAGACTTATTCCACCAAAGCTAGTACAAATGAGGTGCTTAGTGTCTTGTGGCACTGTGCATCATTCACTGTCATGGAGGTTTTTTTTCTATTTTGACCCACCCTTGGTCTCCATATGCTGTGATTTCTAGTAT
>NC_056728.1:878679626-878732126 GCF_019279795.1 Protopterus annectens | reverse complement strand
GCTGCATAAGTCATCTGTTTGAGGCCAGTAATCCTCTTGGTGAGGTACTTTTGTGGTCTTTCCAGCGGTTGCAGGTGTCTTGCAAGGTACATCCCAAATGGGGCCTTGTATTCTTTAATAGGTCTAATAAGTGATGAGTAGAGAGGCATAATAGCCTCCATTGTTTTGGATGAAAACCCTTTTGAGATTAGTTGGGCCATGTAGAAGGATTTTCTAACCACCTTGGCAATATGATTATTAAAGGAGAGATTGCTATCTACTTGGGTCCCCAGATCCCTTATTACTTTTTCTATATTTAGGGGACTACCACCTATGTGGTAGTTCGCGGATACTTTGCTTTTCCCAAAGGGGATGACTATGCACTTTTTGGCATTCAGCTTGAGGCTATGATTTTGACACCAGGTATCCATCTCAGTGAGACCCTTCTGGAGGGTGTCATTATCAGCCGGAGAATCAATTATGGCCCCTAGTTTGCAGTCATCTGTGAACTTGGTCAGCCAAAGTCCTCCTCAGCTTGCCTATACCTCTGAGATGTATATACCAAACAGGAGGGATCCTAGGACTATGCCCTGGGGGACGCCACTTGTAACTGGTTTAGAGTTGGACCTAGAGTCTACAACTCTCACCATATGGGTTCTGACCGTGAGCCAATTAGCAATCCATCTTGTGACATAGGGGTTAATGTTCAGGTTGGTGAGTTTGTCTATTATACCCGAATGGGGAATGGTGTCAAAAGTCTTTGCAAGGTCTAGGTAGGCTGTGTGGACATCTGTACCCTCATCTAATGCCTTGGAAACTGTCTCAAAGATGTCCACCAGGTTTAGGAGGCATGATCTGCCCTTAACAAAGCCAAACTGTGTGGGGCCCAGAGTTTGGAGGTTCCCAATGTCTCTGTTAATGAGTTTCATGATGATGCGCTCCATAGCCTTGCAGACCAGGCTAGTCAGGCTTATAGGGCAAGTTCCCAGGGTCCATTGTGGCACCACCTTTGTGGAGTGGGATAACTGTTGCTGTGCACCACTCTGTGGGTACATAGCCTGTAGAGAGGCTGAGTTTGAACAGTGTGTTTAGGTGAGGGGGTTAGTTCTTTTTGGAGCTCTTGTAAGACACAGCCTGGGACACTGTCCGGTCCCATTGAGGCTGTGTTTTTGGCTTTGGATAGGGCTGTTTTAACCTGGGTGTCGGTGATTGCTGGGGCCTTACATTCTTCTGGTATGGTTATGGGCTCTTTAGGGGGTGAGAGGGGTGTGAAGTTTGCACTGAACCTGTCTGCCAAAATGTTGGCAATATCAGTCGGGTCAATGTATTTTGTACCATATACCTACATATACGCACACACACACACACACACACACACACACACACACACACACACACACACACACACACACACACACCATATATATAACTCCAAGACAACATAGCAGTACAGGCCAGGAAAACTGCTTTTCCTCCAGTGTTTTGTGATTATAGAAACACATCACCAGTGCCTGATACAGTGGTACAAAGTATAGATGCCCAGAATCACCAAAACACAATACCATTAAACCTTTACTACCTAATACAAATGGAGAACCAAATAAATTTATTATGTTCTGCACTATCTGAAAATGACAAGCATTACCATAATCAACAAAATAGGCAATTAACTAAGTACTTCAATAAAACTGAACATGAGTCAATACATGTGGGCTATTCAATACACACAAACAGACAGGGAGAAATATAGCTATAGGTATAGGTATAGTTACAGACTATAATTTGTTGTAAATAAAATGTTGTATATTAATGTGCTTATTAATTTTTTTCATTTTAACAATAAAGTTAAATCTATGACATTTTTGGAAGTATGTCACATGACTGCTGTTCATGTATTTAAAGCATCTATTTCACCACCCAAGCACTAAAAATATCTTGTGTCCTACACTGTTATATACATAGAAAAAGATAAATATAGCTACAAGTATATATATATATATATATATATATATATATATATATATATATATATATATATATATATATATATATATCTTATGATTTGTTGTAATTAGTTTATCTTTGTATGCACATTTTTGTAGTTTAGAAACAAATCTAGACTTATAGCAGATTTGAAAACAGGACATATCATGTAACTATTTTTCACCCATTTAAAGAATATATCATTTATACACTTGAAGAGAGAAACAGAAACTGAAATATGTGTTAGCTAAAGTGAGAATTTTTTTTTTTTTTGCAAATCTAATTTTACAGTAAGTAAGGTGCCAAAGATAATATTCCTGTCTAATTATATTTATTTTCCAGGTCAATTCTAAGATGGACTGCCATCTCTGTGGAGGCCATATGTGGGTTTTTCACTCGGTACTCAAATTTCCTTCTGTATTCCAACGGTATATAGGACTGAAATATTGATCCTCCAACTTGGCCATATTATGCATGAAAATGAATCTGTGTAGTGTTTTTTTTAGGTAGACTAAGATCTCTATGCAGGCTGCATGTGGGGTTTCCACTTAAAGATATTTCCATTTCCTCCTGCATTCCAAAGATATGGAATGGGTAAACAGTTGATCCTCCAAAATGCCATATCACATTTGGGCTACTCAATGCAATATGAATGTGTGTGTGTGTGTGTGTGTGTGTGTGTGTGTGTGTGTGTGTGTGTGTGTGTGTGTGTGTGTGTGTGTGTGTGTGTGTGTGTGTTTTCCTTACTGTAAGTGTTTCTTTGCATTTTGCTTTAGACTGCAGTCCTTTTCAGGACTGGTCTCTCTGGCTGGTGTCCAATGAGAAATAAATCCCGAGTTTCTTTTTCCCTCTGGTAAAAGAAGAGAAGAGAAGCGAAGCAAAGAGAACCTGATTCAAGTTTTGATTGCTTAGAGGTAGTTGATAAATGTAATTACTACTGACAATTGAGTTCTATTTTTTTTAATACATGGCACTTGTTACAAACATATCAGTCTTTTACAAGGCTACAATATACACACGGGGGTTGCGATGTCCACTGATGCAAGCAAAAGGGTACAAAGGGTAGGTTGAAGTACAGCAGCCATCTCATCTGCAAGTTGCTAGGAACATGATTGGCAGATCCGTTTGAATGTGAGGGCATGACATGACCCTGGCACTCTTCCTTATAAAATAAGAGAGGAACACCAGCTCATAGAATGGACTTTATTTTTTAGCACCAGATTAGAAAGTGTCATCAGGCACCAGATGAGCTTGCCTACTATCTGCACTATTTTCCCAAAAATGTGTAGACTGTCCTCCATATCCATGAGTGATTTCCCCTAGGTTGTGCTATGTGCTGATATTTGATGACTTCAGCTACAGACCCTCTACTAATTGAGAGTAGCCGCACTCTCCATTTGTGAAAGCGTGTTACTTCTCTATCCACCAATAAGCACTAGTCATAAACAAAGTGCTGTGCTGGAACCTACGTAGCTACTTTTATTACAGCAATACATAGTCTCCATTATGCAAGCCCCCAATTGCTCTCTTCCTTAAATAACTTAATAATACAAATGCACATTCCACCTTAAATAACTTAATACAAATACACATTCCAGTGTATTCCCCCAACAAACCACATACTTCTCCAAACAGTTTTGCCTGCGTGCTATTCCACAGACTAGAATTAACCTACTTAGTCTGTACAAATGGTTTAGCCTGTTTACCTCTCCAAACGTTGAATTACAGTTAAGCTACTTTGTCACAATTACCTTGCAGGCACATGCATTTATTTAACAACTAACGTACTGGACATTGTGGAAGGTCAGACAACTTGTTTCCTTTGTGCTGCCAGCCTGTTAGCGTATGGTTTTCTCAGACAGTATAGGAACTACCTTATGTTCACAGTTCTACTCCTACTTAACATAATAACTCTGTCTGAGAGTAGTACAAATATTTAACTAACTTGCAGATATCCTCACCTAAATGCAATTACAATGAGCATCATACACTCATGCCTTTATCCTCAGCTGCGTTGTACTCTCAACAAAATCATATTGAAATGTAATGCACTGAGGCCATTAAAAAAACTTTAACAAAGCTTTCTCAAACTAGTAAAAATCTTTTTGCATTTTAAATTCTCCAATTAGCACATATACAGCATAAAGTCATCAAGAGGTGGACTATACAACCTTGAACTCCTAAAAAGTCAACTACAACAACAAAAATGTGTTACTGATTGGGGACTCAGTTGTTAGGTACACAGGCTCTGCACTCACAAGACTGGATAACAATAGGGTTTCACTCAGTTGTCTTCCAATTGCCAAGATGTCTGATGTTACAAAGGCCCTAAAGAACCTTTCCTAGAGCATGATGGTGGTCTGTGTGATACTGAATGAGTTGAGAGACAAAAACCTGGAGGAATATGCAGAGAGAAATGTCAGAACTTTCCATCTATGTGACAAATTCAGGTAAGACTTTGATCTTGAGTGGAATCCTTCCCTCACCAAGATTGATGCCCAAGTACAAGGAAAATGTAATTGGCATCAACAATTAACTATATAGTTGCTGCCAACCTAAAGGGTCCAGTACATGTCTGCATGTGATGAGAAAACCAAAATCCATCTTGCTTTGAAACAGATTGCCTGCACCACTTGTTCAAAGACTTCTGCATACTGGTTAAAGCCTTTGATACCCCTGCAGTGCTTTTTGGGCATAGTTCAGTCAATGAGCATTCATCAAATCCCAATTTGGACCACATTAAGCTGGTTCTTCTCAACATCAGAAGTCACAACAATAAATTCGGACTCTTCTGCATATCCATGTCTGTTACTGAGACTTGGTTTAAGTGTAAAGAAAGCTCTCCTTCCATACCTTTGACTTGCACTTAGCCTACCTTCAGGTATGATGACAGCTGCTGTGGTATCTATTCCCAGTGTCCTATTAGTAGATATAACATTTGAGACATGCTGCATTTTTCCCTCATGCATATCCAGTGTCATCCATATCTCCTACCTCACTGTCCTAAGGCCTCCTTCATTATACTATTTTTAAATTTCATGCAGCTTATTACAAATAAGCAGGAAAAGAGTCTTTAAGTCGTGTATGTTAAATGCTCTTAACTACATATTTATTTCCTTCCTTAACTGCATTGCCAAATTCTGAAAAATATACAGTGCAGATGAGCTCCTTTTCGCCATTTCATTTATAAATTTTTCAAGTAAAGTAAAAATTTCAAAAGTAACCTCACAAAAGACTTCTATACTTAAGTGTATTAATGTTCTTCTGTTTTTTACTTTAAACTTCAAAAGTAAAATACTACTGTCCCTAACTTCATATCTTTTAATAATGTCATTATTCTTAGTTTTGATTCTTACCTTTGGTCTTCTCTCCTGGTTTTGTTGTCCTTGCATCAGACCTTGTCGTCTTTCAGCTTCAGTCATACCATCTTTCCTTCCATTGTTTACCATTCATTTTACTGCTCACAACAACATCCTCTTGAAGGGATATGACTTTAAAACCAGCTACTCCACTGGCCAAGCATACCCCAGACCACTGTCAGAACATTGTGGTAATTCAGCATTTTCCTGATTTCTTCTGGCAGCATCCCTTCTGTAACGTTTCACAGCACACTATCTGCCTTATTACTCCAGTTTATGTCCTCATCAGCATTTGACTCATCACATGATGAGTGAAATTGAGAAAATGGAACTCCATCAACATAGGAGTAACTCTGTAACAGCAATTGTTTTGCGATACTTCAGAATTCCACCCCCACCCTGTTTTCTCCTTTTCTCCTCCATCTTGGAATTCTCTAAACATTAGTATCTTCTCTTTATTGCCATATAGTGCTCAAAAAGAATAGAAGGCATTCCCAGTGCCCTGGCTTAATTTCCCTAGCAGTATAAACACCATCTTCGGTGTCCTATAAAAGGAGACCAGTAGCCTACTGGAAGTAATCCAGGCAGCAAAAGATAAATAAATGAACTAAATATAGGACTATTTATTTATTGATTTATGTATGTATGCATTTAATATTTGTTGATCAACTATTTGAACTTCTCCTTAGACCCTTTTCAGCCACAATCCATGCACAATAGTACTGTTTATAGAAAACACAATCAAGTGATTGTATGTGACTGAAAAATATTACAGCAGGAAACACTTTCACAAACTTAACAATAAATTGCGTGGCTCTACATAACTTAATTTCACTGAAGCAAAAAGAGATACATATACAGTATAAACCACATTTATAAATATTTATTTTTACATAGCTGAGCCCCCTTCCACCTTCCCTATTGGTCCCACTGTTTATTCTCATAATTTCCCCAGTCCACTGCTGTAACTAGTAAAAGTAAAATTTATACATGTACACAGAGATGCTGATCTGCTGTACAATACTATGAATTTTAGATGGAATATTAGGCAGAGAATTTGTAGCAGAGAACAAACAGGTATAAGAGGCTTAGCAATTGTCCCGATAACATGGGCATTTATAATTTTCCTTGAGGTGACTAAGCAGTTATTGCCTATTAGAATATTCAGTAATGTTTCTGAATTCTGTGGGTAGGTGGTTCCAGTTAGAAAGGGCTGTCGTAACAAAGCTTTCCTCTGCAGCAGACAGTTGGAGGGGTCAATGTAGGGAGAAAACATAATTATATTGACCTAGCGAATGTAAGGAGGTTTTTGATTTCTAATTTATTTTTAACAGATGTATACAGTATGTGGTTGTTAAAGTTTTCTGATAGCTTCTAAATTGTGGAGCCAGTTAGAAGACTATATTTGCATAGGTGAACATAGACATGGACATAACTGAGGCTTTTGAATGTTTCTGTGATTGGACATGGGATGGAAATAGGCCACAATTGCTGAAGAGAAGAAGGTGAGGGTGGGATTTAGGGATTGGCATTATAAGTGAGTGTTTGAACTATGGAGAGATTCTCCCTGAATTGATTGATAGACTGCATATGTGGGCAAGTGGGTTGGCGCATTATTTATTTTTATTTATTTTATTTTATTTTACATTTGTTGACCAGGCTAGTCCAACTGGATACATGTCCATTTTCAGTGGAGGCCCGGGGAGAAAAGCTCCAGTTACACAGCATAATTAAAACATACAAAAACATAAAATAACATTTTGATATACAATTTATAGATTAAACATTTTAAAACAACATTTTGAAACATATAAAGAAAAAGTTAGGCAATGACATTAATATGGAATAATACCTCTTCAGTTAACAAAAATTGGAATAAGACAGAGGAAAATGGGTAGAAGAGTTTAAGATAAGAAGTAGTACTCAGGAGAGAGAGTGCTATGAATAAGGAGGAGGGTTAGTTTAAGGAATGGTTAGATGTAGAGATTATGGTAGAGAATGATATTTTGTTGGTTGACAGATAGTTAGAGAAAAAAATGGTTAGTCAGGGTTGGTACAGGAGCATAACCAGTGATTGGAGAAGAAAAGTTTTAGGTTAGTTTTAAATAGTGAGAGAGAGGTGAGGGTAGTGAGGTCATTTGGTAATTGATTCCATATTTTACTGACTGAGTTTGAGAATAAAGAATCACCTGCTAGGTTATTAGAGAAGGAAGTGTGTATCAACATTTTGTTGGCAGAACGAAGATTCTTTAAGTTATTATATGGTCTTACAAGGGTAGAGAGAATTGGGGTATTATCAGGTTGGTGTAGGGCTTTGTAGGCGATTATAAGTTGGTTAAATTGTAGTAGGTGCGGTAATTCAAGCCACCCTAGCTGTTTTAGATTTGGACAGTGGTGGGTTCTGTAAGGAGAGTTGGTAGCAAATCTAGCAATATTATTGTATGATCTAGTAAGTTTGTTAAGATTATTTTTAGAAAGATTGGTATATATGGGGGAAGCATATAACAGGGTAGAGATTAAGTGGGTTCTAGCTATTGTGGCTCTGGCTACTGGTGTCAGGAAAGGTTTGATACGATAAAGGGATCCAAGTTTTTTGTTTGTAGATTTAATTGTGGAATTTATGTGAGTGTCAAACTTTAGTTGATTGTCAATAGTAATTCCAAGGAGTTTGGTGGTGGGGTACCATTGTTAGATGTAAGTGTGAAATGAAGAGGGGACGATAGATGAGAGGGAGTAAAGGTCAGTAATTTGGTTTTTGTAGGGTTAAGGAGAAGACAGTGGTTGGAGAACCATTGTTCAATAGTTGAGAAGGCTTTTTGTGTGAGAGAATGAAGTTCAGTTTGGGATGAGGCAGAACAAATGATAGTAGAATCATCAGCATATTGGATACAGGTAGACAGTGGAATAGAGAGATGAAGGTCATTTATGAAAATGGAAAACAGTAGTGGACCTAAAATAGAGCCTTGTGGGACACCTAGAGAGGTAGGAAGAAGGTCGGAAAGATGGTTTTGCCAGAGAACTGCTTGTTTTCGGTTTTCAAGATAGGCTGTGAACCAGTTAATGGCAGAATAGTCGAAGGAGAGGGACTTCAGTAGGTGGAGGAGAAGTTGATGATTAACCATGTCGAAGGCTTTAGATAGGTCTACAAAGAAAGCAAGGGATAAAGTATTATTGTTACGATTTTTGTTGCTACAGTTAGTAAAGGATAGTAAGGCTGTGGTGGTGCTATGAAATGGCCAAAAACCGTGTTGACAGTTAGCTAGGAGCTGATGGTGGAGTAGGTGGGTTATAAGATGTTTATGGATACATTTCTCCATGAGTTTAGCAAGTGGGGAGAGTAGAGCAATGGGACAAAAGTTAGAGAAATCAGTAGAGTCTCCACCTTTATGAAGAGGAATAATGTATGAGATTTTCCAGATTGATGGGATTAAACCTTCTTTTAAGGTTCTGTTGATTAATATGGAGATTGGGTAGGCAATGGCTTTGGCTCCTATTTTGAGGTATTCTGCTGGTAGCTTGTCAGCTGAGGGGGTATTAGGTTTTAGTTTTTGAAGTAGGGAAGAGATATAGGAGGTGGGTATAGGCTCTAGGTGAAAAGGGGGAGGAGTAGGGCTTGGACTGGGCAAATTAGATATGTCTGGGTTTTGCTGATTTGCTAAATTTAGTATAGTAGTGGTGAAGAAAGAATTGAAGGCATTAGCTGTTTGCATTGGACAGTCTGGGTTGGAGCTTAGTGGGTTAGGTGATTCCACTCTGCCTGGGGATAGTAGTGTGTTAATAGTAGACCAAAATTTTTGTGGTTGTTGAAGAGATGATTGTTGTAGCTGTATATAAAAGTTCTTTTTGTCTTGTAGGATGGCTTTTTTTGTTATATTTCTTTGTTGTTTAAAGGTTTGGTGATTAGTTATGTCCTTTGTGGACCGCCATTTAGCCCAAGATTTGTTTCTAATGAGGATTAGTTTCCTAGTGTGATTAGAGAGCCATGGAGCTGGTTTATTTTTCATTCTTATGGAATGCATTGGGGCATGTTGGTCTAGGATTGCTAGGAAGGTAGTATTAAAGTAGTTAACTGCTTCATCTATAGGGAGAGACTTAAGAGGAGACCAGTTACATTGTTTTTGTTTGGTTAGAAACAGTTCATGGTCAAGGTGTTTTTTGCTACGGATTGTTCTGACTGAAGAGGGGATATTTAAGCTTGTTTTGTGTCTGATAATATATATCAGAGAGTGGTCACTAAGGTCATCTGGGAGGGTACCTGTTGTATAGTTTTGTTGTGGACAGTTTGTTAGTATCCAGTCTAGGATGGTTTCTTTATTATTAAGTTTATTTGTTCTAGTTGGCGAGTTTATGGCTTGTGAGAAGCCATGCAGGTTGACAAGGGAAGAAGGATTGGTGTTGTTACAAAATTCCAATCATTATTAAAGTTGCCTAGCAGAATTGTTTCTTGAGGGAGATTAGAAGAAAGCCAGTTTAGGAGGTCTTCTAATATAGTTAGATTTTTGCCTGGGGGAAGGTAGGTGCAGATGATATAAACTGATTTATGGGGGTTAAACTGTAGTTTAGAAATAATTATTTCTATGTTGTTAGCAGAAGGTAGGTTATAATTCATTTTGCTGATTTGTAGTCCTGTTTTATAGATAATTGCAGCCCCTCCACCTTTTTTATTTAAACGGTCTTGTCGAATGATGCTATAACCTGGGGGGATTATTTCCATGTCTTTTATTGTGGGTTTAAGCCATGTTTCAGTTAAACAGAGGATATCGAATTTTTGAACATCCAGAAGGGCATGAACTTGTGGTATTTTGTTGCATATACTACGTATGTTGAGATGGGCTATTAAGAGTGATTTGGAGGGTTTGGTAGAAGGTAGAGGGATCGTATGGTATATATTGTAGTTAATGAGGGATGGGGTAGGGCTAGGGCCTGGGTTGGGGTGGATGTCTCCATCTTTTAACGAGTGGAGTAATATGAAATTGTAATATTGGGGGAGGTTTACAATAGTTGTAAAGTACTTTTTTGTTGCTTAACATGGAGTATTTAATATGATTTAGTCGATGATATTTAGCTTGAAAGAAACTAGGCTTGAAGATGGCATTAAGGAAGGTTGTAGATAAAGCAGGAAATGGTGTTAGAGTTTGTTTTGAAGGGATGTTAAGAGGAGATAATAGTGGCTGTTTGTAGTAGGTTATGAGGTAAGTTGTGGTAAGAGTGGTCAGGAGTAAGAGTGATAGAGAACATTGGTATCTGTGAGGCATAGTAGAAGAAGGTATAGTATGTGTGTAGGGAGAAGGAGAGGAGTAGGGGTTATCTTTGGAAGATAGAGTAGGTGGGAAGGGAGGGGATTTATAATTAAGGGGAGTAGAGATATAGATATGGGGTGGGGCTAGGTGTGATTCAATGATTGGTAGTTGGTAAAGGGAGTGTGGTTAAGAGGGTATAAGGTTAGAGGTACTGGGGGCGAGTGAGAATTGGGGGCAGGGTAGGGGAGCGGAGTGAGCCCGTATGGTGAATGGAGCGGGAAGAGCAGAGTGGTCAGAAGAGGATGGAAAAACTATCAGTGAATGTTGAATAGCACAAAGGTAAGTGGAGGTGGACTAGGAATAGTGGGTAGGAATGGACTGAAGTAAAGAAGAGAGAGAGAACAAGAAAAGATTAGAATTTAAAGAAAATATGAGGGTAAGTGTAATAGAAGATATTGGAGAAGTAGATATTGGTGGGGAAAGGGTGACATCTAGTGGACAAAAGCAGAAATGTACTTAAATATACCAGGGCTCACACAGGACTACGCTAGACTGAGGGGAGATGAGAGCAAGAGAAGTCAGGGGTCTGGGTAAGGAGGGAATGGAGATAGGGGAATAAAAGGGGTTAGCTGCTGTCTATCTAGGCTGGGAGCGAACAGAACACCTAGCAGGGCTTATTGGGTAGTTTATTTCAAGGTTAGGCATCAAATAAACATACTTCCTTGAATTCTTTTATTAGAAGCTTGCAGGAGGTAGCAGGGTTTGATAAAATTTCTTAGAGCAGTTGGCTGAGAATGCAGAAGAAAAATAGGTGTAGGATTCCACCCAGGCAAGAACACAAGGGTAAGTCCTGGTGAAAGCTAAAGAACAGAAGAAAAATGAGAAAATAGGTTATATTAAAGCAGTAAATAACACTATATACTTAGAGCAGTAAAGATAAACAGATATTAGTAGTGTATTAAATTAAATAATTCACCTAAAGTAATAGTTGGAGTCAGACATAAACAATTATATTGAGTAGAACAGTACATATGTTTAGGCTACGCAGAAAAATCAATTTGCTAGCCTTAAGTGGCGTAGGACACCCTTAGAATGAGCACTTCCACAGTAGAGAGCACTACCTGTAAATTATACAATTTTAGGTTGTCGCCTTAACTAGTCTTGCTAATCCTTAGAGTGAGCATTTCCACAATGAAGGGCACTGCTTGTATATGCTACAAAATTGGGTTGCAGTTTGCAGACTGGATTAAGGCCAAAATTGAAGCATGAATGGATGCTCCGTTTTACACGTGTGTTCTACTGAATGGCGGTTAAAATCCTAATAATTACAGCTGTTAAAAAAAAGCCGCAAAATACTTCCAAAGCCTTTAAGAAGCTAAAAGCATTATACATATGCTCCGTTGTAAATAAAGGTTCTTAAAAGGGGCAGAGCAACATATACCAAAGGCAGCAGGAGCGAAATTTAATTAAGACAATAACAATGCATCTAAACATTCAATTTAAATGAATTAGGGGTTGGTTCCATGGCATGCTATTGTACATGGATTCGGAAGAGCACAGATGTTAAGCATTTGTACATATAAGCAGAACCAAGTCTCTAAACATTACGTTGCAATTAGTCACAATAACTAAACTAAGCACAGTCGCAATAGAATAAACACTTATCAATCTCAAGCGAAAAGCAGATTTCTGAGTTTACATAGGTAGTTAGCTACATTAAGGTAACATACATATTCAGTACATCTAAGTAATATGTAACACAGTAGCGGCAATTTGCATTACAATGGCAGTTGGTTCGCTAGCGTTAAGTTATTACTATTCATAAGCATTTAAACCTGTAGAGCCGCTAGACACAGTTTGCGATGCAAAGTATTAGACATACGCCCAATAGTTAGCTTGTTAGACCAATTAAACCAAGTACAAACCTGATAACGTATATCTAGATATTGTAAGAAAAAGCGACTACATTTAAATTTGTAGAGTCGATAGACTCAGCTTGAGATACAAAGTACGGAGACATACACCCAATAGTTAGTGTTATAGAGCAATTAAACAAAGTGTAAAGCTAATAGCGTATACTTAGATATTTTAAGAAAAAGCGATTGTATGGAGTAAGCTGATCCTTGTACCACTACAATCAAGCATTGGCTAATCACCAAACATAAGCATTAATACAGCACAATAAAAAGAGATAACTTACTGTAGGTGTTGGCGCTCAGCCAAGGACACATAGCAGCCGAAAGGAGGGCAAGTTTGAAAATGGCGCCCAGAGGTTAGGAGGGACTTTAAAACCTCTGGGAGGAAGTTCAGGAGGGGGCGGTGGGCAGGGATAGTATGGTCAGGTACAGACCGGAAGGGGTGTATTCAGGTAGACAAGAGTTAAGATATAGTAGTTACTAGTGGATGTATCAGCGTGGATATTAGATAGATTCGTTTGACAAGTGGGGGGACACGAGGTTAATGGTGTGTAGTAGAAGATAGGGGAAGTTTAGGTTAGAAAAAAGAAAATAGGTGAAAGAAATGTAGGGCAGGTACCGAGATAGGTAGAGAGTGAAGGAGACTAAGACTTTACAGCGTAACACTCTATAAGATAATGCTAATGGATAAAGCAGTAATAAAAGATAGATATAAGGTGAAAAAAAAGGGGAGAGAGCTAGTCAGTACAGTAGGATGCGGGAAAAAAGAGCAGAGTGGTTAGAAGAGGATGGAAAAACTATCAGTGAATGTTGAATAGCACAAAGGTAAGTGGAGGTGGACTAGGAATAGTGGGTAGGAATGGACTGAAGTAAAGAAGAGAGAGAACAAGAAAAGATTAGAATTTAAAGAGAATATGAGGGTAAGTGTAATAGAAGATATTGGAGAAGTAGATATTGGTGGGGAAAGGCTGACATCTAGTGGACAAAAGCAGAAATGTACTTAAATATACCAGGGCTCACACAGGACTACGCTAGACTGAGGGGAGATGAGAGCAAGAGAAGTCAGGGGTCTGGGTAAGGAGGGAATGGAGATAGGGGAATAAAAGGGGTTAGCTGCTGTCTATCTAGGCTGGGAGCGAACAGAACACCTAGCAGGGCTTATTGGGTAGTTTATTTCAAGGTTAGGCATCAAATAAACATACTTCCTTGAATTCTTTTATTAGAAGCTTGCAGGAGGTAGCAGGGTTTGATAAAATTTCTTAGAGCAGTTGGCTGAGAATGCAGAAGAAAAATAGGTGTAGGATTCCACCCAGGCGAGAACACAAGGGTAAGTCCGGGTGAAAGTGTAGGTGTTGGCGCTCAGCCAAGGACACAGAACAGCTGAAAGGAGCATACATTTTTTAGTATTCTGGGTGAAGGTTATTAGCTATTGCAATGTGATAATAGTATGATAATAGTATGTTGCTTCTTGACAAGAAAAAGGACCTTCCATCAGTCTTCTGTAGTTTATGTGTATATAATAGTTGTCATTCAAGTATGTTGAGGAGGTGGTGGGTACTTTGAGACAGATTTCTCTAAAAACAGTATTGATGGTGTAGTTTCATGTAGCCGCTGATCTAGGCTGTCAGTTGTGTTCATCAGACTTTTGAAAATTTTGGTGGAAGATTAATAAAGCAACTTATGAGCTTATATTTGGTTCTGAAACTAAAGAAAACAAGCCATGTTAGGAAACTATGGAGTGATATCAAACAATGCTCAGAACATATCCTAAATAGGAGCACCCAAAAGATATTGCTAATATACTGTAAAAATACAAACTTTACCACAAAACCTCTATCCACACTTCACATATCCCAAAAATCGTGCTATCAAAGACCACAAAAAATAGCTGCTCTGGTGGCACAGAGGGATATAGTCTTGACTATGGCCCAGTCTATCAGGCTTGGATTAGTGGTTTGGGAGAATGACAGAGCAGCAGGGAGGGAAGGATGGGATGCCCATTGCAGTGGGTTGGTGGTTACATGGATGTTCCCTGCAGTGATCCCTGGTGGAGACTGGGGGCATCTTATAGGGGAGTGTTGCCCAAAGAGGGGAAAGTGTGGTGAGCATGGCTAAACTGCAGCATAGGCAGAACAATTAACTACATACCCCCATTTCACTCCCACCCCTCAGATGCTATCACAAAAAAAAGTGAAGGGGGGAGATTAATGAGGTAGACCTGCAGAACAATTTGCATGTATACCTTTAAGAAGCTTTCTAGGGGCTTGCACAAGTATATAAATACTAAGCATGTGTGAGCCTGACTGTCATTTTGTAGTAAGCTGTTAAGATGTAAGTATGTATGTCTGTATAATTGGTCAGTTAATCAATTTACTTATATTTTGTAGTGCTGCTATCCATCCTGATGTGTTTATATGTAATAGAGCATATAAACACCTCGCTGTCCCTCTTCAAGAGAAATCTTGATGAGTGGATGGGTAATAGAAAGTTCACCCTGGGGATCACTCCAGTGGCTCTACTTGATAGAGGCACTGGGAACTAATGTCAGGCGGCATGATGCCAGGGCACTTCTGTGGGCTAGGCTTGTAAAGGCTCCAGGGCCATTGCCTAATAGACACCTATGAACCTATAAACAAACTACCCCACTTGTTCTCTTCAATCGTAAAACAAGATGAGCGACATGGTGTCAGAATGGGATCCAGAAATCCAGAATCAAGACCAGAAGGCACTCAGTTAAAGGTGGAGGAATATAGAGGAGTGGATCATCCCTACTGCACTTATAACTCACAAAAAAGGTCAGAAACGTATTTCAGGTATCAAAGCTTACTTAAATGATTTTTCATTCACACTCAGAATCCTCTAAATGAATTTCTAAGTAAACGAAATGTCTGAAAATGTGACATATTAATAGAAAATATTCGAATAACTACGGAAAATGCTTTAAATAAAGTCTGAATCACATAAAATGAATAAAATGAGGAAAACAACCACTTTTTTGAAGTAGCTCATAGCATGTATTTTTTGCATTAATTAAAGCTATTCAAGATATCTGTAGTATACAACGTATTCCCAAGTTTGTCCAGTATTACAGTACAGTTATTTCACAAAATACAGGCATTTCAAATCATATTTCACAAAGTACAGTATTTCAAAGAGTTTATTGTGCATTTGAATGTTATTACAAGTACTGGCTGTGTGTCCATGTTCGTACATAATTACAAGGGCCATTTTCTCAGTGTATTTGGGCATAATTTGTTGACAAAGCAGAAAGATTTTGAAAACCACTCCACTTGTATTTAATAATAATATTGCAGGGAATTGGAGACTGTTTGAATAAGAGTACAATATTTTCATACAAGCAGCATTTTCTGATAAAGATGACCATGCAAAGGTATTTATTCTGCTTAATGTAGCTGATTCAGAAGCCATAGAAAGGGAACATTCATTTGTGTATGCACCTGCTGTGTTTGCAGAAGAGGGGGAAATCATCATATAGTGGTACCAGCTGAGTCAAGGGAAGATGCAGACTGCTTAAAAAGTACATTTAGAGAAATGTGTAACCCCCAAATGAATATTACACTGGAAAGCCACCTACCTATTTTATACAAGAAATCAAAAGCCTGGGAAAACTTTTGCAGCATATATAACTGACTTGAGAAATAAGGCTAAAACATGCAGATTTGGTGATGTAAGGGATGAGTTGATAAATGACAGACATGTGTGGTGTTAAAGATAATGCTGAAGGAAAGAGTTTTTTTTTCATGGCAGTGATTTAACTTTGAATAAGGCCATTCAGATTATTCAGATATATGAGCTCACAGTATGCTTACAGATGAGAAATGTATGTTTCCAGTATCTTCTAGTGCTCATATTGATAGTATGCAGCACATGGTTAAAAGAAACAGGCACAAGCACTTGGCAGCAAGTGTAAGCCCTGCAACAGTCATTGGGAAACCCTGTACCTTTCTAGCAAATTCCAGAGTGTGCACAGTCTCAGTGAAGCACAAGAGTGAGTCAGTAAAATCAAAGGGGGGGATTCAGTAATCCTCCATGTAAGACTAACTAAGTCTTACATGGAAACGGCAGCCTAAGAGTATGACGTCAGTGCACCATGCATATTCATGAGGGCGCGCTGACTCAACTTAACACGGACTGTGTAGGAGTGCAGGGGGTGTGTCAGACTGCTGAGCAGTCCAAATATCCATGCCCCTGCAATTGCCTAAATCTGCAAATGTCAGCAGATATGAGCGAGTCCGCTCAAATGTGTATACCCCAAACACTATACTCCCCCACATTCAAAACCCCTGTACTAATGAAATAAAATGTAAAACATTTTTTTTTATTATTCCCGATATAGCTACCAGTATTTGCGCGTGTGTGTGCGGGTGTGCCCATTGCTTAGCTACAGTTAGCAGTTTAGACATCGAAGAGGATAATAAACCACTTATATGCAAATTAAGCCAAATAGCAATAGCGCAGTGGTAGAGCCATTGCACAAAGAGGAGGCATTCCCAGTTCGAGTCCCACCACTCCCCTTTCCATTTTCTGTCGGAAATCTGTTCATAAAAATAATTCCTGACATTTATCTTTTAAATTTTATTAAAATGCATTGAAATGGCCTATGTAGTAGTGAACAATATCTTAAATATATATAAAAAGGTGAAACGGTCTTGCATACTAATGAATGCATAAGTAACCTATCTTAAGCAATGTGAAGCACTGCTAAGCAATGTTTACCAGTATTAAGTGCATTTAAGAATAATTGCCCATCGCTAAGCACAGCTTTAACTAGTGCAATGGCTTTGCACGTAGCTGCGCATCGTGCCAACTCGTGCAAACAAAACATGTTTGCGAGGAGCTGCGCACTGCACCAACTAGTGCAACGTCGGGCAACGTAGAACAATGCTGGGCAAAGTTGAGCAAAGTCAGCTAAACATAGCCACACCTCCTAGCCAGTCAGGCCAGTAGTAAAATAAAAAGCAATGACAGGCTTTGAACCCGGGAAACTGTGCACCATAATCACAGTACTGAACCATTAAGCCATGACAGCTTTTGCTGCTCAGGTACTGTCAACATACATACACATATTAATGAAAGTTTACTCAGTGCTAAGCAGGTGTGCACTCAGCTGAGAATTTTCAAAACCGGCCAATCACAAATAAGTGTGGGAAATGAGGCATATTTAAGCTCCATAGGTGGGAATATTCGCCATGACTGGTTGTAGCTCCCATCTGCAGTCAGAATGGCCGGTACTGGAGAGGGGTCCCATTTTCAAGCGCAACGGTGGGGCATTGAGGAGTCAAAGATGATGGTTTGGCTCCTCGTCCATCATCATGATGCAAGACTCCTGCAGGGCCAGTTCCAAGGCACGGAGTACAAAGCGGAAGCTTAGAACCGTCTAGCACATGATCTCACCAGTGCCACAGGCATCCCTCGGACTGGTGAGCAGGTCAGACACCACCATGCAGACCTGAAGAGACGGAAGCAGGACCAACTGAACCAATGGATACAGGAGGCCCGTGGAAATGACAATGCCCCACTACTGAGTAGGTAGCCATGGAATGGAGTATGTAAGAATTGCTATTGTAGTCTATATAATGGACAGGCATGACTCAATATTCCTTCATTTACTTCACAGCTGCAGATGTCTGTGCTGCGAATCAGCAAGCCTATGCAGATAGGCTGCTAAGGCTGCGCCACCAGGCAGGTTAGTAATTATTCTGCATGTATTGCTATATAAAATAAGTGAGAGAGCCTGAAACAAAGTGTTATAGCCCAATAATAAAGGCATAATAAGCCCTGAATAATTTCTCTGCATGTACTGTTATATAAAATAAGTGAGAGAGCCTGAAAAAAGAGTGTTGTAACCCATTAATAAAGGTATAATACATTTTGAATAAGTCCTCTGCATGCACTGTAATATCAAATAAATGAGAGAGCCTCCAGAAAAGTGTGTAATGTAATTAATAAAAGTATAATTCCTGGAGTGTGTCTGTGTTACTTACCTGAAATGTTGTTGTACTCTTGCATTATATAAATAGTACTGTTGTATTAAGCGCTGTCAACCCACACTTGGCCAGGCCCATATAAAGTGGATGAAGGGAGTGCCAGTAGCTGGGAAGCATATATACAGTCCTCAACTGTTGGTTAATGGCTGGCATGCATAGGTAAATCTGGCACATGGGTAGCTTGTTAATGTGTTCCCCAGAAATGTCAGTGTGCTGCCAGAAATGTAGGGGGCTGTAGAAATATAACCGATAATGTCACCTGAACACATCCAGATATGTAGATATATAAATATAAAAAAAATATATAAATACGTAGCAGTAACATCTGCATCCTGGACAGTTTGTATGTCAGATACAGATCAGGTATATAAGGAACTAGCCAAACCCATTTCACAACGTAATGGACTTTGCCTAGTGTAATAATACATGTAGGGGATATACACCTGCAGTCAATAGGAATGTAGTGTAAACTATAAGTATATATAAGATGTTAATGGAGGTATCTTTTTATACCCTACTGTATGTGCATAAACAATGCAATTCCACACCTCAGTGGGTATGTCTAACCTCAAAATATTTGTTGGGACATATGTCCTATTGGTTTATAAATATCTGCATTTACTTTGATGCATGTGACCTGTTCAAATACCACAATCTTGGTGGCCTGTTGCCACCAATCAATCCTGCATGCTGTTAGAATGTCCTCTCTTGTTCTATATATGCATGTGTTATGCTTGCTGTTCAAATGTTGTAACTCTGGTGTGTTGGGATAATGGGAATATTACTGCATACTGTTTCAACTAATTTGGAATGCTGTTGGCTGTTACCAACCCATATTGTCATTAAACCTCCTAAACATAGAATGTATGGGAAGGCCGGTCCCAGCGGACCCACCTGTCCCACCTCAGCTGGCAATGGCACCTGGCACCAGCAGGTCCAGTGCCCAGCCTGGGACCTCCTCCTCCGTTGGCTCTATGCCAACTTTGGGTGGAAGCACTGCAGGGGATGGGGCTTGTCCCCCCTGTGCAAGCATGGAGGAGGGCCACCTATCACCCTCCGAAAGGTTCAGGCTGTGGTGCGTAGGGAGATCCAGTGTTCAGTCGCTGATCGTCTACGCCAGCTCGAGGCGAGAGTGGCATGACTCATGGGTGAGCCTGCCCCTTCTACACAGCCCCCAGCACAGCCACCCTCTGGGCTGTGAAGGTGCAGTGGTGACTGCCCATGGGTGGGGAACCCAGTTCCACTGTTGCCATCTGTAGGCTCATGGGCTTGCGATTTACAAACATCCTTCCTCGTCAATGGTGTTCGCCCACCCCATGTGTCATATTCCACCTCTGTATGCGCCTTATTTGTCTTGTCTGTTTACCTCCCCAACCTACCTCCCCACATACACCTACTCCCCTACCCCACATTCCAATCTCACCTGTAAAAAAAAAAAAAATGGGCAATCTGATCCCACAAAAAATTACGCCCCATACATAGCTGCCCATTTTGCACAAATGTCTGCTGGACACAGAAACTGAAATTTAATTGGCAGTACAACATACGTCATTGTCCCCACCCCTCTCTCAGGGGTGGAAGGTTTCAAATTTCCCTCCAAATTACTAGTATATGCACAGCTGTTGCTGTTAAAGAAGTGGGCAGCTATGGACCTTCCCTACACCCATCTTGCACATCCTGAGTTGTTTTCCCTACTGTCTTACCCACTTTGTACCCCTTTTTCACCACTTTCCTATCACCGCATTTTCTTTTCTTTCAAAGAAATTAGTGTGGGGGTTAGCGGGAGTAAGCACTTTTAAGCAGTAGTTAGCGGGTTTGTGCAAGTGTGCGCATGTGTGTGCTTAGCTAAGTATTGCTAAGCGTCACGCAAACCCGCTTACAACTGCTTAAAAGTGCCTTAGTCACCCTGCATATGAGGGGCCTTGTTCTGCTCAGCAGTAAAATAAAACACCACTGTCAGTCTTGAACCCCAGACCTTGGATACACTACACTGCATGAAGTACCACTAGGCCACAGTAGATATACAGCAGGTTGTTGCTGAAATATATATATCATGCATCAGAATGTGTGAATGTAAAGGAAAGATAGGAATGCCATAACACAAAACCTGTTCTGTGGAACTTTACCAGCAGTTGTGGAATTGCATTACATGACTGTGATAACAGAACCACACATTCTAGCAGTAAATAATTTTACAGCAGCACTCTACAACTCCCACACAGTATCCCACCCAAATGTACATATTACCACTGTGTTCAAGGTACAGCAAGGATGTAGGTAGGCATACTCAGTACTGGAATTGTCCAGTTACCATGAGCATCCTGTGATAATGTCAACAAAATAAAAAGCACAAACCGTGCAGAAGTGAGTATATTAATATCCACAGTACAGCAGTTCCCAAACAGTTCATGTGCAAAATGAAAACATCTCAATAACTATGTATGTATGTATGCCAGCTAATTGCATAAGTAGAAAAGAAAATACATACTCCCATGTATCTTGTGCTAGCATTTGTAGGGGTGAGTACAGTTCTACACTGTCAACTTTGTACTGGAAGTGGCTACATTCAGGTCTGAGTACATCATTCAAATCACTGGCTACACCCCTAGCATCAGTTATGAGAAGTATACCAACCTTCTGACTTACACAACGGTGTCCACAGCAAACAAGCATGGTCCCCACTTTGGAAAGCTGAAAGGGCTACGCCTACCTGACTTAGCAATTTATAGTATTGGGTTGCTATGACAGTGAGTACTGCAAGTACCACACAACAAGCTGTATGCAATTGCCAAATGGTGGTGCAGAGGCCATTACATGCACATGTGCAGATGCCTACAAAAGCAGGCTGTACTTGCTGTCCACACATGCAATCACTTCATTGCAAGTACGGAGAGAGAGAGAGCAAGAGAGAGAGAGAGAGACATACAGCCGCAGCTGACAGCAGCAGGAAAAAAGAAAAAAGATCAACCAGACATATATTTTAAAAAAATGTAATATATAGCAAAGAAAACAGCTAAAAGAATATATTGAAAAAAATATATATTGAAAAAGATATATTGCAAAAAAAGTTTATTGAAAAGAAAAATATATAGCAAAAAAAATCATATTAAAAAATATATTAAAAAAATTATTTAAAAAAATATATTGAATAGAAAAATATATTGAAAGAAAAAATATTGCAAAAGCAATAATATACTGAAAAGAAGTATAATCATACTGAAAAAAATATATATCTTGAAGAAAATCATAAGCTATAAAAAGAAAAGCTTTTACAAAGCACACGAAACAGAGGAATACAAACCCATACAAAGTAAAGGTATGTAACTGATATGTATTTACTGGCATGTAGTAGATATTCATGAAGAGTACTCTACAAAGTTTGAATCATCCATATGTGGCAGCAGTACGTAACTATGCACAGATGCCCTGCATAATTACTGGCATGTTGACATCAGTGTGAAACTGTGTGCAGTGGGATATGACTGTGACATATGTAGTTCAGCATTAAATGTCAAACATCTGATCCATGTTAGCTGTGTTCTGTACAGTAGTGTGTACAATGTCTGTCTGTGGGAGTAGCTCATACAGTTATATAAACATGGATGTCACAGAGTAACAAATAGATTATAGTCATATTAATGTGTAGCTTAGCATTGGCAACAGCTGTACCAGGCTAGTATGGTAATTTAGCATTTGCAGCTATATATACACCCTCCAATATTACTGTGTGCTCACATGTGACACCTGTTCATGTTGCAGCAAGGCCCAACAGGTCAGCTGTGAGGTACATGAACTTACAACAGTGTGGACTTTGTGTGTATATGGCACACAGATACGGAGAGATCTGTCTGTGTCAGATATATTAGCATCTGTACATGAGCATAGAGCAAGGGACATACTGTAACTGTTTGTGAAGGGTGGACATATATGTTGAAGGTTGTTATGTGCATATGTCTATGTAGGTAGTAGTGTGTGGCAAACAAGACAGCATACAGTGCTGTTATATGACATGTGGTGGTTAAAGACTGTGTGTATGATTCGTCACGTTTGTAGTGTTGCAGCCAGTGAGGCCTGCTAAAGCTACATGGGCTGAGAACACCTTCAATGCATTCCGCACAGCACTGTGCAATATAATGGCATAACGGAATACCTCACAACCTTTGCATAATTGATATACCCATCATGAAAGGTGGACTGTATATGTGCCAATATGTATATCTACATGTACACCAATAGATGTTTACATGTATGTGTGTGTGTGTGTGTGTGTGTGTGTGTGTGTGTGTGTGTGTGTGTGTGTGTGTGTATATATATATATATATATATATATATATATATATATATATATATATATATATATATATATATATATATATATATATATATACATATATATACATATATATATATATATATATAGAGAGAGAGATAGAGAGAGAGGGTCATATTTAATGCAACAGATGCCTGGTGACAAAGCCATGGACCCAAGCTTACTGTTGACATTGCATTGGCATACCTTCTTGCAAAGACTCTGTACCCATGAACTACCACATAGGTGGTAGTCTACTTAACACCGAAGGTGTGATAAGAGACCATGGAACACAGCTGCACAGTAGTCACCCAGGAAAATATAGGTCAGTGTTCCCCTCTACTCATCACACATAAAGCCCATTATTGAGTACAATGCTCCATGTGGTATGTACCTCCCAAGACATCTACAGCACCTGGAAATGACACAGACATACCTCACAAAGAGTAATACTGGCCTCAAACAGATGCCCTATGTAGACCATTTCACAAACCCACAGCTAGACGGTGTTGTATACTGCCTACACAGAGGTGACCTCTGCCGAACATGCTAAGCTATGTCAAACCCAGCGATGTTGGACATGCTCCATGTAGACAGATCACAATCCCTATGAGCTACACGCTCTAGGGACCCAAACCTTGTGACCTCAATAGACAGCACATGCTGGAGGGATAGATTCCTATCTCAGAGACATCCCATACTCTGAAACAAACCACCTATCAATAGCAAACAAAGCCCCTAATCAGCTGTCATCAGAAATAATATTGATGAATGTATGGAAGATAGGAAATACACCCCAGGAACCACCTCTGTGGCTCTGCTTGACAGGGCCACATGAAACATACTTACCTGTGTGTTAAAGGCCAGGGTAGCGTATGTCTAGACTTCTATAGGCCTAGGGCCAATTGCCTATTACCTACCTATGAAGCGACACACACACACACACACACACACACACACACACACACACACACACGTACTTTTTGCAATAATTGCTATGTGAGGTTGACTGAGTGTGATGGTGAATGAGTTGCTGAATGTGTCAGAGTTCGGTATATGTGTGATAGCTTAGTGGGAAACTGTTTCTGTCATGGTATTATGTGTCCTAGCTGTGATCCTAGCAAAAGATGTGTATACAATTGCTAGGCTGAAGAAGCAGTATGTCATTTGGTCTGATGTAGTCCCTTGTTGTCGACTGTGGTGCCCATTGTAGGCTAAAGCAGTACATGTATGCTTATTGAGTGTTACTGCTGGTGAATCCAACACCTGTATGAACTGTAGTACTACCTGAAACTGTATGCCTAAACAGCACAGTATGGTGTACGTCCACATGTATTGAAACCACTCTTTCGTGTGTTCACTGTAGTCCTCACAGATTACATACCTCAGGCATAAGGTCTCATAATTACTGACACACAGTACTGTAAGGTACACAGGTAAAGGTCACTTGGGTTGCCATACCTATGTGTCTGGTATGTATGGCTGATGTGTGTGTGTGTATGCCTGTACCATGGCCTCAGTCATAAGTGTGTTACAGGATATAACTGCATATCTAGCAACATGTATAGTCTAGTACAGCAGTATGCCACCTATATTCACGAATGTGCACATATGTTAGGTAGGGGTCTGCCATCAATGACTAGTGTGGTATAGTGGTAATACTGTCACTGGACATTACAATCATTGCAATGGATTACAATTTTCATGATGCATTAGCATGATATATACCTCCTGTGACTAGGTTGTGCATTGTGTCGCATACAGTGTGCCATGTACTGTTGTATAGTATTACATATTGTTTTAACTTTGTTGCTGTGCAAAACGTGGTTTGATATATAGAATGTGCCAGGCACTGTCAGGCAGTTGTAGGTTGATAACTGATATGTGGTATTGAAAGTGTGTATCTTCTGACAGCCAATAGGTTGCTATATATGGCAGTTAATTGATATCTGTACTTTGGTTGTGCATTAGGCCCAGCAAGCCAGCATATAAAAATCTACTGCCAATCATTAGTGGACCGGAGTTCTGCTGTGGCGACCCCTAACCGGAAAAAGCCAAAAGACACAAACAAACTTTAGAAAGTTACATGTGCCACATGACTTGCTCACATATATTGTTTCATTGTCTTCCAGGGTTATGTCCCACCATCGTAATCCCACCTATAGCACAGCAGAGGAAGAAGTGATCACAGCTAGCCTGGTGCAGCAGTATGCCCTGCTGTTCTCCAGAACCAGCCAGGACCAGCATGAGCGAACTGCGCTGTGGCAAGAGCTCGTCCATGGGGTAAATGACATAGGCATGCATAACTGGACATATGAGCAGGTACGCCATCACTGCAGTGATTTAATTAGACATGTCTGGCAGCGTGCATCTGATATCCGCAGACAACAGCTTGCCGCAGGTGGGGGGGTAGCCATCCATCCTCCCCTCACCAGAGTGGAGGAGCTGCTCCTGAGCCAGGTGGCTTCTGGCCAGCAACAACCCCAACAACTAACATGTGTCATCATGGAGGCCGGGGTCACCCAGCAAGATGACATGGAGCATGCAGGTAACATGGCATAGCTGTAGACTACTGTTACCTCTATTGTTAGAGCATGCTTATGTGAGATGTGTGCTGCGTAGTTAGACGATGTGGTGCCTAGTGTTGTGCAATAGTAATAATTAGGAATACAATCTGTAGGCCTGTGACTGTCAACCATTGTACTACTGTACGATTGCAAACACACAGTAGCAATGCCACAGCTTTTATCACTGACAAAGTGCCTCATATCCTTGTAGGTCACTCTGGTGTGACAGCAAGGCAGCAGACCCATGCTGGTGAGTGTGTTCTACCTTTAATATATCTAATTTAATGTGCATGTCATAGGTGAGGTGTAGGCCATGTACACATAACACAGCTACGCATAATGCATGCTGTGCATGTTTGCTGTGAGACTATGCACATCCCAGTAATGTGGGTAGCTGCCTAAAACACATACAATACACAGAGCATTCCACACAATTGTGGCAACACTGAAGTGGACATTGGATAGGCAGAGTCGATACACATGCACACAACATACACGACTTTGTCATACGCAGTACACGTTAACATGCTACACATGGCGTATTCAGATGCCCACTGTAAGGTCACACTACAGTATCCCACACATCATCCACACAGCACACATAATATACCTGAGGGGTAGATGCCTCACATGTGGCTGTGCAACACTTTTCAACACATAACACATTCATGGTAGGCAATGCCCCCTATTGTGCACCTTACAAACCCATGTATCAACTGGCTGTGAAATGGTGAATGTAGCCATGGTACTGCAGTTCCGGTACAGCATGGTATGTGCCGGTCTGGCACACATTAGTAGCCTTGATTGACCACATGATGCTGCATGATGATGGCTCATGGTAGTACACCCCATCCAGTTACAGTGACCACAGTACTACACATAGCATTACCTGCTATGCACCTCAATGTTGTGTGTGTGCAAACATAGGCACCTATACACAATATGCATAGCAATCACCATTTGTACAAAGTGACGCATATATGTCTTGTAATGCTATTGAGTATATAGGTCACATGACACACACTGTGTCTCTGTGATGTTTAATATTGCAGTTGTGTTGTAGCTTGCCATGTCATGTCTGGCACTGGCGTGTCCACAATATGTCCTACACTCACCATAACCATTGTACAATGGCCATGTTGAGCAATGGTATTCCATCAGGTAAACATGCACCACTCATCCTGTGTGTATACATAGCATGCATGTGCTAAACCTGTGTCCACAATTATCTGCTAAAGACACAGACACTCTAATCAGAAATGAATATCTATGTGACACTCAGATACACATCCAGCCATGGTATGTATACCTGTGAGAGATGGTGCACAGGACATTGCAGAGCTTTTAATACTTGCACAGCAATGTTGTGTCCATGTACACAGTGCATTCCAGGGTAAGGCCAATCACTGAACAACAACACACATGCATCAAAGACATGTATAGTGTTATTGGCAAGGGCTGTCAACATCAGCACTGCATGCTGTTGGGAAACACATGTCCTGCATGGTGACATCCTTGTGATACTGTACCCCACCATCACCCGCTATTGAGTATGTTCTGGATTGCTGGTGGTGTGTGTGTGTGTCTGTGTGTGTGTGTGTGTGTGTGTGTGTGTGTGTGTGTTTGTGTGTGCGTGTGTGTGTTTTAGTGAGGAGTACATTTATGTACATGTCTGCATGTGTGCATATGTTCTTGTGTTCATGTGTGCATGTGTGCATGTGTGCATGTGCTCATGTGTGCATGGGTGCATGTGTTCATGTGTGCCGACATCATGTACAGGTTGTAAAGTGTGTTTCCTATCTTCCTCTCACAGGCGCTGACTTTGGGCTGGTTCACTGCAGCAGGGGAACTGATGTCACTGAGCAAAATATTGATACTGATGATAGGTGTGTTGATGCACAGGCATGTTTGCCAGGGTCTGTCGTTGGGCCACCAATCAACAGTACACAACTGTCCACCCCATCCATGCATACAGTCATACTGCTGATACATCCATCACAATGCCCTTAGCTGAGGGACAGCGTACAGTTGGCATTGGCCAGGACAGTGTGGTATCCATGGCACAGGCATCCCAACACAGCAGCCATACCCAGATGTCTGGAAGGGTACCACATAGCAGATGTCCAGGGGTTCTCGTAGGAGCACTGCTGCTCATCATGCCACTGGCAGATGTGCCACAGGTCTGACAATGTCACGCATGTTCCAGGCTGTCATGGAGGCACAGGCACATATGGAACGGTACACCAGACAGGGACTAAGAGCACAGAGGGCACATAACACAGCTGTCATTGACAGTATCCATGACCTAGCAGGTGCCATCCATAATTACACCAATATCACTGATAGATGTTGGGGAGCGACATTAGATATCCTCTGCAATGTCATGTCCATGTGTCAGGACAGTGCAGGATGGTTGAGTCATCAACATGGACGTATGCCAGCAAAATCAGTAGCTGGCAGTCACCACGGACATCCCTCAAGCCACAGCCGCTCTGGTAGTGCCAGTATCAGCCCCAGCAATGTTGGGGGTGGGCTGTCCATAGAACGTCCTAGAAGACCACATGCACATGGCTCTGGACAGTCCCAGCAGGGACCTGTGTCCAGTCTACATCCATCTACCTCTAGGGATAGTACCCAGTCTGGCTTAGTACCTGATAGTGTCAGTAGCACCCCTGCCAGGCACAGGTACCATATCCGTGGCCAGAGATGGTGATCTGTAAAGCCTCGCAGGTACAGTCTGTGGCTGTCCCACAAATACCCGTATATGGCAGCCACATGGTGGAACTGTGTGCATGCAGACACACACACACACACACACATACTCCAGACACCTAGGGCTAACACATACCCACACACATTACATCAACATTGGCCCATACCAGTATTCTTGCCCCTCACACACACACACACACACACACACACACACACACACACACACACACACATACATGTTGATTGGATGGCTCACTGTAGGCCTCTGGCAAACCAACAACACACCCTGTGCATATGATGAAACCTGTGCCACCTCCTGTCATCTGTAACATCGATGCAGGAACAGGCTACCATGGTGCTGATGCACAGGGTGTCTTTATAGCAGTATAGCAATGATAGCATGTTGCCAGCAGTAGAGGGTAATGATATGCTTGAAGGTGTAGCTGAGCAGGCATGATGCATTAAAGCTATGATTGTCATTGTAGTGTTGTTTACACCAGTGTTAGGTCCAATTGTGTATTGTCCGGCCACTTGCCACTTGGCTGATGTGTGCAGTATTGGCAGCATGTGTTAGAGAGTGGACAGTATGTGTGGGATATGTGTAGCACAGATTTGCAGGTGTACATTTGTGAATATGGTGGATGTGCACTGTCTGCATGTATGTGCATAGTGGACACATGGGCAGGGTGACATGCTCTGTATTACACAGTAACATTCCATAGTTTCTATTGGTGGCCAGTATGCAGTGTACTACACACATTTTGGAACCTGACTACACATGTGTGTATGACATGGTCTGACACTGTGCTGTGGGTGATACTGTTACTATCTGTCATTGTTTTGCATTCTGGTAGTATACGTCACTTCAACAGCCTGACCATAACCAATCGTTAGATGATGTCTTGACAACTGACACACAGATGTAGGACACACAGCAACATTTGGATCCTTCAGGTACTATACTATGCCAGTAACCACTGGTATTCACCTGCACCCATTACTGACACCACTCCTGTTTGGCATATAGCTCTCTTAGGTACAAGCAATCACAGTAGGGATATGTCCATCCACGTCTGGTAATGCATACTGTGGCCTATAATGCATTCTCCAGATGACACACACATCCTCCACAAGGGTATCATACAGACAGATGCCTGTTGTCAAACCCATGCTGTAAAGCTATAAGCCAAACTAAGCATAGTCATCCACCTTTACGGAACATATTATCCCCACAGTACCACATAGGTAGTAGCCACCAACATGATGAACAGGTACTGATGTGTACATGCAACCAAGTGTTACATCATCTCTCCTTTGTTAATCACATTTCCAAAGGTATTTTGAAATCCCTCGGTGGATCACATAAGCAATAAGGGGTCTGCATGCATATCCACAAAGGTTGTTGTACACCTGTTATGAATAGTCATCATCGACAGACTTTGCTGCATTTGAACAGGTCTGACATATACCTCAGCCATAAACCCTCACTCACACATTCCAATAGAAACCGTAATGAGTTTGTGTGAAACGGATGACCTAGGCCAGGGATCACTGCAGTGGCTGGCCTTGTCACAACCATACAGATGTGACCTAAGGTCTGGGAAGCAGCAGCACAGTCTGGCAAAGATGACAGCTGTGTTCTTGGAGAAAGCAGGGTTCCCACACATGCAATAAATGAGGTAACATGTACGTATATATATTTGCCACACAGCTAGCTCACATGTGCAATGCATACTGATATGTCATACAGTAGTAAAAGCAAAACCCACAACACAATGACCAACAGTGTCACACTCATACAACACACACACTCTCACCAAGTGCAGGATTCAAATCCCTACCTAACTACTTCATGATACTAGAGGAGTACGCATTAACACGATGTGGTATGCACATTACTGGGAGTTCTTTTTTCCACAGGTATATTTGTAGGATGGTGACATCATCAGACTTGACAAAGATTAGTTTACCGCTTTTAAGGTGTTTTACTACTCTCTTAAAAGGTTGCGCTTTCCCAAGGTGACCACACACAAGCACAGTTGTCCAGTGCAGGATTCAAACCCCTACCTAATTACTTCATGATACTAGAGGAGTACACATTAACACAACGTGCTATACACATTACTGGTAGTTCTTTTTTCCACAGGTATATTTGTAGGATGGTGACATCATCAGACTTGACAAAGATTAGTTTACTGCTTTTAAGGTGTTTTACTACTCTCCTAAAAGGTTGCTCCTTCCCAAGGAAACCACACATGAACACACACTTGTTTAGTGCAGGATTCAAACCCCTACCTAACTATTTTATAATACTACAAGAGTATGCATTTACACACCGCACTGTACACATGACTGTGAGCTAGCCTTTCCACAGGTATATTTGTAGGATGGTGACATCATCAGACTTTACAAAGTGGGTTACATTAGGTGACATTAGATGGGCTACATTGAAGGAATGTCTAAAGACTTTGGCCATGTGATCATCAAAGGGAAGTTTACTATCTACCTGTGTCCCCAGAGCCATAATGACTTTCTCCGTACATATTGGATTGCCACCTATGTGGCAATTTGTGTGCACTTTGTTTTACCCAAAGGGGATGACTATGCTTTCTTTGCCATTCAGCTTGAGGGCATTGTTTTGACACCAGGTATCTGTCTCTGTAAGACACTTCTGGAGGATGTCTATGTCAGCCGTACAGTCAATTATGGACCACCATTCATCTGCAAACCTGTTCAGCCATACATCTCCCATGCTTGCCTGTACCTCTGAGCAGTATCTACTGAACAGGTGGGGTCCCAGGACCAAGACCTGTGGGATGCCAATTGTGACTGGCTTAGAATTGGACATAGCACCTGCAACTATGAACATGTGTGTTTGATCTGTGAGCCACTTGGCCACCCATCCTGTGACATAGCTGTTAATGTTCAAGCTGGTATACTTGTCCATGATGACAGTGTGGGGAATGGTGTAGTAAGTCCTTTGTGAGGTCCATGTGGGCTGTGTGGACTGCTTTCACCTCCATCTATGTCCTTGGCAACTGTTTTAAATAAGTCAACTAGGTTTGGGAGCCAGGATCTGCCTTTAACAAGACAAAGTTGTGTAGAGTCCAGTGTTTGGAGGTCTCCAATGTCTCAGTTTATGGGTTCCATGACAATTTGCTCAATAGCTCTGTAGACCCGGCTGAGTAGACATATTGGGCAATGGTTTCCAGGTTCTGTTTTGGCACATCCTTTGTGAAGCTGGATGACTGTTAGTGTATGCCATTCTTTGGGTACATAGCCTGTGATACGCTTGAGCCTGGACAGTGAATGTAGATGAGGGTGTAGTTCCTTATGGGCTTAGTGTAAGACGCAGCCTGGGACACCATCCAGTCACATTGATGCTATGTTCTTAGCTTTGGTGAGGGCTGCCTTTATCTGCATGTCCATGACGTCTGGGTCTCGGCATCCTTCTGTGATGGACACAGGCCATTTTGGGGGTGATGGGAGGGAGTTTACACTGAACTTGTCCTCCTGAATGTGGGTAATGAAAGTTGGTTTGGTGTATTTCTTTCCTTTTTTCAGTAGCTGACAGCATATTTGGAAGTTGACACCTACATGTCTGGTATAGCTACCGAAGGCTTTTTTAGGTTGTTATTCTTACATTCCTTGGCTATTTGTCTTTAGAAACTGTCCTTGGATTATTTTATGAGCGATCATTGTTTCTTCCTGGATAATGATCAGTGATGCCTTTCCTTTAGTGAAGTTGGCTCTATCATGTGTTCATTTCCTCTTTCTGTTGTCTATCTTATTTATGGGCAACAACCACCTGATTGTTGTCCTATTTTTGGAGGAGTGCATCTTGGTTTTATTTGTGATGTCTCATTCCATGCATCCCTGTAGATGCTCATAGGATGCACTTGTAAATGATTCTGCAGATTGTATACCATTATCCTATAGCAAGAAGGCTTTGGAACGCTCCAGTTTGGTCTTGGGACGTGTGCAGTTTGCTTTTGCAAATGTCTTCACTGTGGTTTCATTGACTGGGTAGGGGGGGGGGTGTGGATGTCCAGTGTGATTACTTAATGATCTGATATTACCAGAGAGGGGGTTATCTTTATTGTGGGACACTGGTACCCCATGTTGGTGATGATCATGTCCAGTATGTTGTCACCTCTAGTGGGCATGGTGAACAGCTGTTCCAGGGTGTTAGAGTTTTTTAACTCTAGGAAACATTGGGCAAAGGACGTTGTACATGAGTAATTCCCCCACTCAATGTTTGGGTAGTTGTAATCTCCTCATATAATGGTGTTTGATAGGACCTTTATATTTGCCACTGTTCTCCGGAATACTGAGTGAGGTTCCTGAGACAAGGTATGTGATCTGTAGCAGGCTACAATCTGATGGGCAGCTTTGCCCAATGTTAGTTGCACTTGCATGGTCTCCAAGGCCTCATGCTTTGCCACTAACCTGAAGGTGTGGATATCCATAAGGTAAATGGGTACACCCCTTTCTTTTGTATTTCATTCATGGTTTTGGGTCTGAAGGTCAGAGGGATTGTGAGTGTTTTACATGGAGGATATCCAACAGCTCTCTGTTTGACATAGCTTTGTATGTTAGGCAGTGAACACCTGTGAGTAGGCGATAGGCAAGGGAGTACGGATGGAGCATTTTGCAATGGTCTGTGTAGGGCGTGTATTTCAGGCCACTAATGCTCTTTGTGAGGTATTGCTGCTGGCTTTCCAGTTGTTGTAGTTGTCTTATGAGGTACATAGCAACATGGCGTTGTACTCTATTATAGTTCTAGTGAGTGGTGAGTAGAGGGGAACAATGTCCTCTTCTATTCTGCATGAGACACCAACTGTATCCAGGCACCGGAACCATGACTTGAGCATCCCAAACACATGCTCGATTACATTTCGTGTTTGTGCGTGTGCCTCATTATGGAGTTCTTGTTCAGGTGTGTGTGCATTTCTGATGGGTGTCATCAGCCACGGCTCCAGTGCGTATTCAGCATCTCCCACTAGGTGACCGTCAGGGATGTCCCATTGGCAAATGTCTGGTACAGCTGTGACAGATGCCAGATATGGGAATCGTTGTAGCTTCCAGGGCAGCCAGCACACACATTCAGTATTATGCCCTGGGCATCACACATGACCTGGCAGTTGATGGAGTGGAAGCCCTTGCGGTTGATGTAGGCCCTACCCTGCTCACCAGCTGGTGTTTTGATGTGTATGTGCGTGCAGTCAATTGCACCCACTACCTCAGGGTATTCTGCTATTTGCTGGAAGAGATGCATATTGCTGGCCAATACCTCACGGGAATTGGGGAAATATACATGATCACCGACATGTGCTGACATGGCATTCAGGAACTGGTGCAGTACCCTGGATGCTGATGCCTGTGAAATCCCCATCATATCACCAGTTGGTCTCTGGAAGGTACCTGTTGCTAGTATTCTTAGGCCAACACATACCTAAGTTTCCACTGGGATAGGCTCCCCTCTGTTGGTTCTGTGTGTGAGGCATGGCCTGCACAGCTCAAAAATTTGCTGCAGGAACTCTCTGTCCAGTCTATAGCGCTCCACTATCTCCAGCTCATGTAGCCCCTGGTAGGTTACCCTGGGTCTGTACAATCTTCTCTGTCTCCTCACTGTGGGGTGCTCAGCAGCATTCGCAATGACACCACCCTCAGCATCTTGCACATGTTGCCTTATAACAGCACTGGCAGCTCCTAACATTTTTATGTCTCAGTTTAAGCTTTTTAAGTTTTCACTTCTCTTTGTTGACTGCAGTGTTGCAGTGTTTCTGAGGAAAAACATGGGGGAATGTTGTTTGCAGAGTTTTAAGTGCTGGGCTGGGCTGGGTTAGTGTACTGCCTGTGTAATTGTCTGATTCTGATTGATTTCACCTGGCAGCTCTGCTAGTTCTCCTTGGTTAACTTCCTACTACTTCTTTTCCTTCCTTTTCCCTTTCTGTTTCCACAGGGGGCAGCGCCACGCAAACAAGTGCAAACAAGCACAAACACACACACACGCGCGCGCGCACGTGCACACAGGCTTAGACGGATGCACACGCACGCACACAGTCTTACACAAGCTTACACAGGCTTAGGTGGGTGCACATTCATGTATACAGGCTTAGACAGCCTTATACAGGCTTACACAGGTGCACACACGCGCACACAGGCTTAGATGGGTTTACACACGCGCACACAGTGTAAGCAGCTTTGCAAGAAACTTTAGTGATAGCCACGGCGTACACCTTCAGTTTCTGGGTTTCAGTTTAGAAAACTGTAGACACGCCTCTTCCAGTCCTGAGTAACTCACAGCAAACACATGCCACTCTGCTCCAATAAGCTTGCAGTCTTTTTGATACATAGCCCCTCAAGATGTCACCCATCTTCTACTCTGTTACTCCCCTAATCTTACTCTTACACTCTAGTTACATGGTTCACATAGCAGGAAAAATTGGGATTCACTATCCTTATACTCATTTGCATAGGATTGCCTACAAATGTTTGGTTACATCTCTCAGACTGAGCTTCCCCTCTTAGCAACCACTACTCAGTAGCCATGTTGTCTTCAGCCTGCCATTCACTTGCATGGCAGATGAATATTTTGAATAAAATCCCTATTTGTGGCTTTTATTTTTTGTTTTCTGGTTTTTAGTGCGCCGCACGTTTGAGCGGTGCTGTGCTATGCTTAAACATCAGAGATCGAGGAAAAAAAATATTTTTTATTATTTTGCAACAGATAAAAATGCCAATGGCTGTATATTTGGCCATTGGCATGCTTCCTCAACTGGATGCATCCTTTATTTGGAGCTGTCATGGCTCCGTTTTGCTATTTGCAGAACGGTACTCAGTTGCCAACCGAGTACATTTCTGCAAATAACACTACTCTTACTCGGATAGGTTAGTGTTTCCTGGATCGCGAATTTACCTCATTTGCATAGCTTTCAGCAGCAAATGAGGTAATTTGCATATACTAACACTGTCCGTGCAAGAGTCGTTTTAGGAGCTCTCTTGCACGCCCCTGCCGGCTGTTCCTGGATCACTCGGCAGACATGTTGGCTGGCTGGAGTCTTACTCTACTCTTAGACTCCATGCAAGCCTTCGTGAATCCGGCCCAAAGAATATGCCTCTACCCAGTCTCATAATCAACTGTTGCAACTGTGGTGCAAATCATGAGCCCAAAAAAGAAAAGTGGTTAGGTTTTGGTCAGCAATGCCACAAATGCAATAAGTGGAATCATTTCAAAAGGTTTAGTAAATCAAACAAGGGGCATTCTTTTATTAAAAGAGAACATTAAAAGAGACAATTTGATCAATTAGAAATCTGCGACCCTACACTTTTTATGTCAATGGTGTGTCTTTGCTTAATAAAACAGTCAATGCAATAGATTTATGGACAAAGAATGAAGTATTTTTTACTGTTTGGATAAATGGGAAACCCATAGATCTCAAAGATGACACAGGTTGAAAGTGCAATGTTATGTCAGCAGAAACATTTGCTAGAGTATATGCTTCTGAGAAGCTTGATTTGGCAAAGTGTGCAAAGATTGTTGCTTATTGTGGTGAAGAAATTCATATTAAAGGTTCAATAGTGCTTTCATGTTACTCTGCTCAGAACAGCTATGAGTTGCAATTTTATATGGTCAAAAACACATATAGTCATTATTAGGCCTCAGAGACAGTTTGAAAATGGGGCTACTTTCATTTAATAAGGAAGTGCACCATGTTAGTTTGAAAGACCACTATTCTAATTTCACTCAGTCTATTTTTTCTACCTATGCTGATCCTTTCGAAGACAAACTAGGCAAACTCCCAGCTGTGTACTCTATGAAGTTAGACCTAGAGGTCAGCGTACCTCCCAAATGCACCTAATTACTCTGTCTTTACCGAGTTTTGGGGTGCCAAGATTCCCAAGTGGCACCCCTTCATTCCCAATTTTTAAAAAAATGTTTTTTCTTTTCGTGTTGTGGCACTGACATCATCATGTGCGTGATGACATCAGCTCCGTCAGCCTGTCAGAATTGAGCTGACGAGTATGGAAACATTTGTTTTTCTTTGCTCAGGTATTTGCTTGTAGGACACACTGAAGAAAGCAAATGACTGCTTTCACTTGCTTTGGTATAGGGAAACAAACACAAATGATTGCTTTCACTTGCTTTCTGCTGTGGGAAATGAAAGCAAATGACTGCTTTCGTATTTCTGCTGAGGGAAATGAATGTGTGTGTTTTAGGTATTTCTGCTGACAACTGCTTTCACTAACCTTTCTGCTGAGGGAAACGAATGTTAAATTTTTGCTTTGGTATTTCTGCTAAGGGAAACAAATGTAAACAACTGCTTTCACTTGCTTTGGTAGTTCTGCTGAGGGTTTTCAGGTATTTCTGCTGACAACTGCTTTCACTAGATTTTCTGCGTGTGTGTGTGTGTGTGTGTGTGTGTGTGTGTGTGTGTGTGTGTGTGTGTGTGTGTGTGTGTGTGTGTGTGTGTGTGTGTGTCTTGTAGGGTTAGGGTAAATGTTAGCTAAGGGGAGAGATGTTAGTGTTTTGTGTTGGGGGTGAGAGTTCCAGCTGTCTTATGCAGTGGTAGTATTATAAAAGGGTTTTTTAAGGTAATGTGCACAGTTAGGGTTAGAGCCTTGTGTAAAAATTTAGGGTTAAAATGCATTACTAAGACAGAGCTTGGAGGCCAAACTTCAGTGTTCACTGTGCTCATACATTTTTGTACTTTTTTCATAGTTCTGACTCACAGTTATGAGTTTCAGAATTAAAATAATGAGTCACAGAAAATACGTCACTTTCATGAGAACAATGCAGGTTGGCAGTTAGTAGAGTCAGATGTTACTGACACGACTAAACAAATCTACCCACCACAGCAAGGGCATTTCTGTCACTTGAATAGACAGGAAAATTGTACCCCTGTAGTTTACAAAACTGTAATTCATTTCTTAAACTACTACATATTTCCTGGTGCGCAGCTTTGCTCAGTAATAAATCTTAGAATTTGCTTTGCCCCTTGCAGTGTAGGATACCTTACAACCAACTAAATGCCTCTCATGCAAGCTCTGTACAGGAGGGTGTTCCCTTTTTTAAGAGTAATAGTCTGAAACAAATGCAGAATTACCATGTAGCTCTCAAAAGCTGTAACAAAATAAAACAGAAATGCAAGCAGTATTTCATTACACACTGCACACACACACACACACACACACACACGCACACACACACGCACACACACGCGCACACACACACACACACACACACACACACACACACACACACACACACACACACACACACACACACACACACACACACACTGAAGCCTCAATAAGGAGATTTGCAGTGTGCTGTCAATACGAATAGGACCAGGAACACATGGTGAAATCACTGAAGGATTGAATTCACTAAATAAAGACAGGCATTTGAATTTCAGACTTCGTATTCTTCAGAAAATAAATGTAACACAAAACCTTTTATTCTAGCAATTTTCTAAGTTTATAAAATCAGTATTTGAAATGTGTCCTTATTTTGGGGCTGTATGTCCCCATTATTGGCTTTGTCCATGTTTTTTGTGCTAAGACATTGAGAGTTATGGTGAGAAGTGATAACTGAATTCTGTATTCCCCCCATTATTGGCTTTGTCCAGGTTTTTTGTGCTAAGAGGTTGAGAGCTATGGTGAGAAGTGAGAACTGAATTCACTAAATGATGGCCATTTATGTTTCAGTCTTCCTGTCTTTCTAGAAACTGCTGATCTGGCATAGTGATATGTTGCTCTGACTGTAGTGCACAGGGTCCTGGGTCCAAGGCTTGGCAGTGAAATGCATGGTAGTAACACATTTTATTCT
The DNA here is from genome assembly GCF_019279795.1 of Protopterus annectens. Lineage (NCBI taxonomy): Eukaryota > Metazoa > Chordata > Ceratodontiformes > Protopteridae > Protopterus > Protopterus annectens. The sequence goes on along the minus strand of NC_056728.1, from coordinate 878,694,218 downwards.
AGCAACTTTCCAAATTTATACAAGCAATGTTTAAAATGTGTCCCTGTTTTTTTGCCTTTTGCCCCCCCCCGCAAAAAAAAAAAATAAAACTGAAATTGAAAATAAGTACGAGAAGTTGTGCAAGATGCCTATGTCATTCTATTTGTTTTATATAGATAGATATCTTCTTCTTTCAGCTGCTCCCGTTAGGGGTCGCCACAGCGGATCATCTGTTTCCATTTCTTCCTGTCCTCTGCATCTTGCTCTGTCACACCAACCACCTGCCTGTCCTCTCACCACATCCATAAACCTTATCTTAGGCCTTCCTCTTTTCCTGTTACTTGGCAGCTTCATCCTTAGCATCCTTTTCCCAATGTACTCTGCATCCCTCCTCAGCACATGTCCAAACCAAAGTAATCTTGCCTCTCTGGCTTTGTCTCCACACCTTCCAACCTGGGCTGACCCTCTAATATACTTATTCCTAACCCTGTCCATCCTCATCACACCCAGTGCAAATCTTAACATCTTCAGCTCTGCCACTTCAAGTTCTGACTTCTGGTTTTTTGTCAATGCCACTGTCTCCTACCCATATAACATAGTTGGTCTCACTACCCTCTTGTAGAACTTCCCTTTCACTCTTACTGGTACTCGTCTGTCACAAATCACTCCACCCACTCCATCCTGCCTGTACTCTCTTCTTCACCTCTCTTCTACACTCACCATTACTCTGAACTGTTGATCCCAAGTACTTAAACTCATCCACCTTTGCCACCTCTACTCCTTGCATCCTCACCATTCCTTTATCCTCCCTCTCATTCACACACATATATTCTGTCATAGTCCTGCTGACCTTCATTCCTCTTCTCTCTAGAGCATATCTCCACCTCTCCAGGGTCCCCTACACCTGTTCCCTACTCTCACTACAGATCACAATGTCATCTGCAAACATCATAGTCCAGGGGGACTCCTGTCTGATCTCATCGGTCAACCTGTCCATCACCATTGCAAATAAGAAAGGGCTCAGAGTTGATCCTTGATGTAATCCCACCTCCACCTTAAACGCATCTGTCACTCCCACCGCAGACCTCACCGCTTTCACACTACCCTCGTACATATCCTGTATCACTCTTATATACTTTTCTGACACTCCCGACTTCCTCATACAATACCACAACTCCTCTCTAGGCACCCTGTCATATGCTTTCTCTAAGTCCACAAAGACACAATGCAACTCCTTATGACCTTCTCTGTACTTCTCCGTCAACACTCTCAGAGCAACATCACATCTGTAGTGCTCTTTCCTGGCATGAAACCATACTGCTGATCACTAATCATCACCTCCCTTCTTAACCTAGCTTCCACTACTCTTTCCAATAACTTCATGCTGTGACTGATAAAGTTAATCCCTCTGTAGTTATGACAGCTCTGCACACCACCCTTATTCTTAAAAATCGGTACCAAAACACTTTTTCTCCGTTCCTCAGGCATCCTCGCACTTCCAAGATTTCATTAAACAATCTAGTTAAAAACTCCACTGCCATTTCACCTAAACACCTCCATGCTTCCACAGGTATGTCATCTGGACCAACAGCCTTTCCATTCGTCATCCTCTTCATAGCTATCCTTACTTCCTCCTTGCTAATCCACTGCACTTCATGATTCACTATATGCACATCATCCAACCTTCTCTCCCTCTCATTCTCTTCATTCATCAACTCCTCAAAGTACTCTTTCCATCTGCTCAACACACTCTCTTCACTTGTGAGTACATTTCTCTCATTATCCTTTAGCACCCTTACCTGCTGCACATCTTTACTAGCTCAGTTCCTCTGTCTAGCCAATTGGTACAGGTCCTTTTCTCCCTCCTTAGTGTCCACCCTTTCATACAACTCTTCATACGCCTTATCCTTAGCCTTCACCACCTCTCTCTTTGCCATGCACCTCATCTCCTTATGCTCTTGTCTACTTTCTTCATCTCTCTGACAATCCCACTTCTTCTTTGCCAACCTCTTTCTCTGTATACTCTCCTGTACTTCTTCATTCCACCACCAGGTCTCCTTGTCCTCCTTCCTCTTTCCAGATGTCACACCAAGCACCTTTCTAGCCATCTCTCTTACTAGCTCTGCTGTAGTTATCCAGCTATTCGGTAACTCTTTACTGCCACCCAGTGCCTGTCTTAACTCTTCCCTGAACTCCATCTCACAAATACCCTTTTTCAATTCCCACCATTTGATCCTTGGTGCTGCCCTCACACTCCTCCTCCTCTTCTTGATCACCAATATCATCCTACAAACCACCATCCTATGCTACCTAACTACACTTTCCCCTGCCACCACTTTACAGTTTTCAATCTCCTTCAGACTGACCCTTCTACATAAGATATAATCCACCTGTGTGCATCTTCCTCCACTCTTGTATGTCACCCTATGCTCCTTCCTCATGTTAAAATAAGTATTCACCACAGCCATGTCCATCCTTTTTGCAAAATCCACTACTATCTGACCTTCTGCATTCCTTTGCTTAATACCATACCTACCCATAACTTCCTCATCCCTCTGTTCCCTTCACCAACATGCCCATTGAAATCTGCTCCAATCACCAGTCTCTCACCCTTGGGTACAGTCATCACCGCTTCATCCAACTCACTCCAGAATTTTTCTTTCTCATCCATCGCACACCCAACTTGTGGAGCATATGCACTAACAACATTTATCACTACACCATCAATTTCCAGCTTCATAAACATCACTCTATCTGACACTCTTTTCACCTCTAAAACACTCTTAGCATACTGTTCCTTCAGGGTAACCCCTACACCATTTCTCCTCCCATCCACACCATGATAAAACAATTTGAACCTACCTCAGATACACCTATCCTTGCTCCCCTTCCATCTAGTCTCTTACACACACAATATACCAACCTTCCTTCAGTCCATCATATCAGCTAGCTCTCTCGCTATACCAGTCATACTGCCAACATTCAAAGTTCTGACCCTCACTATCACAGTTCTAGCCTTTACCTGCCTTCAGGCATGCCTTCCCCCTCTTCTCCTCCTTCGGCCAACAGTAGCCCAATTTCTGCCAGCACCCTGTTGGCCAACAGTACTGGTGGCGGTTGTTGTTAACCCGGGCCTCGACCAATCTGGTATGTATATCTGTACTGTTGTCCGCATGTATGATTTGGCAAAATTTTACGCCAGATGCCCTTCCTGATACAACCGTCCCCATTTATTCAGGCTTGGGACCGGCACAAAGAAATGCACTGGCTTGTGCATCTCCAGTAAAAAAAAAAAAAAAAAAAAAAATATATATATATATATATATATATATATATATATATATATATATATATATATATATATATATATATATATATATATATATATATATATGTATGTATATATATATATTTATATTTATTTTATTTTACATTTGTTGACCGGGTTAGTCTAACTGCATACATGTCCATTTTCTGATGAAGACACAAGTAGAATAACTGTCACAAGCACAAACCAATACCCTCGAGCCAAGGAACACCAGTAGTATTTCCCTCAAGCCAAGGAACACCAGTAGTATTTCCCTCGAGCCAAGGAACACCAGTAGTATTTACCCTCGAGCCAAGGAACACCAGTAGTATTTCCCTCGAGCCAAGGAACACCAGTAGTATTTACCCTTGAGCCAAGGAACACCAGTAGTATTTCCCTCGAGCCAAGGAACACCAGTAGTATTTGACCCTCGAGCCAAGGAACACCAGTAGTATTTCCCTCGAGCCAAGGAACACCAGTAGTATTTATATATATATATGTATATATATATTTATATTTATTTTATTTTACATTTGTTGACCGGGTTAGTCTAACTGCATACATGTCCATTTTCAGTAGAGGCCCGGGGAGAAAAGCTCCAAGACACATACACAAATACAATTTAGTAAGTTGCAACAGTCCAAGTGTATAACAGCTGTTGTTAATAAAAATACAATACTCACAGTGAGCATAACACAAAACAGTAAAAGGTAATGTGCAAGAGATGTTACTATATACATATATACATATATACATATTTTTAAATTGAAATAACATGGTCTTTGGTTGATTAAGGATAAGTCTATAAAGAAGAAGAGTATTTAAACTAATGTATAGAGAGAAAGTTAGTCAGGGTTAGTACAGTGGCATAACCAATGTGTACTGAGAAATAGTTTTAGATTTTGTTTAAAAAGTGTCAGTGAAAACAGAGATATGAGTTCTGTGGGAGGAAGATTCCAGTGCTTTCCAACAGTATTAGAGAACAGAGAGTCTCCTGCTAAGTTGTTGGATCTGCTGGTTTTGATAAGCGGTTTGTTTGAGGACCGTACATTTTTAAGATTGTTGTATGGAGTAATGAGGCTAGAGAGTATTGGAGTGTTGGTGGGTTGATACAGGGTCTTATGGGCAATGACAAGCTGGTGAAATTGAAGCTGGTTTAGGAACTCTAGCCATCTTAGTTGTTTAAGATTAAGTCAGTGATGACTTCTAAAAGGAGAGACAGTGGCAAATATAGCAATATTATTATAGCAAATTGCCAGTTTGTTGAGGTATATATAGTGTGTGTGTGTGTGTGGAAGTAGACTTTTATGATGGAAATGTTCTCAATTGGGCAGTTTTGTCATTATTTGTTCATACATTTTGTTTCATTGCCTATTGTTAAAATGTTTAAACTATACATTTTAAAATGCACTCTAACTTAAGTGTAACAAGTGTGCTATATTATATAAGGAATATAATTTATTAAAGTTAGGAAGGTGTATCAAAGAACGCATGTATGTTTCTTGTTTTGTGTGCAAGCCAGGGGGCTATGATTTGAAAACAGCCCAAAGGTAATCTTTATCCACCACTGGCCAGATGCATTTTCTTTGGATGTGGTGTAGGTTTCAATGCTGTTTCAATGAATGTGAGTCTCAAGGGCAGAGAAGTTTTAATGCCAAGTTTATTTTCATTGTGAGACAGTATTGCTTTGTTTACCGGATGTCTATTAGTGTTTGTTCATTGTGCTATAATATGTAAAAATAAAATCCAAATAATCATTGTAGAAGTAAAGCAGTATACACACATTAGTGTTTATTGTAAATGGGGCAAAATAGCCAGGTAATGGGACATTGGAATGGCTACAGGGGGACTCTGGTGCCATATTTTGGTTGTCTGTTCTTCAGTTTGCATTTGAAAGTTGATATTCCACAATTCCATTGGAGTGGATGGGTTACATAATTGTGTATGCAATTTTTACGTTAATCAGCGTACAGATTTGTACCTATTTTTAATGGGCCTTATCCAGATTTTTGATGTTTCCAGGTTGAGAGGTATGGAGGTCAGCCCAGTTGTCAGGTCAACCCGGAAATTTCCAGTACCTATGTAGAATGGAGCCAAGGCTGAGTTAGATAAAATGTCGCAGCAAGGTGTAATTTCTCCAGCTGAAGAAGCAACTGAATGGGTATCATTCATGGTCGTTGCTCATAAGCAAAAGTTCAGATGATATCAGAATATATATTGATCCAAGAAATTTGAACAAAGTACTGAAAAGACCATCATCATCATCCAAAGCATACAGTCAAAAACATTGCTGATCTAATGCCAAATGCCACTATTTTTCTGCCTTAAATGCAAAGAGTTAATTTTAGCAAATTTTGCTTGACCAAAAATGTATTTATTTACTTGCATTTGTTTACCGGGAGGTCTATTGGGCCATTTTTAGTAGAGGCCTGGGGAGAAAAGCTCCAAAAAACAAAACATTATAAAGCTACAGAATCAAAATATAGAAATCAAGCAGTGATAGTACAGAGCACTACATTACAGAATAGGTGATACAATAAAATAGATAACACTAGTTGTACAGATGTTAGATTTTAAGTATGCAAGTCAAACAAGAATACAACTGATGCCATGGGATAATAGCACATGTGTGAACAATACAGTGTTGTAACATGGGATAATAGCACATGTGTGAACAATACAGTGTTGTAACATGGGATAATAGCACATGTGTGAACAATACAGTGTTGCAGATCTGCAGTAGACAGGGAAAGATGGAGAGCAGCAGATTAGAGATACTGAAAGTGAGGGACAGCCTTAGCGCTATTGTTATATAGGCATCAAGAGGGAATAGAAGGTGTGGTAGGTAACTGATATTAGATCGTATGTGGCTGGGTGGCACATGTTGGACTTAGTAAGTTGGAAGCACTGAATGTATATATGAGGAGTCTGAGCTGTAAGTGAGATGGGGAGGAAAAGTAGGAAGGCTAGGAATATTGAGATTTTTTTATAGTCAGTGCTGGTACATTTATATAGCCAATGGGAAAACAAGTGCTGTTTCAGTGAAGTCTTAAAGCATTCAGGGTTACTAGTAGACCTCATTGAAGGAGGTAGAGCATTCCATACATTTACTATAGCATATGGGTAATGCATTTGATCAGCAGAAAGGCTAGGTTTTGTTACATTAAGGACCATCTGATTGATTGCAGAGGTCTATTTGGGTGAGACATGGTAAATAGAGAGGAGAGGACAGGACAACTAGAAGGCTTATAGATTAGCTCATGAGCTGTGGTTAGGTGCAGATATGTTAGATGTTGGGGAAGTTCTAGCCAATTTAGACATTACAGTGATATGCAGTGGTGGGAGGAGTGCTTGACACTGGTTACAAATTTTGCGATTTTATTGTAGCATGAGTCCAGTCCAGTACTTCTTTTGGCAGGTACAAATGTTTGAGAATGTCATTTGGGATAAATTCTGCCAGTGAAGTCTTCCAGTGTGCAATGAAGCAAATTATTTCTGGGTATCCGTGTGCTATTGTAGTAGATTATATTCAAGTAGGAGGTAATGGTGAAGCTGAGCATGACAGAAACCTTAAGAAAGTTCTAGAAAGAGCAAGTGAAGTGAATCATAAAGTGAATCCTCAGAAGTGCAAGTTCATGCTATGAGAAGTTACTAATGTTGGTCATTTATTTACCACTTCAGGCTTACGTCCAGATTCTACCAAGCAGATAGCAATTCTTGAGATGCCGGCTCCAGACAATGTTCAGGCCATACAACATTTTCTAGGCATGGTTAACTACCTAGGCAAGTTCATTCCAGACTTGAGCCAACTTTCAGCACTGTTTAGAGAGCTGACATGCAAAGATGCATCTTGGTCATGGTTAGAATGACACCACAAAGCATTTGATGTCTTGAAACAGAAAATTGCCAGTCCACCTACTCCCAGATACTATGATGTTCACAAACCAGTTACTCTTTCTTGTGATGCTTCATAATTTGATCTTGGTGCAGTTATTCTTCAAGAGGGTAGACCAGTAGCTTATGCATCTAGAATTATAACCCAAACTGAAATGCAGTATATGCAGGTACAGAAAGAAATCTTGGCAATTATATTTGCATGTTCGAAGTTCCATGATTATATTTATGGTAGACCTATCTGAACTGAAACAGATCACTAACCTCTAGTCACGATTTTGAGAAAGCCTATGCATACAGCTCCTGCCAGATTGCAACTTATGATGCTCAGATTGTAAAAGTATAATTTCAGTCTTGTCTACACAAAAGGCAAACTTTTCTACTTTTCTATCTTGCTGATACATTATCCAGATCACCCAGAAATACCACTGAACAGCATGAAAATGAGAAACTTGATTTTGAAGTCATGGAAGTGAGAAATTTTTCTTCCACATATCTTGATGAGCTTAGAAGTCATACAGCCACAGACCCAGTTCTTCAGAAGCTCAACCACGTTATCAGTAGAGGATGGCCGTCAAAGCAATCTTGTTTACCAGTAGAAGTCCAAACATATTTTCCTTACAGAGATGAGATTTTGTTAGACAATGGCATCATTATGAAAGGTCCATACATAATTGTTCCAAAGCCCTTGCAACAAGAATATATTACACAGTGGCCACCCAGGAATGGATTCTACCAAAAACAGGACGCAAGACCTAATATGTTGGCTTTCTATGTCACAGGACATTGACAGAGAGTACTTTTATCTTGCTCTGTATGTAATAGTACAAAGCCACATAAACAGAAAGAACCACTTCAGTGAAACCAGATTCCTGAACTACCTTGATCAACAGTAGCTACAGACATTTTCAAATGGAATGGTCAACATTACTTGGTGTTCGTAGACTCTTATTCAAACTGATTCAAGATTGACCTACTTCCTAATCTAGCATCCAGTGATGTCATTACTAAGATGAAGCATCATTTTGCTGTCTATGGTTGTCCATACAAAATTACTTCTGACAATGGTACACAGTTTACAAGGCAGCAGTTCAAAAGATTTGCTGATGATTGGGACTTTACTCATGTCATGAGTAGCCCTGAGTACCCACAGTCAAATGGTTTGGCAGAACATGCAGTTCAAATTGCGAAACAATAGAGAAGTCAAAATAAGACAACAGCGATGTTTTCTTAAATCTCTTGAATCTTAAAAATATTCCTCATAATAAACATCTTTCTTGTGAGACAAATCAGAACCATACTGCCAATTAGTAGTTCATTATTGGTTCCATGTGTCAAGAGCAACAGATCAGTAAAAGCCCATCTGTTAAAGAAGCACTTGTCCCAGAAGTCCTATTATGACAAGTCCAGCAAATCACTCAGACCATTACGACAAGAAGAGATAGTGATGATCCAGCTGTCCAAAGGCTTTGATCGGACTGGTGTTGTGAAGAGTGTATGTCCAGAACCGAGATCATACATTGTGGAAATGCAAGGAGCAGAATTTAGGCAGAATTGGAAAAATCTGATCCTGGTGTTCGAGCCCATATTGCAGTATCATACCTGCGAGAAAGACTCTATATCTCAGAGTGAGTTATCCAACGTTCCATTTCCAGAGAACGTTCCAGTAAACATCCCTGTTCCTGAGAAGAATCCCGAAACTCCTGAAGCAAGTTGTTCACCGATGACTGCCCCTGTTGTTAAACCCAGTTCTGATTGCTATATCACTAGATTAGGTCACAATTCCAGGCCATGTTCCATATACATGGCAACTTGGACATAAACGTTCTGTTTATTTCTTATTGTCTGTACAACTGCATGTTTCTTTCCAAATTTCATTATATTGTGGGCAATTCATCAAAGAGGGAGGATGTAGATCAATATGTATGTATACATTGAAGAAGCTTTATAGGGGCTTGAACAACTGTATAAATATTGAGCACGTGCAAGCCTGACTACCATTTTGTATTAAGCTGTTGAGATGTAAGCATGTATGTCTGCATAGGCTTTCAGTTAATCAGTTTGCTTATATTTTGTACTGCTGCTATCTATCTCGATGTATTTCTATGTAATAAAGCATATAAAGTAACTACTCCACCTGCATGTCTTCAATGGTAAAACAAGACAAGCGAAAAGACCAAAACTCAAGAGACACCAAACTGATGGTGACAGCCAGTATCTCACGGATGCCCTCAGTTTCTGCAACCAACTCCAGCTGCATTACAGTAAGTCCAGGGTGGATGGAGAAGCTGGCAGAAATGACAAGAATGTGATGCAATGGATAGAGAAGGATGCAGGCTGAAGCATGGCAACAAAAAAGGCCCATAAAAGACCAAAAAGTTTTCCTCGCTGGTACCTGAAAACATACCAGGATGTTTAATCAGTAGCACCAACCATATCCTCACCAAATCTCTCTTCAGATTGTTTAATCTTAGCCACATGATTTGTTCCTGAATTATGGTGCACCACTGTGGTAATGCCTCTCCACAAGTAAGGTCTTGCTGCAGGCCTCAGTAATTATAGTCCCATCATCCTTATCAGCCTGATCTGTAAAACTATAGAGCATACATATCATAACTGATCTCAGTAATTATGATATCAAAAATTTCAGTTTCATTAAGGGGAACATCTGCCTTCTTAACTTTTTCTAGACGGTCCCACATACAGTTGACAGTGGTCATGTTGTTCAAACAGTATATCTTGACCTAGCCAACTTTTTTGCCAACATACCCTAAATGGGCACTGTAACTGAGCTAAATGCTTCATAAATAGATGTTTATCCAGTAAGATGGATAACAAACTAGATAAAATACAGAACCTACATAGTTTGAGTGGTAGGTGCTTCATCTGAAACTATAAAGGTAACCCACTCAATACTGGGACCCCTCCTTTTCAGCATTTACTGCTGTGATCTCTAAACTGAGAACCAGAGCCTCTGGTTAACCAAACTGTAGGTGACTACAAATTGAATGTTATTATCAAGATGGCCTCTGAAACCTGTACTCTTCAAAAATACTTTTCCAAGTTAATACCTGGAACTGAAAAAGTGTAGTATCATTTAATTTTACAAGTAACCCCTATCCTCAACATATGAAATTAAATCAGGGACGAGAATACTTGTGTTGATGGTTCCCGCTTTTTTTAATCATCATTTGGCAAGTATAGTCAGAAAACCTTCATGTTTAGCACAACGTTTAGCCAAGAGTAACTAATAAACATTTGCAAATAAATATAAAAAAAAACCCATAAAAAATTGTCATGCTTTACCGCCATAATCACTACATCTCTCCCTCCACCAGGCTCATGCTAGCTAACACATATCTCATCCTATCCCTCCTATATGGTGCATCTATCCTCACCAACCTGTAAACCTCCCTCAAGACAAAATTCTCCTCTTGCTACAACAAGATATCAAAGTTTGCTACAGGTCACAGAGCCACTCCCATCATTGTATTTTCCTTCATCAATAAACTGGCTTGAGCTACCCAACTTCCTTACTTACACCCAACTCATCCAAGCACACAAACTCATTTTCAGCTCCTCTCTCTGTCCCTCCCTTGCCACTACCTTTGAAGTGCACGAACCAGATCGACTTCTCAGATCCAATTCCCAAAAGCTAATTAAACTACATAATCAAGCACGTCCAAATGGGAATCATCTAATGTCCTTCTCTCTAGCACACCTCTGGAATTCTCTACCATCTCCTATCTGCACTATTAGCAGTCTCTCCTCATTCAAAGCTTTGCTGCACTCTAACCTAACTTCACAATGGGAATGCTCCTGCTCCCATCCTACTTAATCCTTCCTATACCACTTCTTACTCTCCTGATACTAAGCATGTCATTGAGCTGATTGACTAATAACTGTAGATATCACTAATTAATTAAACTGTAAGAACTCTGCATAAAGCTCATTATACTGATATGTTCTTATATTCTCATACTCTATAATTAACTTTACTTATCATATGTACTTTGTATTCCTGTGTTGTAATCTGCAATGTTTATGTGCAATGTGTACTTGTGTACTTGTGTATTTGTATTTTTCTGGAGCTTTTCTCCCCAGGATTCCATTAAAAATGGGCTCCATGTGGCCCAATGGACTATCCTGGCAAAGAAACTGCACATAAATAAATAAATAAATAAATAAATAAATAAATAAATAAATAATTCTAAAAACGTTCATTCTCCTCTGATAGTCAGCACTGATTAGACAAGTTAGAGAATATGATTTTCCCTTTGAGATGTACTTCTCTCAAAATATCAAACAACTAGAGAAGTCTCTGAGGTTCCAAACTGAGAAGATTTCAGGCTTAGAGATCCTCATCTACCAAGAGAGGTGAGAACCTCTGTCCATTTATGATGTACCTTATATACTGTACTTTTGAGGGACAACCTCTGCCTTACATACTGGGCCATGACCACTGCCCTGTGCCTTACATACTGGGCCATGACCACTGCCCTGTGCCTTACATACTGGGCCATGACCACTGCTATGTTTGATCTCTGATGTCTCTGCAGGTCTAATAGCTTAGCAAACACCAGAAGCAAGGATCTAACTCTTCACCATCAGATACACAGGATACATTGGGAAAAGGGGTTCATTTTGCACTACTTCTGCCATCTCTGGAATAAATTGCCCTTGCAGGTTAAGCAGTGAGATACATTACTTTCCTTCAAAGATAACCTGTATGACTGGATAGGTACAATTAAGTTTACCCTGGGGCTAACTTGTCTAGCCCTCTTTGTAAAAGAGAATACAGCTAGAAGGTGGGAATTGGAAAGGTATTGCCCTCAAACTCCTACGAATCATGTGATTACTCAGATAGGCTCCAGTTCTCCTGTGACTAAGAAATCAGAGAACTGATGAATGAATTAACTAATGTTGAAATAAATGACTATAGATTTATAAGACTATGCTTGTGATCAATTATGTTTTGGTGAAAGAATTAAGCTTTTTTATGTTACTTTTTAGCAGATAGGACAGGTATATTTTATGTAAAGACAATCCATAAAGAAATAAAAATATAACTCTTTCTACGGAAATGCATTAACGTGTTAGATTCATTTTTCTCCTTGGTTCAACAAAAATGGGCAGGGTTAAATGTTAACATGTTCAGCAGTAGTGTGGGGTTTGTTTGAAATGTGGCTAATAAACTTGTTGATATGGGGACTAGGCCTTATATTATATTATATTTCAAATGCAAATATGCTTCAGTGGGAAGTAAAATATAACCATTTTATATTACAAGACTATAGCTTTCCTCCTCTGGAAATTGATCTGACATAGTTACAGATCAGCCCACATACACAAAAAAAAAAGGAAAAAGGAAAAAAAAAAAAAACAAACAAAAAAATATTCTGAGATGTAGAATGTAAAACTTTTTGTCAGCTATGACAATCTATAATGATCATTTTTTTTTTTTTTTTTTTTTTTTAATCAGCTTGATTTATCTGTGATTCTGGACACTATTTCTTGATTCCTCACCTGATCTGTTTTATTGTTTTAGTGTCTACAATTCTTCTCTTGGTTGCAAGTTGCTTCTGTATCCAAAAATAGCCATTAATCAATAAATGGATGATATGTCCTTGTTCAGTTTAATAGAATTGTTGCCAAGTCTAACCTTATTAACATTTCTTCACTGAAAAATGTGTGTGTGTGTGTGTGTGTGTGTGTGTGTGTGTGTGTGTGTGTGTGTGTGTGTGTGTGTGTGTGTGTGTGTGTGTGTGTGTGTGTGTGTGTGTGTGTGTGTGTGTGTGCGCGTGTGTGTGCTTGTGTGCATGTGTGTGTATTAGTATGTGTTGGGGATTTATTTTGAGTTCTAAGGAATTATTATCCATTTTTTAATCCACTTTCAGGCAAACTTCATTACAGTTAACTTAAATGTGCTGTGATGTCTGTTCCAGATATGCAAATTGTTTGGCATACAGGAAATATGTTCATATCTGGCATGCTTTGTTTCTTTATTATCACTATATTTATTATACAGCTTATCACAATTTATCTTTCATAATCAATTTCATTTATGTAAGCAATCAATATGTTTGCATTCTTCTGCTCTGCCTGTGCCTATGCTTATAATTTTTCAGTTTTTCTTATACTTTTCAAAAGCAATGTTTTTAAATGCTGTCACCAGAACAATCCCATTTATCACTGAACTTGCTTATAATATGGCCTTACTAATGCATCCTAAAAGCATAGTTGAAAAATCATGCATAGTAATATAATATTTTCATTGTCAGTTGCAAGCTGCATTTTGAACTAGAATGTCTCTTCAAACTGCAAGCGGAGATGTAACCAAAGATCAATAACGTTATTTATACAGCTAATTTGTTTTTTTTCTGCCATAGTACTGCCAGTGTATCAAAACCATGTAGTTGGCGTTGTTTTCAGCCTTAATCTGTTATGTATTCTTTTGCTGTTCATCACCTGATTATTACTATACACTTTCTCTCCATAAGCACTTATATTCAATACTGTATTTGCATAAATAAATGCAACTCGTCATATTTATATCTTGCTTGCAGAATCAGTTGACATGTTGTAATTTATGTATATTGCATATCAATGTTCATTTTGAATATTCATGTTTATAAAGATACTCAGTCTTAGTACATGAGCAAACTGTCATTACTAACTGTTACAAACCAGAACTTCATTGCATGTAATGTTAATGATGTTATTCAATTAGCATTCATTTTTAAATTGGTATAATTTTCAAGCTATCAGAGCTTTCACAATGCGTTATCACATGTACATAATGTCAGTTAATTTATTTAACCTTATTGAAGTTTACAGTGACATGGATTCATAATAGTTAGCTGCCTTCTGGTTTCTCTTTCATCCACAATAGTGCCACTGGAATTAAAATGGAATTATGATTCTGAAATGCATTGTGAATTGTATTTATTTAGTTAGTTTGATTTTCACAGAACTAAGAATGTATTAGTTAATGAAGCTAAGAAAGACATGTCTTAACTCCAAAATACTTTTAGGTAGTTTCACTTTGGCATTATGTAGTTTTGATTTCCTAGGAGAAAACTTAGATTAATCCCAGAACAGACCTATGCAAAGAGACAGAAAATGGTTGCTTTCATTGTGCCATACCATTTATGTCGTATGTCCCATGCTGTATTTAATATATTCTGGAATCAATCAAAATGTAAATAATGAAACAAGTTTAAATGCTGGACTAAGTAGGGTTCAAGATCATATTTTCTTGAAGTTGAATTGTTTCTCCCATTTTTGGTTAATTAAATATTTCGTCCACAGCTCTGGAGACTAATTTGAAGAAGTCAATCAGGTTCAGGAGACAGGATCAGCCCTTCATGAACCCAAACTGAGTAGGGTCTAGTGTTTGAAAGTTACCAATG
>NC_056728.1:878514626-878674626 GCF_019279795.1 Protopterus annectens | reverse complement strand
TGTGTGTGTGTGTGTGTGTGTGTGTTCACGCTTGAGTCTGTGTGTGTTTGTGGTAAATTTTGGGGGTACAGGGTGTCTTGCCTCTTCAAAGAATGTTTTCTTTTTTTTCTAATTTATTTATTCTGTTTTCCATTCATACAAAGCTAAAAGTGGTTTTCTTCATCTGGCTGGAGCTTCTTCTTTATATCAGGCAGTCATCGTAAAATTCTCAAGAACTATAACCAACATTGATTTTATCAAGTTAAGCCTGATCCTGTTTAAGGACTGGGTTATATCAGAACTTGGCAAGTGAGTTAAAGCTAGACATGTTCTCTCTGGGTCTCAACGAAGCCCTCGATCCAAAACTGCAGAATCAGCTGCTAGGAAAGCTGGAGAAACTCTGTGAAGGACGATAACTAAGGAGTTTGTTTGGCTGCAGGGCTGAATAGCAGGACAAAGAGGGCTGCAGTGAGGAATAAGGAAAGTCACAAGTTGGGACCTTGATCCTGCATGCATTTCCCTTTAATTTGTTCATTTCAGACATATCTGATGGAAGAGAGAACAGGGTCAGCCTGTTTGCTGATCACATAACTTTTGTTGCAGCTATGAAGATAGCTCAAGACTCAGATGAAGGACTTGTAAAGGATGACCAAGTCAGATGAAAGAAGGCAGTTGCTGTTCTGTGCAGATATGTATTATGCCTGGGCTACAACATCCTTTATGTAATGTATCAGCTGGAAGAAGTGCAACTGATGACTACAGTTAAAGAAAAGGATATGGACTATTAGTCATACTAAGAACTGTGTGCACTTGTACAGGATTTACAAAGAGATAGACTTTCAGCTACATGAAAGAGTCCAGAAGAAAGTCACGAGAAGAGCATATTTGGTGTTTGGGAAATGATATAATCAGACGCTAAAGATGGCAGGCATCTTCTTGGAAGGTACTGGAAAAAACAGGTGGGGTATTAAATGGGTACACAAGATCGCATTAGGGAGGTGTGAAGAGCATATCCTGAACAGGAAGAAAAGATGGAAGAGAGGCCACAGGCAACAGATTTTAGGAAACTACTACTTCTTGGATCTGTAAAAGTATTTCTGCATTTAGAGGGTTAAAGACCAGTTGAATGTACTTCTGAAATTTGTGTTGGGGAGGGAACTCTATGAATGTATTTATGAGACAGGTGTATAAGCTGGTGAGGAGTAAGATAGGTGTGGTGAAGAGATAGAATGGTGCATGCTTTTAAAAGGTAGACAATAAGATGAATGCCTTTTTCTGCCATTTAAAAAATCCAGTGTTATGTAAAGCAGAAGGGAGTGCCACTGAACAGAAGTGGTGATGGGATTTCTACTGTGGTAGATTGACCAATTTCACTTTTCTATGAAGTATCGTGCCACTCCAACACTATTTTCAAAGTATGCATTAAGTGCATGCTTCAAGTATATGCTGACCTTCATGCAGACTTGACCCTTGCCCTCTCACATTTTAATATAATATCTGTTCTTTATCAGATAATAATTTTCTGTCAGATAAATGATCCTCCAAGCTACAACAAAGGAGGCCAGAGCTACTCTATTGTTTAGAAACCCATCTTGAATCCTGGCAATCTTGATGTCTGCCACCCAATCCTACCTCTTCCACTCACAGTAAAATTGCTGAGAATGTGGATTGTACTCAGCTTCAAACTAACTTAAAAAGAACAGGACATCTGAAATCCATTTCAGACAGATTTTGGACTCAGTATAGCAGGAGACAGCCCACCCAAGGTTTATTGGTATAATCCTTATGGCACAAGAATTCATACCTTTCAATTGTACAGATTTTCGCAGAATGTCCAGATTTTTGCCTCATATTTTTGGCCCATTTTCCATAAAATTGTGGTTTTCTGGCAGATTAGTGGCAAATCATTTATGACTGAAATTAGAAAATAACAGACATTTGAGTTTCAGACTTCATAGTGTTCAGAAAATTAATGTTAATGCAAAACCTATTATTCTGTCAACTTTCTAAGTTTGTAAGATCAATATTTAAAAATTATTCCTATTTTTCAGCCTTTTACCCCTTTTATTTATGGCTTTGTCCAGATGTCTTGCTCTAAAAGGTTAAGAGGTATGCACAAGAGCAACAAAATTACCCTGTCTGGTCCTCCTTACTCTGTCATTTGCTTTCAGTAGGAGGTAAATGAATATTTTATTTTTCCTTTTGTCTTTCCTTAGCAGTTTACTGGTGCCCAAGAGTAGGCCATTGAGCACTGCCTTGCTCTACTCAACAGTGCTTCATTCCTCTTCCATCCCCCATCTCTCCCACCCGCAAAATCATTTCATTTATAGGCATCCATTTTTCCACCTCCCCAATCAGTCAACCATAGTTCCTTGTATTCAAATTACCCTCCCATTGAATCCTCTCCCACTTAGCATACCTCTTAACTGACCGCTTTCATATCATTGCCTCCACCATAAGCACTGTATTTTAACTTACAAACCTAACTCTAATCAACCTCAACACAACTCTTCACTATAGTAACTCTTTACAAACAGATCTGAATGCTCAACCTTAGGAACATCAGGAACATCATCAGGAATGGAACTAGAAGTTAAGACACATTCTGCAACAGGAACATTGTCTGGATTTCTCTGAGATCTAGAGTCTGTATCACAGGAACAATGCTGCAATATCGATTCTGGTACAGGAAGAAGATGTCTGCGATTTCTCCTGTACTCCACACCCTCAGATTCTATGAAGAAGGATCCCGGCTCGCTACATATGCCTGTTACTTGAAAAATCTGGTCAAAACCTTTTGCCATTTGTATCCTCACTGTCTCTCCTTCTTTCACTGGACAAAGAAATCTGCTTGATTTATCATAGCTAGACTTCTGGAAAGAATGCTTCCTGAATAATTGGGCTCTAATGTGTCTGTTGTTTTTAGCTTTAGGCCTCAACAAACTGGAACTAACAGGCAATGTTGTTCTGGTTTGCCTGAATAGTAGTCTCTGATCAGGTGAGCCAAGTATACCAAGTATATCGTCACGGGGTATGTTTCTGAAACTTAATAAATTTAAAAAGATATTGGTATTGTCATGCTTTGACCTTTCAGGTAATTGCTTTGCACTCTGTACTGCACGTTCAGCTAGACCATTTGACTGTGGTCATTCAGGACTATTAGTGACATGTACAAAATCCCATTCTCTTGCAAATTTCTGAAACAACTGACTAGTAAATTGAGTATCATTGTCAAAAATAACTTTGTGTGGACTACCATGGACTGAGAAATGATGTTTCAACTTAATAACAGTAGTGGATGTTAGATTAGGTAGTAAGTCAATCTCAAACCAGTTTGAATAAGAGTCTACCAATACTAAGTAGTGCTGATTGTTCCACTCGAATATATCAGTGGCTACTGTTGACCAAGGTAGTTCAGGATCTTGACTTAGCTGAAGTGGTTCTCTTTGCAAATGCGGTTTAGTTCTATTGTGTACTGAGCAAGAAGAAAGTACTTTATTAATGTCCTTTGCTAGAGAAGGCCAAATACTAGTTCTCTCACCCTTCTTTTGGTAAATTCAGAACCTGAGTGACCATAATGAAAAATATGGATATATTCATGTTGTAAAGAAGCAGGAACAATAATTCTGGGACCTTTGAAAATTATGCCATCTTCCATCAACATCTCATCTCTGTTAGGAAAATACATTTGCACGTCAGGTGGTACAGTAGATTGCTTTGATGGCCATCCAACATTAATGTAGTGGTTGGGCATTTGCAAAGTTGGATCAGTCTTTGCATGATCTCTCAGCTCATCAAGTCTCATGATAGGAAAATGACGCACTTCCATTAAGTCAAAGTCAAAATTCTCTGCTTCAAACTGTTCCATTGTATTTCTGGGCTATATGGATAAGGTATCAGCCAGAAAAAGAAGATTGCCTTTTGTATAGACCATTTTGAAGTTATACTTTTGCAATTTGAGCATCATTCTTTGTAATATCACTAGAGCTGAATGCATAGGCTTCTTTAGAATAGTAACTAGAGGTTGGTGATCAGTTTCGATCTGAGTAGCTTGACCATAGATATAATCATGAAACTTTGAACATGCATATACTATTGCCCAAAGTTCTTTCTCATTTTGCCCATATTGCATTTCAGTTTGGGTAAGGATTCTAGATTCATAGGCTACCGGTCTGCCTTCTTTAAGAATAACTTCACCAAGACAAAATTTTGAAGCATCACAGGAAATAGTTACTGGTTTATTGACATCATAGTATCTTAATGTAGGTGGGGTAGGAATTTTCCACTTAAGGTCTTCAAATGCTTTCTGGTGCTGTTCCAACCATGACCATGTAACATTTTTGCTTAGCATCTCTCTCAAAGGTGCTGTCATCTCACTGAGGTCTGGTATAAACTTGCCTAAACAGTTGACCATGCCAAGAAAACACTGTAGAGCTTGAACATTATCAGGTGCTGGCATCTCAAGAATAGCTGCTTGCTTGGACGGGTCTGGTCTCAAGCCAGTGCTGGTAAATAAATGACCTACATGTGTAACTTCTGATAGTCTGAATTTGCACTTTAGATGATTGAGCTTTAAATTCACTTCACATGCTCTTTTTAGAACTCACTTAAGGTTTCTGTCATGGGGCGGGTGGTGCAGCTGTTAGCATTGTTGCCTCACAGCAAGAGGTCCTCCGGCTCGATTCTCGGCTGGGGTGCTTTCTGTGCAGAGTCTGCATGTCCTCCCTGTGGTCGCATGGGTTTCCTCCGGGTGCTCCGGTTTCTGCCCCCAAAGACATGCAGTAGGTGGATTGGACACTCTAAATTTGCCCTAGGTGTGAGTATGTGCGTGCGTGTGCCTTCTGTGGAAGGTTGGGTGCTGGGCTGGCAACTCAACACCATAAAAAAAAACTCCACTGCCAATCATGAGTGGACAGATGATCCACTGTGGTGACCCCTAACTGGGAAAAGCCAAAAGAAGAAGAGTTAAGGTTTCTGTCATGCTCTGCTTCACCATTGCCTCCAACCAATAAATCATCTACTATTACCGCACAAAGATAACCTGAAACAATTTGCTCCATTGCATACTGAAAGACTTCACTTGCAGAATTTATTCCAAATGACATCCTTAGGAAATTATATCTGCCAAATGGGGTACTGAAAGTAGTCAGTAATGAGGATGTGCAATCAAGCATCACTTGCCAAAATGAACTTTTTGTATCCAAGACAGAAAAAAACAGTGGCATTTAGTATTAGGGCTGTGACTTCTTCAACTGTACACATTGGATGATGCAGTCTCTTTAATGCTTTGTTCAAATTTCTTGGGTCAATATATATTCTGATTTTGTCTTAGCCTTTCTTATGGGCTGCTACCATGGATGACATCATTCAGTTGGTTCTGTAACTGGACAAATTACACTTTGCTGTACCATTTTATCCAACTGAGCTTTGAATTTATCCTGCATAACTATCAGAACTTTTCTTGCTGGTCTGACCACTGGACTAGCCTCTGGGTCTGACTTCATAGAATACACAACTGGAAGTTTGCACAACTTGTCATCAAAAACATCAGCATACTCTGAGAAATAGGCTTCAGAAAAATTGGAACTAAGATATGAGCTTATATGATGAACTTCTTTGATAAAAGCAAATTCATTCTCAAACTGTCTCTGAGACTCAAGAAAGACCACATAGGTCTTCAGACTACATAGAATAACAAGCTGTAATGGTCGCTAGCCAAATGACATGAAAGCACAACTGAGCCTTCATTTTGAATTTCTTCACCTCCATAAGCAACACGTTTCACACTAATAGCCACACTGAGTTGTTCACCAGCTCTCACATTAGAAAATGTATCTGCTAACATAACATTACACTGTGAACCAGTGTCTAATTTGAGCTTGGTGGATTTGCCATTGATCTGATCAGTACAAAATATTTTGTTCTTTGCCAACAAATTCACAACATCAGCCTTTTCACCAATCATTGACACACCATCTACATAGAAAGTAGAATTGCTGCTCTCTAAATGATCAACTTGCTTTTTTTGAGTCACCCTTCTTTATAACTGTGTGAAGTTTACTTGATTTGCATAAATTTTGAAAATGGTTCCATTTTTTACACGTGTGGCATTGCTGACCAAATGCTAAGTATTTCTCTCTCTTAGACTCATTACTGGCACCACAATTGCAACAGTTAACTATGAAGCAAGATTTGGGTTTTGCTGATTCACTCTTATACAGCACTGAGTATGCATAGAACTTGCTGGAAAACTACATGGTTTCCCTAGGGAATCTGCAGGGGCCCTGGCTGCTATGTGCTTAGGCGTGCTTCTGTTTGCCATGTGTTACATGCTGTCTACATCTGCTCTGGAGCCTGCTGAAACCATGCTCTTATCACCTGCAAGCATACTTGTGTGTCTTTCTGTAACTTCATGGACTTGACAAATCTCAGTAGCTTTGCTTAGGGTTAAATAACTGTGACAAAGCAAAATATTTCTCACAGCAGGACTATTAATACCACACACAAGCCTGTCTTTTATCAACTCATCTTTTAAGTCACCAAACCGACACATTTTAGCTTTGTTGCTCAGGTCAGTAATATACACTGCAAACATTTCCCCTGGTTTCTGATCTCTTGTGTAAAACAAATGCCTTTCTAATGTAATATTTGTCTGGGGGGATACACATTTCTCTGAATTTGTGCTTCAAACTCTTGGGGTCTTCCCTTGCTTCAGCCTGTACAACAAAATGTCATTTTTCACCTTCTCCCACATATACTGCTGGTGCATACACAAATGAATGTTCTCTTTCAATGGCCTCTGACCCAGCTAGGTTTTACAAAATGAATGCCCTGGTGTGTGTATCCTTGTCAGAATAAGCTGCTTGTATAAAAATGTCATACTCTTGCTTAAATATTCTCCAATTCTCTGCAGTATTCTGATCAAATACAAGTGGTGAGGGTTTTCAAAATCCATCTGCCATATTAACACATACCAGTGAAGGGTTTTGCAAATATGCATGAACACACACATATACATATGCCAGAAATTTATGCCAGTATTCATAACTATGCCCAGTAACACAACACGCTTCTGAATAACTGTACTTTGTGAAATAAATCTCTTGGGCAGTGCAATACTCTTGAAATGACTGTACTGCAAGAAATCACCATTTAGTGTAAGAAACATTTCAAAATAACTGCACTGTGTGAATGAACTAGGAAGAAGAATCTCAGCGTAAGAAACATTTCAAAGTAATTGCACTTTGCGAATAGACAGTACACAGCACTCTAAAACGTCTCCAAAATGGCAATACTTTGCTAGATAATTCCTTACAGTGCAAGAAACACTTTGTAATGGTGGCACTTTGCAAATGAACACACCCAGCACAAGAAACTTTTTGAAATGGTAGTACTTTGTAAAACTTCACGAAACAGTTTCATGAAACAAGAAATCCACTAGATGGTAATGCAATACTACTAAATTTTAGCTTACTCATGTAGTTCATTTCATCCTCTCTCCCCTTGACTCCAATTCCCTGTCTGCTCTTTACACTGCTCTTTATGGATTTAGTGACTTTTCTCCCCTTGCTCTAATCTTTTCTCATTTCCCCTATCCCCTGCCCTTCAACAGACATTACTGTCCTGCAAAACAAATAAGTATATAAAAAGAAATGTGCACAGTTTCTCTTACTGATTATTTTTTGGTGGTGGTTTGTGCCTCCCATTTATATTCTTTTGCTGGGTTAACCCACTCCATTTCACCCTTGCTGCACTCGGGCTTCACTCCAATCCCCTACCCTACCCCCATTTCCACCTACCCCTGACATAATTTCCTTTATTCTCTAACTCTCCTAACTGAAAATTAATTTTAAGGTGCTAAAGCACTGTGCTGTTACTCTGATGCTTACTGTGATGGATTTGAAGTCTTCTTAAGACACTCAGTCTTGCTGGCTGGATTCTGCTGAAATCAAAGTCTCGTTATAGTTGCATTCACGGTCTGTTGCATACAGAAACTTGCAGAATATACACTGATGAGAGAATATACTTTGCAGCACCTGTCTTTAAGAGCAGTAATCAATAATTTTTTATAATAAACCACACATATTTCTGTTACAGCTTCAGAAACTGTTCTACTTTACTTCTCATATAGTACAGATGATGTGAGAGATATAACATTTACCTCAGGGCAAATGTGTCCCTACCAATATCCCTAACATAACTGGATTTAATACAGACTTTATATATATTTTTAGTTAAACACACACCCTCTTGGATTTGGAAAGATACTGCCTTGATGATGCAAATGCTGACACATCTGTTCTTGTGCAAATGCTGATAAGTGCAGAAAAGCATATTTTTAAGGAACTGCCTTGTGGATAAACTTTCTTAGAAAGCATATTTTTAAACTTTCTTAGAAAAGCATATTTTTCAAGAAAACGCCTTGTGGATAAACACATGTCCTGTTGTCCATTCTTTAAAGAAAGCAGATTAGGTTTTTTTCTGATATATCCTGTTTATTTTACATTCTTGCCAAGTCTGTAAGAAGCCAGCTTTCTTGATGTGTCTGTAATACACTCATAAGCAAGTTCCTTATTTTTTTAAGCCATAGTCATTTAGTATGGATGCTAATCACATATTACTAAACTCTATTTCTACATTTAAGCAAGCTTTATCTTATTCCTTATTTATGTTGCATATTTGTAGCAAAGTTACTTTCAACCTTAAACCTTGTTGAACATAATCTTACACTAACCACTCCCCCTTCAGTCCCACCCCTATTTATCATTTACTCCAATCACCTTCCTCTCTCATCTCCACCTTCACCCACTCTTTCTGTTACCTATTTAACTCTGCTTATTTAGCTTTTTCCTCACTTGCTTTGCCTTTACTATCACCTACTGTTCCTTTTACTCTATAACCTTTCAACTTCTTTCTTTCTCATCCTACATACTCACTACTACAACTTCTAACCTACTTTTCACCATGTCCCATGTCTCCCTAATACTTACACTTTCAATTATTGTCTTTCTAACTATCCTCTGCTACCTAACCTCTTATACTATTCCTCTTAAACCCAACATTTATTCACCTACCTCTATGTATCCTCCAATCTTTCCTCAATTCTCACATTGTTTCTTAACACCTCCATTCTAAAATTTTTATTCTTAACACCTCTTTTCTAAAATCTTTACTCCTAAAGCTAATCTGAGAACATTTAAACCTACTCAACCTAAAGTAAAAATCAAATACATTGTTCTCCATATTACTAACCCTCAATCAATCTGTACTCTCTTATTCCTTTTACTTTCAGGTGACATACACCCTGACCCTGGCCCTAGTGTTATCTCACACACTTATGATATCTCTAAATGGCTAACATCCCCCATTCACTCCCTTATGACTCAAAGGGATAAAACTTGAAAGCTTTGGTCCAAAACTAAACTGCACTCTTACCTACAACAATATAGACTCCTTTGTAACCTTACTAAAAAAGCTATTATTAATAACAAGAGAAACTTCTAATCTAATCCCCCTAAAACTCATCTAGTAAACCCTAAGAAATTCTGGCATACACTTAATAAAATCCTTCATCCTGGTAACCCATCTACGCCTCATCATAGCCCTTCTCTCACTCCTCTACAAACTGCTACTAACTTTATCTCCTGCTTCATTGACATTATCCCACAACTTATAAATCATCTTCACTCTTACTCCACCACTCCCATTTCTCCTACAATTCCCTTTCATATTACCTCTGCTTTCTGCTTGAAAACTGTTTCCACTAGTTATGTAAAATCTTTACTCCTGAATCTTTAACCTTGTTTTCCTTCAACAGATGGTCTCCCTCGTCTCTTTTTCCAACTTGCCATCTCACTAGCCCTACCCACCTCTATTCTCATTAATCAATCTATTACTGAGGCTTTGGTCCCTGATCTATGGAAAAACTTTTACACTCTTCCTATCCATAAAAGAGGGAAATCTCTAGATCTATCCAATTTTAGGCCCAGAGCAATTATATCTCCTCTATTCAGGAACTTGGAAAAATGTGTACACCTTACATATGAGAACCTAATAACCCCCACCCAACATGGTTTTCACCCTGGTCATAGTATTCATGCCATTTCTCAAGCCAGAGTCCAAAATAAACTTTTCCCCTGTCTCTTTCTTGATCTTTCAAAGGCATTTGACACTATCTTTCACTCCTTATGTTAAATAAACTCTCTCTTTTAAACCTGTCTGCTTCCACTATCTCATGGTTCTCTAGTTATCTTAGTAATCATTTTCAATCTGTCAAATGGTGTTCTGCTATCTCCCTTGAACTCTCTATTCACATGGGTGTTCCTCAAGGGTCAGTTCTTGGACCACTTCATTTTAATATCTTCATTAATCAATTATCTTCCTCTACCCAATACTCATCTCTTGTCCAGTATGCAGATGGCTCCACTGTTATCACTGTTGCTGATACCCTCCCTGAATTTCTTACTAAAAACACAGAGCACATTCTTGTCTGTTGAAAACTGGCTTAACCTAAATTATTTCATTTTAAAGCCAAAAAAACTAAACTCTTACTCTTCATACCAAAATCTATGTCACACTTGAAATCAACCTTCACCATCTCCTCCCTCAATAATACATCCATCTTAGTAGAAAGCCACACTAAACTACTAGAAGTCACTATTGATGACCAGCTAACATTTGATTTATATGTTCTAAGTAACATTAAGAAAACCAATCAAAAATTGGTCTCCTTTAAAGAAACAAATACTTTCTCTCTAGCACTGCTAAAAGAGCTCTTTCTCATGCCTACCTGTCACCTACCCTTCTCTATGGCTCTCAAATATGTACCAACTTACAGACCTCACTCAGCTCTAAACTAGAATCCAAGTATAACAAGATTGCTAAGTTTGCTGCTGAGCTACAATACTCATCACTCATCACTGCTCATCACTGCATTGCACTTAGAAAACTGAACTGGTCTAAATTCCCTCATTGCCTCCTCCTCTCTCAGCTTGAAATAATTAATTCTATTCTATATCAACCAAATTTCTGTCCCAGTATTTCATCTTATCGTCTCTCTGTATACCCCTACTAGAACCCCACATAGCTCTGAACAATATCTCCTAACCATTCTCAAACCTAAGTCCAACATAGGAAAAAATCTCTATAGCTGTTACCCTGCTGAGACCTGGAATAAATTACCTCTTGACATCCGATACATCAGATCCACATCCCAATTCAGAAAGTCAGTAAAACTTCACTTTAAGAAAAATAAACTATGTCTGTGTTATCTTCCCCCAACTAAATTATCTCTCTAAGTAACCTACTCTCTTATTCTTACTACTACATCTGTGAAATCCTACCTTTCTCCTAATTTCTCTTTATGTCAACTCTATTACTTTCTTTCTCTCCTCTCTGCTTTTTTTCTGTAATTTATAATTTCTTTCATTCTTGTTCATTTAGTCTATTTTTCTCAGCCAATCTTATTAGCCTTGGGTTTTAGCTTTTCTAAGCTAATGATCTATCTGTAGTTTTTCATGTTTACAAATATTTATTCAAATTACCAGAAATGTTAACTTCTATTGTTTGTCTATTTAAATGTTTGTATTATTATATGTCAAAATATTGAATATTTTTCTGTGAAGCTTTTCTCCCTGGGTCTCCACTGAAAAAGGGCTTTGTCCCAGCTGGACTAACCCAGTTAACAAATGTCAAATAAATACATAAATACATAAATAAATAAATACATAAATAAATAATAAACAGTTGAACTTTGTACACAAATAAACTTTTCATAATACACGCACAGTAATAAGCACACACTCTAAGTACTTTTACACACCTTGCGATACTTTGAATAACTCTAGTTATGCTCTGAATACAATACGAAGTAGTAGTTATGCCAAAACACGGCACTTTGCCAAAACACATGCAGTCACCTTGCTTGATTTATGCTAAATGTGCCCTTTTTGCCCTTATTATATTTGTTTTGCTCATTTAATCTCTTTTCATGCCCATTGTACCTTTCTAGTGCTCTCTTTACTCTAAACATGCCCATTTTGCTTTATTCATGCTCATTTTGCAATTCCGAGGTAATTCCAAACCCCTTATGTACTTTTCTGATGCTTGTTTTATCAGATATCTTAATTTTAAACTTTTGTGTAATTAATAAATCTTTTGTGCCTCCCGCTTGTTTAATAATGCAGTTTGTGCCCTTGTAAATTTTTTATAAAAAAATAAACAGTTTGTGCAAGTTTTCATTACCTTTGGTTATTTCCTGGCTCTTTTTTATGCTTGTTTCTCTTAGTTTACCTTCACTGTTAACTCTGCACCTCGTAGCTCTGGAAAGCAGTCTCTAGAATCCTGGTTCTGACACCATGTCGCTCGTCTAGTCAGGATGTAATAGACAAGTCTTTGTGGGTTCTGTTCAATCAACATTATTATGTACAAACACATCAGAATGAGGCTTAATAACGTTAACTTAGGTAAACTTCTATACAGACTAGCTAGCACACTCATACATGCTCACTCTCTGGCTGCACTCTCAAAATGGCACTGAAGCTGGCACATGCTTGCTATTTATATGCACGCTCAGTCCTTGAAACACTTTTTAAAGATACAGCACACACGTTCTGTTCTACAAACTATATGTACTACACATAAAATATGTTGCTTATCTCTTGGCCTTACTCTCCACTTTAACCCTGCTTTCAACCCTAAAGCTTGCCAGCTGTTAAAAAAACCTTCTACTTCCTGCAACGGGTGCTGTTACTGACCCCATAACTACACATGACTACTATACTCAACAGATCTGTGTCTTCTTGTACAGCTCCACTGATTGACTTTAAAAACATATTTAAACCCCATCCATCCAAACCCAGCCCACAATACACATTAAATAATTATGCAACTACTGTATCCAAAACCTGTCTAAAACACAACAAATAAAATCCTACCAAATAAAGTCACTCAGGCCTTAAGTAATATAATATAATATAATATAATATAATATAATATAATATAATATAATATAAATGTATACAGCAGCTACAATAAACTAAGTGGACTTCACACCTGGATTCAAACCCACAACTGCCACATACTTGTACTCACTGGAACATTGTTAAACATCCACTATCAAATATGAAGAAATACTCCCACCAGGATAAAACATAATAGGAAATTAGTGAACCATGAAATGTGCCAGAGGGTAGCTATCATGTTCTTTAACACCATATTAATAGCAATACATCCTAATCACCCCTAAAATTTGACTCAGAAGAACTAATAATAACCCATCTACATAATGCAATATGTTTATTAGTTGCAGATGTACCACCAAATTGAAAAAATATTAATACCACTAAAAATATACAGCACTTAAATGGATAAAGCAGGAATCACTTCTTCTTTGTGACCTTAGCATAGACTGGTTTGATCAGGAGAACTTGCACACCCTACTTAAACATCAATGTATGTATGTATACATGAACTACAAATTGAACTGGCACCTCACCTATGTGTCATGTTTAATCATAGCCTCACCTCAGGCTTCATGCTCACTGAGTGGCACATGACTACAGTTATCCCACTCGACAAGGGGAGATCCACCTTGGATCCTGGGAAATACCGCCCCATCAGTCTGATGAACCTGATCTAAAAGGCCATGGAACGTATTATCATGGAACTTATAAACAAATACATTGGCAACCTTCAAACACTGGACCCCACCCAGTTTGGGTTTGTGAAGGCCGATCTTGTCTCCTGAACTTGATTGGCTTCTTCGAATCAGTCTCCAGAGTTGTGGATGAGGGTAAGGTGGTCCACACAGTGTATCTGGACCTCACCAAGGCTTTTGACACCATCCCCCACTCTGGAATCATAAATAAACTTACTAAGCTGGGCATTAATCTCTACACCACTAGATGGGTTGCCAACTGGCTTACTGTCAGAACCCACACTGTAAAGGTAGCTGACTCCAAATCCAGCTCCAGACAAGTGACAAGTGGAGTACCTCAGGGTTCAGTCCTCTTGTTTGGCATCTACTTCTCTGAAGTACAGGTCAACACTAAGGGACTCTGGCTAACAAAGTTCGCAGAAGACTCCAAACTGGGAGCAATTATTGAATCCCCAAATGATGTGTATATTCTACAAAAGGGCCTTACAGAAACAGATGCTTGGTGCCAGAGCCATGGGCTCAAGCTCAATGCCAAGAAATGTATAGTTATCCCCTTTGGAAAAAACATGTACCCATGAATTACCACATAGGTGGCAGTACACTAATCATTGAATATTGCTCTATGGCAAAGTGCTGCTGCAGGCTTTTGGTTTCGGTGATATAGCTTGCAGGGAAATGTCTTGTGAGCTACATGCAGGAACCCAGCTAAACTAGCATCCCTAGCTAAAGACAATCATAAGGCATTCTTTAACTACATCTAAAACCTAAAAGGGAATGCCTAGTTGCATGCCAGACTTATAATGGATGGTCCCACTTACTTTAAACCTGTAGAAATTGCCAACCTGCTGGCTGACAGATTTGGTGAAAACTTCATCCCCTGTCCCTCCCAGCCATACTACATAGCGTTCTTGACACCAGTCCTCTGCCAAGTATCTCCAAAGAACAGGCCAAAAACATGGCCTCTATCAGACCAGACAACATCTCAGGCTGCTTACTAAACAATCTAAAACAAGACCTTGTGGAACCACTTAGCACTCTCTTTAACCACAACCTGAGAACTGGCTTTGGGCCAGAAGAGTGGGGAACAGCAATAGTAATCCCCTTGCACAAAGGGGGTTCATCAACTGACCCTGGAAGTTATAGATCCATTGCCCTGACTGGCCTTATCTGCAAGGGCATGGAAAGAGTCATCATGGACCTTATGAACCAGAATATAGGAAACATTCAAACTCTTAACCTGACATAGTTTGATTTTTTTCAAGGGTAGATCTTTCTTATTAAACCTGGTGGACTTCTTTGAGAATGTCACCAAAGCCCTTGATGAAGGGAAAACAGTACATACCACCTATCTTGATTTAGCCAAGGCATTTGACAAAATTCCACACTAAGGGATCATTGAGAAACTCTCCCAGCCTGGCATTAACCCATACATCACTAGATGGGTAGCCAACTGGTTCATTGATAGAATGAACACTGTCAAATTGAGGAGTCCAAGTCCACCAGTAGACCAATTACCAGTGGTGTACTACAAGGATCTGTGCTGGGCCCTCTACTGTTTGGAATCTATTTCGCTGAAGTCCAGGTAAGGGTAGATGGCTTATGGCTTACTAAGTCTGCAGAAGACTATAAACTGGGTGCAATCATAGAGCCCCCCAATAATGTTATAATATTACAAAAGTGATTGACACAAACAAATAATTGGTGCAAAAGCCATTTACTAAAACTAAACACAAAAAAATGCCTTTGGCAAAGAAGTAGCCCCTGCTAATTATGATATAGATAACACCCCTCTAAGCTCAAACCCAGTGGTGTGAGACTTGGAAATGCAGGTTGACAGCAATCTAAACTTTGATCACCATGTTTCCATAGTAGTAAGTAACCTGAGAAAACCAATGGTATAGTAATTACTGAGGAGCCTGTTTTCACTTAAACTAGGGCCATTAAACCCCTTAATGGTGTACTTGGCAGTTGAAATGCATCATAGGTAGCCAATCACACAGAGTACACCTACAGCAGAACACTAAAAAGTATGCATACACCCTACAATCTGCTTTTTTCCAATACTCGGCACCATTGGAATATAGACTTGGAAATTTTAACCAAGAGAATGCTAGGGGCTGCTGCAGGTCTGCTACATATGTATGTGGCAGATGCTGAGGTGAACGCTGCTGCTGCTGATGCTGATCATAGGCCTAGACTGAGAAGGAGAAGAGTGTTCAGGCCCAGGGTAACCTACCAGGAGCTACATGAGTGAGAGATTGTAGAGTGCTACAGGGTGGACAGAGACATACCACAAGAACTCACTGATCTCTGCCACCATCAACTCAGACCCAGAGCCAACAGAGGGGAACTGCATCCAAGTGGGAACAAATGTATGTGAAGCTCTTAGGATACTAGCTACAGGTACATTTGAAAGACCAACTGGGGACAGGATGGGGGTCTCACAGCCATCAGCATCCAGGGTACTCCACCAGTTCCTGGATGCCATGCTACGACATGCCAGTGAGCACATTTATTTTCCCCTCACCCCTGAGGTGAGGGCTTGCAGTATGCAACACGTCTACCATGTAGCACACTACCCTGAGGTACTGGGTGCCATAGATTGCACTCATGTACACATCAGGGTATCACCTGGTGAGAAGGGTAGAATCTATTTCAACCGTAAGGGGTATCACTCCATCAACTGCCAGGTCATATGCAATGCCCAGGGCATTATCATGAATGTGTGTGCTGGCATCCCTGGAAGTTATCATGACTCCCATATCTGGCATGCATCACAGCTGTACCAGATATTTGCTAGGGGGACATCCCGCACTGTCATTTACTGGGGGATGCTGGCTATGCACTGGAATCATGGATGATGACACCCATCAGAAGTGCACACCCACCCAGCGAAAAACGTCATAATGAAGCACACACACAAACTAGGAGCATCATAGAGCATGTGTTTGGGCTGCTGAAGTCTCAGTTCCATTGCCATGACATATCTGATGGAGCCCTGCAGTACTCTCCAGCCACATGTGCACAGATGTTCATAGCATGTGCCATGCTACACAATATGATCCTACAGAAACAGCTGCAGCAGGATTAGCAAAGGGAAGGGATACATAGCCCTGCACCAGTACCTAGGTCCCCACAGCCACACTCATAGGGGGACTCAGAGGAGGAAGCCCCTGAGGTTGTCCCTGTAGACAGACATAGGCATGCCCAGTATGCCCTGGCCTCGGCCAAGAGACTATGCATAGCACACGCACTGACAACCTAGGGGCCTAGGGACTAATACCTTACTCCAACTCATGTACATATTACTAAAAATTATGCCAGCCAGCCAACACAACTTGTACCTAACCATGTATTGGCTGTGTACTGCATGCATCAGACAGAGTCAGCCTTGAACTACAGGTCTGTCAACTGCTGCATTCACAAGGTAAGTCACTCACCTATTCACCACTTGTAAGGGGTACTAGAACATGGTAGTATATGTTTGACCCTGACGCATATATGCAAGGGAATATAGTGGGCTACTAGGCTACTTGGTGAGATCTAACAGCCACTTGAGACAACAGGTACTCTGTCCAGTAGTATGCGCTCCATAATATTTACTAGGCTACACAGCTGAAAAATCTACTGCATTATTCAAGGGAGGTGGCAAACAGTGGGATCACACGACAGTTACACAACTATCTATGCCAGCAAAGCATGGGCTGGTCACCCCCCTCACTGTCAACACATCAGTGTACCCATACAACTGCTGTAATAGTAAGTCTGCAATGATATATCAGCAGAGGAATCAATTCCAGGGCTGTGACATACAACCTGGCCACACGATGCATGTGTCACGTAATGTAGGGGTGACAGTATATGTGTGCGTATGCTGTTGATTATGTGAGGAATGACCCTTTTTATGTCTAGCTACTGGTATGGCTCACTGAGCCAGGAATGTTAGCATGGGTGATGGTGTTGATGGTTTGAATCTGGCAGCGTCGACATCTTTTGCATATGAGGTATTCCCGCAGACAGTCATACCACTCAATCTGTTACTGCAAGAAAGCTGGACAAAGGCAGAGAGAATTGGGGACAAAGGGCCAAAACTACAGACAGACATTACACATGATCTGATTTACCTAGAATGTGACTAGTATAACAGCAGGTTGCAACAGAACAGAATAGCTGTAGGATGTAAAGGCTGTCAGTTACATGTGTCAGTACTAAGTAGAATTCAGTGACTGCATTACACAATATTTTACTGGAACACCTCAAATGTATCAGGAACAGACCAGATATATGGGGCGAAATGTGAGATATTCTCCAAAAACATGTACAGTGAGAGGTATGCAGACTATCACCCTGTGTGTGGTGTTACATTATGTATCCCAGTCACATATTAAGTACAACACACAGCCAATGTCTGCAGCACACAAAATCCCAGACTGGAGTACAGGTAGGTGTAGCCTGGAGTCACCATTTAAGTACTGACAGGACAGTCCCACTGGACATGCTCCTACACTTAGCTAACTTGAGCGCTAGTCTGTTGCCGCTTCCTCACAAAGACCTGCTAAGTGGAAATAATTCTATACATACAGATAGCTACATATACATATCTGTCTGTCCCTATCCCCCTCACACATCGTTAGTGCATCTATCAGTATGTATCACATATACATATGATACTGGTATATACATATATATATATATATATATATATATATATATATATATATATATATATATATATATAACTATATAAATTACAATGATACACAGACTTTCCACATATATCTACCTAACACAGTCGCATAATGTACACACACAGCAACATTTAAAGAGACATCCCTGTTATACACATTTTATGTGTGTGTACCCTTGGAATGCTGAGGTTATCTGCACTTACACATCACAACAGTTGTCTGAAGGAAGCAGATCAAGGCCACAACAGTACATAATCCACTCACCCAAAGACCCCTGTGTCTGTGGAATGTCACTTTGTAGACAGACGCAGGTGAGCAGATGTACTGTACAATGGTTTCAATGCATGCCTTGGACAGCCCATATTGTCCCTGGCCATATGTTTGGTTATGTAACTGCAGCCAGCCACATATGGCCAACCTGCTAACTGTACACAAATAGCTGGGACAGTGACAGGTATCCCACTCCTAGGACACTAAATACAATAACAGTACCAAGAAATATCACTCCGCAGGCAACACATGCTGTTTAACACAAGGCTACTTTGTTTACTCTACAATTAATCTAGTATCAGATAAACTCCGTGGAACATGCGATAAGTACTACAAGCTATAGTGTGTAATAATAGATAAGTAGGGGTCTAGTCTCACAGCAGCCAACTCTGTGTAAATATGTCCCCATGCAGCACTACAAATACCCCCGTACAGGTCATCCCTGTGCAATGGTTATGCATTTTGTGGCCCTGTGACTAGCTGCTGGCCTCTGCATTGCCCTTCTCTACAAGGCCTGCTGATGTCATCCACCTTAAGAGTGCTGGACAACACTTAAATAGCAGGTAAATTCTGTGGCACATGCAATAAATGCTGCAAGCTGTAATGTGTAATAGTAGTTAAGTAGGGATTCTATACTCACAGCAGCCAACTCTGTT
Organism: Protopterus annectens; assembly: GCF_019279795.1. Classification (NCBI taxonomy): domain Eukaryota; kingdom Metazoa; phylum Chordata; order Ceratodontiformes; family Protopteridae; genus Protopterus; species Protopterus annectens. The sequence goes on along the minus strand of NC_056728.1, from coordinate 878,655,376 downwards.
TTTGTGCATAAAGATATCCCTGTGTAGTACTACAGACATGCCCTTAGGTGCAATGGTTATGCCCTGTGACTAGCTGCTGGCCCTAAATTGCCCTCCTATATATAATCATAACTGATGTCTGCCACCTGCCTGACCTCGACACAGGATATCTGTAGACTTGTCATAGGTTCATAGGTCCATAGATTAGTACTAAGCTAACTGCTCTTGCAAGCCATTTTAAGCCTACCCAGTTATCCCTTGTGAGAATCAAACCCCACACCTTATGTTTGTAAGGCAAACACATTAACCATTAGGCCACCCTCCCAACCCTAATAGTTGCCATAGGATCTTTTCTATTTACCTAAGCTATCAGCAACTCAAGCAGATGGGGCCTCGGTTTAACATTTCATCTGAAGAATGGCACACTCAGGACTGCAGCACCCCCCCCCCATGTTGCACTGCAAATCAGTAATCAATTTACCTGGTGTGGGAATGGAGCCTACAGCCTCCTGCACCAAAGGTGAGCATGCTACCTGTTGTGCTACTGACACTGACTAAAAGCTGCCTGGTGTTTAGTGACCTTTCATAGGTTCATAGGTTCATAGATTAGTACTAGGCTAACTGCACTTTTGGGCCATTTGAAGCCTAGCCAGTTACCCCATGTGAGAATCAAACCCTGCACCTTGTGTCTTTAAGGTAAACACCTTAACCATTATGTAATCCTCCCTTTCCAGCTTCATCACCACACCTTCTAGATTTGTAAGTTCAGATAACCCAAGTGACATGTAGCAAGGGTAGCAGACCTTATCATAAAGTATGAATGCATGAATATGCTGACTGCCCCCCATTGTCACTGGTAGACTATTCTACACATATGCATCTAGGAAGTCATGCACAAATACTGCTGTACCTTGCTGACATCATAGTTCTGCTGTACTGCCATGCCATCCTGTGCCGCCACATGTCCATAGTGTATCCCCTCATACTCCTGGAACAGAAACATAGAGAGGTCCATGACACAAATGTCATTCCATAACACTACCACCAGTCCAACATCATGCAACAAATATACACAAAGTGTGATGTGTAGTCATGACACATGCCGGCATACACTACCTATTGTGGCCCACAACAAGTGGCATAGCAAAACAATACTGCACTACACAAGTACATGTTAAGTTATATAGACACCCTGTGCATCAGACGCATAGTAGCATTTTCCTGCATCAATGGCATGGATGGCATGGATGTGGCACAGGTATCCTCACATGCACAGTGTGTGGTGTGGGGGGTGATGGAGGCCTAGGCTGTTCCAAACAGTTGACAGCATGTGTGCAAATCAGGAAGGGGTGCGAGTTAGATGGATCACGGAGAAGTGCCGTGTGTGTTTGTAGGTGACCTGCATGTGACAGTGGTGTTTGTATGCATGTACAGAGTCAAGCCCAGTGCTAGTCCTACATCTATGTATGTTCTACAGCTGTGGACCATACATGATAAAGTGGACAGTTTGCTGTCTCCGGCCATGAACACGAGAACTGGCTCTGCCAAGAGTAGCACTGACATCACCATGCCCTAGGGCAGATGTGGTGCTAGCACCTGACGGTGACTGCAAAATGCAACCACGGGATGACCTAGGACCACATGCCACATTGTGGTGTAGACAGCACACTTTCCTCTGTAGCACTAGAGGTACTGCCATTGCAGAAGCATAACTGTGCATGGCCACTTGGACTCTTCAGCAGATGGTGTTGCTGACCTCTGTCCACATGTCAGATGCCCAACTCTAACCGGATGTTCCAGCACAGACAATGTGAGGTCCAAGACAGACACTGTCTCAGCCCACTGTCTGTCCACTGCATCAGTGAATCAATTCAGGGAGTCACCACTGTGGTAGAGGCAGTCACGGATGTCAGACTGTGCTGCATGCATAACCCTAAGCATCCATCTGGTGTTGCATTCAGAATGTACCTGTGCCTCCATGATGGCTCAAAACATGTGGTAAGTGACCTGTGATGTGACACCTGCAACAGTTGGTGGATGAACAGCAGTCCTCCTATTAGCACCCCTGTCAATCTGCCTGTGTAGGACCTCACCAGATCTCTGGCTATGCCCAATGTCTACACTCACTGACACAATAGTTGCCACACTGTCTTGTCCAATGTTGCCCCCTCTGACTGTCCAATATCTGTGGCCTCTGAGGACTGGGTATGGGTGGGTATATTGACTGTCTGCAGGGAAAATGGGGGCAGAAGAAGGATGTCAACCTCTGGGACAGATTCAGCCCCTGACAACCCCACCTGTGCCTCACTATGGCCACCATCATCATCAGAGTCCGATGAGACACTAACATCAGGTTGTGAGGGGGACAGACTCCAACCCCCCAGTCATCTGTGAAAATCAAGACAAAAGCAGTACATTACTACCTGCACTTTTATGTAAGGTAATCCACACAGACTCATACAAATGAGGACCCACAACTGCAATTCCAGTCTCACATCTTCTCATCTCTCCTCCCATGCACAACAGACAACCTCACAACAACATACACAGATAAGTCTAGCCCTTTATAACATGCACTTCAGCCACATCCAGTTAAATGCCCTGGTACAATCTGTCTGTAAGGTATGTTATATGACACTAAACATGATAGAACTTCACATAAACTCCAATACACCTATCTTGAGAAGGATATGCCAGTACTAGAGTCACTGCCTCAGGTATGTAGCATCTCCCTTTTGTGTTTGAACAGGCATTTTGGAATAATTGCCTCATTTATACAAGGCTGTGTAGCTGCTCATAACTATAAGTTCAGACGTGTCGATGGTTGTTCAAATACACACTTATGACTAACCAGTCTATGAACTGTAGTTAACTGTTCCAGAATGGAACATACAAATATTCTACTCTGGCTGACCACAACATTTGTACATAGGGCAAAATGGCAAACCTTAACTTTCATATGGTATATATAATCCATAAAAGACAGTATCATACTTACCAGGTACAGGACCACAGGACCACTGACTTGGGCCACACCTGACAGAGCTATGAAAATGTAAGGGAGAGGTATTGTCAGAACCACCAAAAGTTGCAGCACTGCAAGGTAATATGTGCATATTTCCACATGTACAGTAGCTACTGTGATAATGGCTGTATTGTTGACATTCTGAGTATGTGTGCACAACTGAGAGTAAACCCTAACTTCCCCCAATGCAGACAGACCTAACACTCATGTACAATTATGTACAGCCTCCCACAATGACTGATACAGTATTACATTGGTGAACACAGTACACTTACCTGGACGCTCCTCTGCTGTAGATACTGTGGCACCCACCTAAAAGATGCATGGTATGAAGGATGCCTGGGAGCTGTCATGTGTTCCTAGGTTTGCCAGGAATTCCTCTGTGGCCAAGAGTGGTTGTTCTGCTGCAGGCCCTCCATCGGTGGTGGCATGATCCCTAGCAATAACAACTGACCTTCATCATGCAGCATTCAGCATGTCTGTGGCCTAGTGTTGGACCTGCTCATAGGTCCTGTCCTGCAGGCCACATCCCACACAAGGTCTGCCCACAATGCTCCCACTGCTCCAAATTATGCCTTCCCAGACAACAAGATCTGATGGTGCTGTCTCAGTCCATCCAGTATTATGTCATTCTCTGCATCTGAGAAGGGGGCATGTCTTCTGTGGTACATTGTTCTGAAAGACAACAAAAAGGGAACACATATCAGGATCAGATACATGGACATCCACTATGTACAGATCCAGGACATCCATAATAGCCTGCACTATCCACTGCTCTCTCACACATCATACCCTACAGTCTGGCAACACTCTACATGTGTGGATACCACCAAGATAGTAGCAATGCTAGGGTATGCCCCCTGTGTGCCGTGACAGATTCTGCTGTATGTTCCAACACCCAGCACTGCAGTCTACTGTGGGGTGTCCCTTATGGGCAAACTCCCACTGATATGTCATATGGCCACTGCCAGACAATTAACAGTGTGCTATTACAACAACAATATAGGGGCAGTCCAGCAACACCAGTGTGCTACAATGACAGAAAACAATGCAAACCTGCTATAGTATATGTTCCCTGTAGGCATCATACCTCTCAACTATACAGATGTTTGCAAACTGTCAAGATGTTTGCCTCGTAGTTTGGTCATTTTCACACAAACTTGTGGATCTCTGACAAATATTTAAACACACTGTCACTGAATGTGTGCCTAGGTCCCACCATGAATTATGGCTTTGTCCTGCTTTCATGCTGTAAGAGGTTGACAGGTATGTTAGGCATAGCCATCAACCAGACAGGCACATATGTCAACAGAAATGGGGGCTTAGCCAGAGTACATCAGGGACATTCAGGGACACTTTTAAAATGTTAGAAATATGTATGTGAGACAGTGACTGAATAAGGGAGGTGAATTACAGTGTATCATTTGATGTTACAGGAGTGTACACCCTTACTTATTGTCACGATATATTATGTGTAATCCACTAGTTTTCCTACAACAGCAAACCATTGTAGGAGGGATTGACAGGGATGGAGCTGAGATGTGATTGAACATCAGGAACAGTTAAGAGGCATGCCTAAAGGTTTAGGACAGCAGAGTATCATTGACATGTCATCACCATAGATCTAAAACAGGCTTATTCTTGTAATCTCTATTGCCCATACCTCCATCCTGCCATCTGCCTCATGTTATATGAAAAATCTTTTACGTACCTGGTGGAGTGCAATACCCCTTTTTTGAACTCTGCTTCTGGTAATTTGGAAATACGCTGTCTGTGTGAGTTAAGTCTCATACGCACCTGTTTCCCATAAGCAGCTGCTTGCTTTTTTAAGGTACTGCTCATTAGCAGGTAATTGCCACTGCATCAATCTGTGGCTTAGAATTGCTAACTTTGGCCAAAACAGCTGAATTGCACTATCATTGGTCAATGACAAGCCACCACAGTGAATGCAAGGCCTTGATGTAGACCTGGGCCCCTTTCTTAGTTGTTAAGATGGACATTACTGAGGTGTGGAGAGTACAGCATTGCAGAGGGTAGGTACCATAACTGTCAGCTGTAGAGATACATGGAGTATGTCAACAGTTTTGGCTCATATGTGTGGTCAGTGTCCCATGACATTGTGGTCATCTGACAAGTCACTGACAAACATTGTGGGTTGAGGTCAGTAGGGAACAATACACACTTGAGAGTCAGGCTTCATACCCATCAGAATATGCATGCTAATGCAATAGCTATTAGTCTACAACCTCCTATCTTTGTAGGGGCAAACCATTAAATAGGTCCCTATTTGTGGGCCTTAGCCCTCCCACTACATATGGCTGTGCCTGGATCCCTTGTTCTAGGGAGTTGGGAGGTATGGTAGGTCATCTGTATCAGCTACTTATATATACAGCTGCAGCCTATGAACACATAGGGGGAGCTGTGGACACTTTTGAGGACAGCAAGCTGGTGTGGCAGCTGTGGCAGCCCTGTCGTTATGACAGAGCCAGGGTAAGGGAACCATGTACAGTCCAACTGAACATGTGTTTAAAGTACATCTGTTATGCAAAGGTGCCAATAATAGAGTAGTAGGCAACATATAGTTTGGCTATACAGATATGTGCACTGTGCCTCTACCTACAGACCTCTGACTTGCAAATCTGGGTAGAAGTTCATTAACTAGCAGTAACCTGTGCAGATTAGGATTGCATGACTCAGTCATTTCTTGCCATCTTCACAATAATATACTTGAACTGCAACACAAAACTGGATTTGAAATCAGGACTGTATGTGGCAACATGTACTACACACAAGGCATTTAAAAGCCTGCACTATTTGCAAGATATATATGTACATATACAGGCTGTGACAAAAATTTCTACATCCATCAATATGTGCATGGCTTTATATGACTGTATTTCTGCACCAGAGTCCCAGTTGTACATGTACTTTGCCATTGCTGTCTTAAAAGGTGTCTTTCTACAAGTTGCTGATAAAAGTGCACATATACCTGCTATCACAGGCCTCACTTATATGCATTAGTATGTTTTTGGCTGTCTACTGGTATATTATTGCACCAGAGTCCAAGGTACATTCCCATTTTTCCCCATTAGTTTTTATGTCAGTGACATGCCTAATGACTGTAAGTGGCAATCAATATGTTGTTGCTGAAAACACCAATTTCTTGCCAGGTTTGTGTGGTATAGTGAGCTAATGCTGTTAGCTGTAGGTGAGAGGGGCCTGGGTTTTAAACTTAGTAGAAGATTTTATTTTGTCACGTTTCCAACAGTGTAATAGATTTAATTATTAAAGCTCATTTAAGCTTAGCTAAGCAAAGCATTGTGGAGTGCCGCACAGCACAGCACAGTTTTGCTTAGCTTTTCGCAAATCCACACTAAAAAATATATAAATAATAGATAAAGGGAAGTGATAGAAAAGTGGTGAAATGGGGGCAAGAAGGGGGAAAACATAGTGAAAGGCAGTTAGGGATGTGCAGGAATGGTGAAGGAAAAAAACTTATACAGCAAGAACTGCACATTTTGACAGATTTTGTAAATTAATTTGGACTCTCAAACCCCAGAAAGAGGAGTAAGGACAATATAACTGTCAATTAAACCAGATTAGTGGTGTCCAGTGGACACATGTTTGACATGGAGAGCTATGTATGCGGTGCTATTTTTTTTGGGCCAGGTGCCCATTTTTTTTTAGTTGAGAGTGGAATGTAAGGGAAGGGACATAGGTGTGCATGGGGAGGTAAGTTTGGTAGGGGAGTATGTGTTTGCAGACATACAAGGCAGCACACAGCAATGGTATGTGACACATGAGGGGGTAAACACCTTGGATGGGGAGGGTGTTGTGAAATCCAAGTCACACATGCCCCCAGACAGCAGCAGCATGACTCATGTTTCCACCCATGGGACAATTAACACTGCTCTTTCACTGCCTTGAGGGTGGCTGTACTGCAGGCTGGGGGTCATGGTGAGCCTGCCCCACCTAGTTGGCCAGTGTGCTTTCAATCTGGTGCAGGAGGCATTCATAGCTCCTGTCAACAATCCTGCGCATCATGACCGGCAGTTGATCCTGGGTGACTGCAGCCCCTCCGCCACTGATTCCAAGGGTGGCCATGCCCCATCCCCTGAGGTGATTCCACCAGATGCCACAGGGTGCAAGTGGAGCAGAGTGGGCAACACTGGCCTGGGTCCTAGACATGCTAGGACCCTGTGCCATGGCCAGTTGAGCAAGGTAGGCAGATAACCAGGAACTGGCCTACCTTGATGTGCTGTGGTAATGGAGGTATAGCAATAAATATAGGTTAGTTATTAACAAAACATTGTTAGTAATAACAGCATGACAGAACATTGGACATAAAGTAATTACATATCAATACATATTACATGAAACACAACAATAAATAACAGAAAAGTCAGTATAACTGCATGCCAGTAACAGTTACAGCATTAGGCCAACAAAATAGGTAATTTAACAAGATATGTTTATATACATCCATTATAATACATAACAATAATAAAACACATGCACCAAAAAAAAAGTTAATGTAACAACATATGTTAATAGTAAACCAGAACCAATGAATAACAGTAATAAATAAATGAAGATAAGGGGTGGAGAGAGAGAGAAGATTAGTCCATTGGTAACACTGCAGCTTACTTCCTTGGCAACAGTACTCCATTCTACTCTATGGGTCTGTAGTTTCTTTATGTGTACAGTGAGTACAAGTCTCCTGTAGCTGATGTAACATGTACATACCTTTCAAGCTATTTGCATGGGACAATATGGGCCAGATGGTAACAACTATGGGTACACACCTACACAGAACATTTGCACATCAGGTGGACCTATATAACTACCAAGGTGTTCTGTGGGCTGAAATGATGATGCTTTGCAATCTAGGTACTAATTGCCATGGTATTCCTGTAACAGGTGGATTATGCACTATTAACTACATAACATAAAATCGGGACACTGAAGAGACATGTATGTGTACAGTACAGTCACTAACAAGCAGTCATGCCTTGGTTGGCAGGCATGAGAATAGAACCCAATAGCTGTGACTGCAGAGGACATGTGCATAAAATGTATTAATCGACTGCAGCAACTTTTAACAGACACTCCAGGCATACAGCCATACCAGGATGATTGCACATGTTATTTCTGACTGCACATACTGATTTTTCACATTCTTGCTAATGATTTTAACAGTCTGGGAAATCTAAACACATCATTATCTACTCATAATATGGGCTACCTCACCTATTTACCAGTAGTTGCTGTGGAGAGAGAATATGTGAGCATTATGTCACTGCTACTGTAATACTGGATTTGAACCCTGGTCTATGTATGACAAAATGTACTATATACAGAGCATTTAATAAACTGAGCTACTGACTTACTGATATTTGCCTAGAGCTTACCGTGAACCAAAATAGGACCTGGCAGTACTACAACAGTATTATACTAGACTGCAGTGGCAGTAGAACACACATGAATGAAATACAAGTATAGCACAGATAGTAGGTATGCTGTATATCAGTATAAACAATGCTGGTGTACACTATTTATTGTTACTGGGTTGAAATATCTGTGAAGTCAACAAACAACATCAGTTCATGGAGTGAGTTACCTCACCCATATACCTTGATTGCCTGATGTGTGTGGATGACAGAGCATTATGTGAACAAAGTAACACAATTGCATCCAGTGATCCAACCAACTGACAGGGAAGCCAAAAGTAAAAGTTGAAACAAAAGCTTTTATTAGGTGAGCACTTTTGTGGTGTCGGAGCACCACTTCTTCAGACATTTAACAACTATTCTTGCCAAATCACATTTATATAATATATGCATTACAACACAACCTATCAAAGCACTTATATAATTAAATAATTAGTAGCTAATTTGTCAACTAGAGAAAGATGAGAAAGTAAAATGTAATAATTTATCTAGAAGTGAACATTTATTTATTTTTATTTATTTATTTATTTTACATTTGTTGACCGGGATAGTCCGACTGGATGCATGTCCATTTTCAGCGGAGGCCCGGGGAGAAAAGCTCCAAGGGTAAGCAGATATAACATTACATAATACTAGCATTACATATTACAAACAGACTATGTGTGTGTGTGTGTTAAGGGGTTTGGGTAGGGGCTGTGGTGTGTGTCAGTGTGTTTTGTTGCTGTGATGTGACAAGTGGAGTACCTCAGGGTTCAGTCCTGGGACCTCTCTTGTTTGGCATCTACTTCTCTGAAGTACAGGCCAACACTAAGGGACTCTGGCTAACAAAGTTCGCAGATGACTGCAAACTGTGAGCCATTATTGAATCCCCAAATTATAAATTATGTGGATATTCTACAAAAGGGCCTTACAGAAACAGATGCTTGGTGCCAGAGTCATGGGCTCAATCTCAGTGCCAAGAAATGTATAATTATCCCCTTTGGGAAAAAAACATGTATCTGTGAATTACCATATAAGTGGCAGTACACTAAACACCAAAAGTGTGATAAGAGACATAGGGACACAGGTGGTCAGTGGTCTCACCTTCGATAACCGCATCGCCACAACAGTCAGGAAATCCTTCTATGTGGCACACCTCATCACTAAGGACTTTTCATCCAGAAAAAAGGAGGTCATTGTCCCACTGTACTCATCCCTCATTAGACCCATTATAGAATATAACGTCTTGTTTGGTATGTACCTCTCAAGACATCTGCAACAAATGGAAAGGCCGCAGATATACCTTACAAAAAGAATCACAGGTCTAAAGCAGATGCCCTACACTGACCACCTTAAAAAACTCCAGCTATACTCTGTCGCATATCGTCTACTCAGAGGCAATCTCTGCTTAACATACAAGGCCTTGTCAAACCCAGAGCTGTTGGACATGCTACACTTAAAGAAATCCCAATCCCTCAGAGCCACACGCTCCAGGGATCTAAACCTTGTCATCACAATAAACAAAATATGCTGGAGGGATAGGTTCCTGACCCAGAGACTCCCCAGACTCTGGAATAGATTGCCCATACATGTCAAGCAGAGTGCCTCTTTGGCCCTCTTCAAAAGGAACCTTGATCATTGGATGGGAGAAAGGAAATTCACCCCAGGGATCACTTCAGTCGACCTGCTAGACAGGGGTCCAGGGAAGTAAATAGTGTGGGAAGAAATAGCCAGGGAATTGTTATGGCTAGGCTTGTACAGGCCCTAGGGCTGATAGCCTAGTACCAACCTATGAACCTATGAACCTACGTGTTTGTGTGTGTGTGTGTGTGTGTGTGTGTGTGTGTGTGTGTGTGTGTGTGTGTGTGTGTGTGTATGTGCAAAGAGAAAGTAGCTTGTGTGGTGGTGTTTTGTTCATGTTTGTATTTAGTGCGACCTCGGAATGAGAATATTTAAGTGGGGGGGTGTGGGGGGAGCAGAGTGATTGTGTGTGTTTGTGTGGTGGATGGTGTGTGTGTGTGTGTGTGTGTGTGTGTGTGTGTGTGTGTGTGTGTGTGTGTGTGTGTGTGTGTGTATGTGTGTACTAAAACTACAAAATTCAAAACTTCCAGTATTTGAGGTTTTGAATTTAGCGGTTTTTAGTTTTCGTTGTTTTGTGGATTTCACTTCTTGGGCTTGAGATACTGAAATTCAAGATTTCAGTATTTCGAGCTTCTGAAGTGAATCCATATATATATATATATATATATATATATATATATATATATATAAATACAGAGAGAGAGAGAGAGAGATAAATATATGTTATCATTAAATGTTTCTGCATTTGTGCATACACATGTATGTATTTACCATTGGTTACCACTATTATTTGTATTTTACAGGGTGTTCAATACCCTGTGATTGCTATTTAATGCACACTGCATGATTTTCTGATCTGACTTTATTAATCCTGTATGTCATTTCTACTATTTGTTACTGCACTTCATGTGATAATATTATGTAGTCTATTAACTGAGCTATGTGCATTGGAGCATTTCTTCTCGGGCCTCCGCTTAAAACAGGATTCATGCCAAGTCAGACCTTTCCAGTAAACAAATACCAAATAAAGTAAATAAATAAACAGTACAGCTAGTTTATCAAAAATTATATTGTATGCTCATTATTGCTTATAGTTTTAGAACCTTCAGAATAAATTCTTTAGAATAAATGTTATTTGATTATTTGTTTATGTGTCTGCTTCACATACCAGAAAGGCCATCAGCCCTTTATTTATACCATTAGATGTTTCAAGATCAACAACTATTAGATCAAGAACATCCAATACAAAATAAATAACATTTTAATTATGTCTTAGAAAAAATGATGAATATCTAATTAAAATTAAGTGACATCTTTGTAATAATCATAAAGTTAAAAGATAACATAACATAAGCCCAGCCTATTACAATTGATCATAAAAAGGTCAAAGTTTCAGGCTGCTAGCTAAGTGTTCTTTCAAGTTGACAGCCTCACAATTTTGATATGTTGCTTTCCTCTTAGCAAACAGAAAATTAACGTTATTGTTAGTCATTAGAGAAATAAAATACCATCTGCTTTTCTTATAATGTTAGAGTGTTGTTTCTTAATATTATCCTTTCCATGATAGTACAGAATGCCCCATGTGAAAACGCAGGTGATGCAGATGCTAATGGGGACCTTCCATAAGGTTAAAAGATAATTTTCTTTAAAAGTATGAGGATGGTCCTTTTGATTGCATAGTGTAAATGCCCTTCCTGAGTAAACATCAAGATTTCTCTGCCTTAGAAAAATGAATATGAGAAATATATATATATGTATACAAATAAAAAAGTTGAAAGAAAATAGATTCAGGTGATAGTAGATATGTAAAGTGAGCAAGTTAGGGGAAATTTAAAGGTATGAAATATACGGCTAGCAGGTCTTAGCTAGTAAATTCAGTCATCCTGTGTTTAAATGAAGGTGTAAATGTATGTATGTATGTATGTTTGCATAAATTCTGTTATATTACAGGTAGCAACATAGATGCCCTCATTGTACTGAGGCCATGTATAAATGAAGTGTCAACTTTTCCTGAGTTTTAAATGGCATCAGGTTATAATGTCACTGTTGTGAGTTTTGTAAAAGTGAAATCACTAGTGTTAATGCTTTTGCATCTGTCAATGCAGCCCTGCCGTCATTTACAGTTTCTAGCTTTCACCTTAGTAATGATGGAAGGTGTATGCATATGTCAGCATGTCTTGGCTGTGACAACGTTCCCTTGCTTTCTGTTGTGTAAAAGTAGTATAAGTATATGAGCATGTGTGTAAGTATGAGTGAAGATGTGGGATGGGATTGTCCCTGCTGTATGGGATACTGGGTAGGTTAAGAAATGTGCAGAAAAATGAATGAAATGAAGGCACCCAAATTTAGAATTTTCAAAATACTGATAAGATTTCAAAAGTACATTTATAAAGCAAACTAAATATAAATAAGCATTACTGTGTTTCCTGGGATACAGCAATGTATTTTAGGTTGACTGATTTTTTACTTTGTATTAAAATTTTCTCCCCGGGCCTCTACTGAAAATGGACATATATCCAGTTAGACTAGCCCAGTCAACAAATGTAAAATAAAATAAAATAATAAATAAAATAAAATGGTATAAGTTTAAAGCAGATACAGCTATATCTTGTCACTGATACAAGTATGGCTTGTCACTGATTATGTTAAAATTATGTTTGGTATAAGATGGTGAGGGCTGAAACATCAGTGCAACATTCTTTTAGGTTATATAATGTTTTATATGCTTTTTATGTAATATTAAGAATGTTGCTGTAGTCTTGTTCATAATAATGTATATTCTTGATTGTAAAAGTTTGTATATATGCCAAGATAGAAGCAGAAGCCTTTAATGTGTTAGTTTCCTAATGTTTTGTTTTCATTAGCCTCTGTCAGGAAAATTATGATAAGACAAACTATGCTGACAGTACTGTTTCCTGAAGGTATACACCTTATCTTCACTATAGTAGGTAAAACAAAGCAGTCAAGGGAAATATAATAATATATGTCAAACTTACTGACAGTATCAGATTAACAATATGCATTGGATTATCTACAGGATATTTTATAACAGGACAATGGAGAACAAAGGACTACAGGATTATGGTCAGTATCAGTGTGAAGTAAGCACTTGCCTAAGTTAGCAGATGTTTATGCCAAGCAGAAGTACACAAGGCCAGAAAAGGCTTCCCAAAAGCTAAGATTGTGCAGGCTTATAAATCTTACTCAAGTATTCAAAATATTCAGTAAATCTAACTCACTTTCTTTTCATCCTACAATGATTTTTTCATATTTTCTGTAACTTATTTATTGACAATATGAACTGAAGAAGTTTTTCCCCAGACTGCAGTGATGGAGAGGGTATAAAAAGCAATTATATTGCATGCAGTCTGTATGTAAAATGGTTTGCAATTGCTGTTAATAACATGCCTCACAACAGTTGCTAATCTTACCTGATATTTTTGCCCTGCCTTTCATAGATTTTTATTTTTTGGTCAGCCAATGATCTCAGACATTAGAATTTCATATTTCTGGTTGTTCAGACAATGCTTTTTGATGTAAAACTTTTTATTCTGTTGATGTTTTAAAGAAATTATGTTATTCTCTTGCCTTTTTAAATTAATTGTTTCTGGTTTGGGGCCGTTGTACTCCTACTGTTTCTTGAGCTTGTCTAGAATTCTTGAGCAGAGAGGTTGAAATGAAGGATTAATAACAAAAGCTTAAATATGCCACTAGAATTCTGTAACAAAAATGGTTGTATTTCATTGTTATACAGTTTTGATTTATATTCTTACTGTTACAAAACACTTTTCTGTTTGCTATAGTTCTCAGAGACTATAAACTGTTGTGTAACACATACAGATTACAACATGTAAAGACGGAAACACTACCTATAAATTGCACAAAGTAAAAATCAAGCCATAGCCAAGATAGACTGTCATTCACTGCAAACTCAATGGCAATGCAATTAATAAGCTATACTAAGCATAGTCTCTTAAAACAGGCACATTCTACTTTCTCAAATATAGTGTTCATTTTTGTTACTTTGTTCCAAGAGGCTGGGGCTTGTTCGTAAAGGGATTGCTGACAAGTAAATAAGGTAAAACAAGTTTTAATTAATGTGATGGCATAACTACTTCTAAAGAAGAAAGAGAGTGATTTCATTTGTTTGCAAGGGAGGACAAAAGCTTGTTTGTAGGCTAAAAGTGTAAGTGTCGAAGCTTAGTCTTGCTGAAAAAAGTAGACATTTTGCATTTTAATTAATAGTGCAGTAATGCTCAGTGGAAAGTAAAAGGTAGATTAGCCTTAAAATGCTGTTTTCAATGGTTTGAATTATTGATAAATTATTCCCAGGTCATTTGTAAAGCATGTTCAGTGTAACAGTTTGCATGGCCATAACTGTATAAAAATAAGCCACACCTTATAACCGATTTCCAATGACTCTGCTTGCTAGTGGCATTGTTTTCTATGTATGTATAAAGACTTTGCCTAAAATATGACTCAGCTGGAAATAATATACATCTTAAGATCAAAGTCTCAGCTGCTACCAAATGCGTACAGTTTCACTGACACCTGTATAATATTTATAACTTAGTAACATCCTTCTCTTGAAAATTGTATTGGCAGAAAAGTGTTCAAATTGCAGTATTGAAAGCTGAATGCAGACAGTCATTGCAAGTAATCAATTGATTCTCAGATTTGTATAAAATATTTCTAATGGTCTAAAGTTTAATGTACAAAGTTTGCTCATGGGGAAAAATACTACTGGTGTAATAACTGATAGCAAATACTAAATTAATAGACCTTGCCTCAATAAATTTGTTAAAACACAATAGCAATGCTATATAAAAATTAGTATCTGTGTCTGTGTGAAAGTTATGACAAATAATTATTTAAGTGCTTCAGTTGGCAACAGTGTATTAAAAAAGCAATAGATCTCCTAAAAGAATGTTCCAGCTCAGCTGTTTCAAAGTTCTTTCCAGAACACATTCTTCAACTTCTAAACAAAACCACTAGGCTAACCTTTAAAAGATGTAAACCTACCAAGATGGTGAGATACAGCCTGTATGCTTAGTAATTTGTTGATTTTATGTATACATTTAATACATACAGTAATTTCTAGAGTAACTATCATAAAAAATCATAGCTGTTATATGCTGCATCACCTTTTATTAATCTACACTCATTCATACAGAATTGCTGTTCGTAGGATCATAGGAAGTTACCAGGCTATTGGCCCTGAGACCCTTACAAGCCTAGTCGAGAATTTAGCCCATGTTCCAACAAGTCAGCACGCGATGCCCTCATCCAGCAGGGACACAGGTGGAACCCCAGGGATGAATTTTCTGTTCCCCATCCAGTTATCCAGGTTGCACTTAAAAAGGGTTAATGATGTACTCTGCTTGACATGAAGAGGGAGTTTATTCCACAGAAATGAGAGTCTCTGGACACAAATCTGTCCCATCAGCAAGTCCTATTTATGTCACAGACCAGGTTGAGGTTGCCCGTGCAGGTTACTTGAGTGGTGCTTGACTTGCGGATATGCAGCAATCCCATCAAGGTGGGGTTTGAGATTGCTTTGTATACCAGACAGAGGTCATCTCTGAGAAGTCTGTATGAGACTGAGTAGAAGGACAGGTCCTTTAGCCTATCTGTGTAAGGTAGATATTTGAGGTCCTAGATTCTCCTGGTGAGGAACCTCTGTGGTCTCTCCAGCTGCTGCATGTACTTTGTGAGGTACATGCCAAAAGGCATTGCACTCAATAATGGGTCTTATAAGGGTAGAATACATGGATGTTATGACTTCCTTGTCTCTGGATGAAATACCCTTACTAATGAGGTTGGCCATGTAGAAAGCTTTCTGTATAATGGAGGCAATGTGGTGGTCAAACGTCAGTTTGACATCAACCTGGGTGCCCAAGTCTCTCATGACTGATTGCGTGCTTAGGACCTTGTTATTAATGTGATAATTTATGGGGACACCATTCTCCCCAAAGAGGATGATGATGCATTTTTTGGCATTTATTTTGAGGCCATATTTCTAGCACCAGTCATTTGTTTGGGAGAGACCCTCTTGGAGGATGTTCACATCACTAGGGGAACTGATGACAGTGCCCAGCTTGCAGTCATCTGCAAACATGGTCAGCCATAGCCCACTGGTTTTGGCCTGCACCTCACAAAAGTATATTCCAAACAACAGAGGCCCCAAGACCAATCCCTGGGGTACACAGCTCATTACAGGTGTACTGCTTGAGGTGGCTTCCCTTATTTTGATTAGGTGGGTTCTATTAGTGAGCCAGTTTGCTACCCATCTGGTAATGTACAGATTGATGCCTAATTGAAAGAGTTTCTCTATTATACTCGAGTGGGGATTACTACTGAGGACTTTGGCCAGATCAAGGTAGCTGGTGTACACAGTCTTCCCCTTGTCCATGGCTTTGGTGACTGTCTCAAAGAAGTCGAGCAAATCTGACAAGCATTAACTCCCCTTGATGAAACTAAACTGTGTGGGATTGAGTGTTTGGAGGTTGCCAATGTCCTTGTTAATGAGGGCCATAATAATCCACTCCATGGCCTTGCAGATCAGGCTAGTTAGGCTGCTAGGTCTATAATTTCCTGAATCGATTGATGCTCCACATTTGTGCAAAGGGATGACAGTGGCTGACCTCCACTCAGCTGGGATGAAGCCACTACTCAGGCTTTGGTGGAATAGGGTGCCTAATGGTGCTGTAAGTTCCTGCCTGAGTTCATATAGGATGCAGCCTGGGATGTTATCGGTCCCATGGAGGCTGTATTTTCTGCCTTTGAGAGGGCAGTGATGACTTGCTCCCTAGAGATAAGGGGAGGGGGTAAGGTGCTGGAGATGTCCTGATTTACTGATAGGGGGACAGAAGGGTGAAGTTTTCACTGAATCTGTCAGCCAGCGGTTTGGTTATAGCTACAACATTTATGTATGTGTTGTCCGTGACCATTAGTTCTGAGCAGATCTGAGTGCTTCCTTTCAGATTTTGGACATATGTGAAGAAGGCCTTATGACTGTCTTTAATAGATGTGGCCAGTTTGGACTTAAAGTTTGCTTTGGAGGATTTCACTAGTGCTCTTATTTGTTTGTTTTGACTAAGAAGAGATTGCTTCCAATTAGGCACCTTCTCCTTCTTGGTCTTGGACAGCAATTTTTCCTTTTATTTTAGAGTTTATTTATTGCAGATGTCCACCACACAGGTTTACTCTTCCTTGAGGAGGAGGATTTTGTCCTGTCGGGTATTCCTAATTTCATGCATCTATATAAATGCTTGTATATTGCTTTGGTGTAGGTTTGGACCTATGTGCCAGTTCCTATGGAGGGGAGAGGGGTTGTGAAGCTGTTTATACCTTCCCTTCAGAGATTGTAATCAGCTTTGGAAAAGTTTTTTGTTTGACCCTAGCTGGGAGGGGGGGGGGGGTTGGTGGAGATGGTGACTTTGAAAGTGACTGCTTTGTGGTTGGATCTTACCAGAGAGGATGACACTGTAGGGATGCTGCAATGGTTACTCATGTTGGTTAATACTAAGTCCAAGATATTTTCACCACCTGTGGGGGTGTCGACCGGCTGGTCCAAGGCATGTGCATTGATGAAATCAAGGAATGTCTTGGCATTTGTGTTTTGGCATGAGGTGTTCTTCCAATCTGTGGTTGGATAATTAAAGTCACCCAGGATCAGGGTAAGGGGTTGAATTTTGATAGATTCAAATTGTAAAATTAATCTTTTGCACTAGCATGCAGCAAATCATTAGTTTCATCACACAATTAAAAAAACGTTAAGGGCTTGAAAGGGTTGAGAATGATTATAAGCTATTGCATAGTAAAGTTAGCAAAGCACAAACCATCTGAGTTGCTAGTAAACTCTTTCAGAAGCCTAGACACAGGGTGCACAACGCAGAGGATTATTACTGGTCACCAATCATAACCTGCTTATCTGTTCAAGATATGGATGGCAAGAAATTCACCTCTAGAGCGAATCTTCACATCCATATCAACAACACATAATTTATGGTTATGATTCGTGATCTGATCATAATGAAGTTTCATCTGCTCCATGTACTACTAGTTACGGTAAAATAAAAAATAAAACACAGGTTTTGCTGTCTTTCAAACCTTTAAAGCACTTTGCATTTACTGTCAGAAAGGCAGTGTAATGCAATCTGTTATGTTTACACTCACCTTTCATGCCTCTCAGCTCTTCAAATTTCGTAAAACATCCGTATGTCATTGTTTTTGTCCAGTGTTCATTCTAATACTTAAGAGATGTACACAGACATCCTATAATTAGATTCCACTTGAACATGGAGTTCTGTAAATGATTGTAATTCAGAGTATGATGAAAGTAATAGCTGTAAAGGGAATAACTGTATACCCCCAACAAAATCTTATTTCAACTAAACAGAATGATTTATCAACGAATGTAATTCACAGTAGTTCCAGATTAGATAAGTCATACACATCTCATGTTGATAGGCCTGGTGATAGTACATTTGATCTGGAGGATGGGCTACCATGAGAACTGTAAGGTGAGTTAGTCTGATGGTGTGATCCTGCTGTCAGTGACCTGATAGTGCTTTGTGACCATGATTGTGACCTGGAATGTGAGGTTCTCCAAGTTGTAGATGACCACTGACAAGGCCTGTGAGAAATGTGTTTGGATTGTTCATTGTGAGTGCTGACATTACTGTCTGGAGAACCAGTGCTAATATCATGTGTTCTCTCCCCACACATCCAGACAGTACCCTGTCCCATGTCGCTCGTAAGACTGAGTCCAGCATGATTCTGGTACATCCTAACCAGGGTATAAATTGAGGCTGCAACTGAGGCTTAATGTGCCACCATACTATGTATCAGTGATATCATTGATGTATCCCTGCTCTCAGCCAATTCAAAGCAGTGTTAGAAGTCATCAGTCATACCCTGTAGGACTTTGAGCATTTCTAGCTGACTCTCTCTTGCAATTGTCTGAGCTTTAAATATGTCACGGCACATTTCCTATTGTGCAGCCAATGCTTTACATGATTCTTGACATACTTCTAAACAATTTTCTATATTTGGCACCTCTTTGTAATGTTGTCATTATGGGCAATGTGGCCCCAGAATGCCTTCCATTATCCTCAAAGTATTCTTCTGTGTATGGAGAATATGGTATAGATGTGCAAGTTTGTTCCTACTGTATAGGCCTGAGTGGAATGTCAACTTGTGTTTGATTTTTAGATCCAGTGTCACATTCTGCAGAATTACTAACATGTTTGAGGTGAGAAAACCTGCCATTAAACTTGAGGACTGCCTGCCACTTCCCTCAGGGTACCTTGTAAATACAACTACATTATCATCATAACCATCATCATCATCATTATTATCAGCAACACCCATTCTACTGCTGACTTCATCCATATTAATTGGTACATTGAACTGTCTGTTCCAGATGCTGACCGTATAAAAAAATGTTTATAAAACATTACTAACAATCCAACAGCATATGGAATACCTGCTTACATGGCGGTGAGTGTGACACTTACCATGCGCTCTGCCTTCATTTTCATTAGCTGCTGATGTACAAGTCTCACCTAATAATAATGAATTGTGACATATTTAATTATAGCAGTGTTTGTCAATATTCAATTTAGACTAATTGGTGTACATTTTAAAACAACCTTCAGAAGCTGATGAATGCAAAGATGGAAGATTGTCCACACCAGCTCTAATTATTGCAGTTGCACTATCTTCTGTATCATAGACATTCCCATAGAAGGACAGAAAGTATTCGTCATCTGATGTTAACTTAAGATTTACAGCCCTCCCCTGTGGTCCTGGAAATTGGATTCAGCCTGCTTCTAGCATATTGTATCATATCGTCTTCTTTTGGCTGCTATTAGGGGTCGCCACAATAGATCAGTAGTCAGCAGAACGAATGGCAGTAGAATTTTTCCAGTGTCAAGTTGCCAGCCCAACATCCAACCTTCCACAGGAGGCACACACAGACACCTAGGGCCAATTTTGAATGTCCAATCCACCTGCAGTATGCCTTGGGAATGTGGAAGGAAACTGGAGCACCTGGAGGAAATTCACACGAACACAATGAGGACATGCAGATTCCTCACAGAAAGCACCCCAGCCGAGAATCAAATTGAAGATGCTCTTGCCGTGAGGTGACAATGCTAACTGCTGCACCACTGTGCCACCCAGTATATCCTACCATATCATTTGCCATTTTCTTGCACTGTGCCAGAGATCTGCTTCTGGCTCCAACTGCATTGAGTTCAACAACTACTGGCTCCATCCTATGTTCCTCTTGGCTTGTCTGAGCCCTCATTTACCAGAAGAAGTTTCCCATATGTCCTAAGTACTGCTATGAGTACTATTTTCCTCATGACTAAAGTTATCATGTCTATTCCTTGATCACTTATTCTCCATCAGTAGTACACAGGAAAAAAACAGGAAAAAAGGGGCTACAGTCAGACACTTGACACGTCACACTACTGTCTGCATGACATCAGCTGTTAAAGTATACACCACTGTTCTACTATTCCTGCCATCCACAGATGTAAATAAACAAGCAAACAGTATTGTTATGTAAACTGCACAACTACCATTTATTCAATACTGATGATAGTTACACAAAAAACAAACTGCACTGCTATCTATTATTCTCATGTATTTTTCTCTCACGGACCATCACATTTATTAAACTTGTCTATTTCGGTCTTTTGCACGCTAAAGTTTCTTAAGTGCAATAACCATTTTTCCATGTATGCACAATCACTAATTTCTGCACTGATCTAATGATCATTTAATACAATTTCAAAACGCAGCTTGTCAGACAACTGTAACCAGATGACCAAAACTACCAGTCATGCAATGGTATTAATAAATGCACACTACACTTCAGAACGTATTGTAAGTGAGCTTTATAACAATATGACAGTGACTGTTAATTTGTCACTTACTAAGCAATAATTAATTTATTAAATTTTGCTTACTTTTTGACATTTGCGGTATTCTAACACATTTGCCACCTATCTCTGCTATTCTTGAGTCAGTATGATGAAGCTTATCCTTTTGATATAAATTCAGGCTGATTTACATGTCTGTTATGCAAATTAGGCTAATTTATATGCAGATCTATGAATTGTAGTATTATGCAAATGTGTTCTGAAGTACATTAATGTATTTCAGGATTTTGTTCATTGTGAACTTGCATCCCACAGTACATGAGCAACAATGCCAAGCCCTAAACTAGCCAAAATAACAATATACTTGTAAAATTCAAAGTAGAGTCATCTCAACGTGAGGTTGAAAGCAATATGAAGGATAAACCCTGACCATACAACTCTGTATGTTACACCCTAACAGGTAATATATGCTATAAAGTCCTAAAAAATTTACATTACTATCAGCATTTCTTTCTCCCCACCGTTATTTTAAAAAAGGAAAAAAAAATTACATATGTCCCAGTTTACTGCATGAAACATACTTCGAATGATGGCAGTACCTGTAAAGGCACAAGGGTGGTCTCCTGGCTGGAGAAGAAAGAGACCTTGGTAATGCTTTACCTTTTGCAAGGCATACACCTGGAAAAGTTCCAGGCATGCATGTGTCATGGTATGTAGACAAAAATTGATATCTGACAGGAGATGGTTTCCTCCTGCCAACCTAGACAGATATAACATGCTCCGGTCAGAAGGGACTGCTGGGGAAATGTTTCATTTGGAGAAAGTGGAGTACTTCAGAATACTTGGGCAGACTGAAGAAGGGATCTCTGAAAAAAAGTTTCATTCTGAGTCAGTGGAGTGCTTGTGCATACATGGGCAGACAGCAATAGTGATCACAGAGCTAAACGATTCATTTGGCTTCAAAGCAGTTCTTGTGCATACATGGAGACTAAGGAAGGGATCACTGACTGAAATGTCTCATTTGGAGTGTCCATGTGGACAGTCTATAAAAGTGATCATATGGGGAAATGTTTAATTTGGAATCAGTGCAGTGCTTCTGCATACATTGGCAGACAACAGAAGGTATTGGTGGGAGAACTGTTTCATTTGGAATGAGTGGAGTGTTCTGCAAACATGGACAGACTACAAACTGGACAGTTGGGGGAAAATGTTTCATTTGGAGTCAGTGGAGTGCTTGTGCATAAAGAGGCAGAATATAGAAGGGATCATTGGAGGAAATGTCTTATTTGGAGTCAGGAAAATGCTGGTGCTTTCATGTGCAGACTACAGAAGGGATCATTGGGGGAAATGTTTCATTTTGATTTAGTGGAGTACTTGTGCATATAAGGGCAGACTGCAGAATGAATTGTTTGTGTGAACGTTCTATTTGGAGTCAGTAGAGCGCTTATGCTTACATGGGCAAATAACTGGGGAAATGTTTATTTGCCTTCAGTCTATTGTTTGTGCATATATGGGCAGATTACAGAAGGCATCGTTGTGGAAATGTTAAACTTGGAGTGAGTGGACTACCAAATGGATCATTGTATGAATTATTTCATTTGTAGTGAGTACAGTGCTTTTGCATTCATGGCCAAACTATAGAGTGGAGCATTCTGGGGAAATTGTTTCATTTGGATTGAGTGGAATGTTTGTGCAAACAAAGGCAGACAACAGAAGGGATTGTTGTGAAAAAGGTTGCATTTGGAGTCAGAGGAGTGCTTTTGCATACAAAGGCAGACTGCAAAAGGGATCATTGGGAAAAATGTTTCATTTACATTCAGTGGAGTGTTTGTGTATACTTGGGGAGACAACGGAATAGATAACATAGTGAAATGTTTCCTTTGATGTCAGTGATGTGCTCGTGCATTCATTGCCAGACTATTAAAGGATCATTGGGGAAATGTTTCATTTAGAGCCAGTGAAGAGCTTGTGCATACAAGGGCAGACTAGAGAAGGGATAACTGAAATGTTTCATTTGAAGTGAGTGGAGTGCTTGTACAAGCAAGGGCAGACTATAGAATGGAAAGTTGGGGGAAACATTTAATTTCGAGTCAGTGGAATGCTTATGCGTACTTGGGCAGACTACAGAAAGGATCGTTGGTTTAAATATTTCATTTGGATCAGTGGAGTGCTTGTGCATACATGAGAATACTGCTGAATGAGTAGTTCATGGAAATTTTCATTTGTAGTCAATGGAGTGCTTGTGCATGTATCGGCAGAATGCAGTATGGATGTCAGGGAAAATGATTATTTTGGTGTCAGAATAGTGCTTCTGTATACATGGGCAGAATACAGAAGGAATCACTGGTGGAAATATTTCATTTTGAGGCAGTGGCATGTGTGCGCATACAAGGGCAGACTACAGAAGGGAATGCTGGAGGAAACTTTTCATTCAGAGTCAGTGGAGTACTTCTAGATACATGAGAAGACTAGGTGTCAAAGGAAAAATCAAAGATCAATGCAGCCAAGGTTCAGTTAAGGTTCCTTTATTCTTGTACAAGGAGACAAAAATGCAGTTCAGAAGTTTGTCTGACATTATACAGGAAATCCTTCATTATTATACTATTCTATAAGCCATTGCCCTCTAAGCTGACGTAATTAAATACAACTCTAAGCATTGTTCTAAAACAGGTGTTTACTAAGTTTTTCTACTGATATAACAATTATAAATGTTCCCATGAGAAAGTTTTCTCAAAAACAACGTGGCCTTGCTGACCACCGGTCTGTAACAATTCACTCATATTCGGTGTGACAATTCGAGATTCTTTCCTACTTTGTGCACAAAGCATATACTGATTACAGCCTATAGTCTTATCTAGTTCCTCTACAGCTGCAGTGTTCACTCAACATGAACAAGGTTATTTGCCTAAGTCTAATAACATTTCAGAATGCTGTATTGTTCTATTCTCCTAATGCTAGCAAAATCATCTGTTTCTCAGTGTATGAATAATGTCATTCACTGAGCTGACCAGAAGCAAAGTCAGAAAGTACATGCAATTATTTTCAAGCCTGTAACAGAATAAATGTGTTAACCCTTTTGGACTTCTAATGCAGCAAGCATAACACTAATACATATATGAATACTATATTTGTGAATACATATTTTACTAACATTTCCCCCCTATTAACACTTTTTATTCTGTTCAAAAGCATAAACAGTTAGTTTCTTCTCCTAACCTCTTCCACTTGGGATTTGCGGTTAGGTGAGTCATTTAGTTTAAACTTCTGAAAGCATTTCATTTTCCAACAATTTATCAACCTCAGTGTTTTGATACAAGGTTTCAGATACTGACATGTCTATCAATTCTTTAATCAGTTTTTTTTATGCAGGGTATGCCACAACACGCACACACTCCCAACAGGAGTATCCCCACACAGACAGCTATTAATATGTTCATTATGAAGGTACTCCACCCCCAAACAGATTCTGGAAAAAGTCCGTCAGTGGGTTGGGACCTGGTTAGGTCATGGCCGACACTTGCTGTATCACCTCAAGGTGGTCGTTTAGCTCATGTTGATAATCAGGCATATACGCACAACACTCTTCTTTGATTAAAGCGCATGTACCACCTCTCGCTGCTAGGGTGAAGTCGAGAGCAATACGGTTCTGGAGCAATACAGTTCTCATAGGATTCAGTTCATCAGTTATCAATTCAAGGGCAGAAAAAGTTGCATTACTCATTACTTCGAGAAGTTTAGACAGTTTTTACAGTTCCCAAATTGATATTGCCACTCCATATACTGGTAATATGCCTGCCCACGATATGACAGCATCACTCAAGTCCATGTGCGTCAGCTTGGTATCCACGGTATGATGGTCTTTGCAGCCTGCCTCGATCCATCCCACTGGATTCTCAGGCTTTCTGACAGCTTTCTTGGCTACATCTCGGGTATTTTGAATATTTCCCTGAGGCAAAACTGCAGTGTGTCGTATGGCCGGAACCAGGTACCCCAAAAAACAACTGCTGGACCAATTATCAGGTAACCATTTATATGCTTTCTTACCACACACAAAATAACAATCCTCTACCTTAGTAGTTACTTTACTACGAAATGGCTGCCCTGCATGAAACATTTTCCTATCTATTGCAGACAGTTGCTTAAAAAGAACAGGATTACATTGCACTTCATCAATAGTCTTGTGCATGGACTCAAGAAATGAGTCATAATTCGAATTACAAACTGTATCCATTCTGTTTGCTTTGGTATAACATTTGTAATGTACAGTCACATTGCACCTGCTCCAACCCACTTGAATTGTGTCATTCTTATAAAAACATACAATACCCTTTTGTGTCACAGGCAAATACAGTGCTACTTTATCATGTGCTTTGATAGCTACAGTCTCATAAACCAAATTTCCCAGGTCTCATTGACCCCTAGAGGGACTGCAGTCATTAATAACCCCCCGTATGCTGTTGGTATGGCTGTGCAAATCCAGCAATTCGAAACATTAAAAGTCTCAGCATACACACGTGTAATTGCCTGATAAGTGTTAAAGTTCGGGTGCCAGTCTATGGTCAGCTCATCACGTTTATTCAGTTCAGCTGGTGTGGCTGAAAAAAGGATGGGCCACAGCAAAAAGATTATTGTTGTCAGTACAATAAACAGGATAACTATGCAATACTTCTGGGGTTGTTCTGCATTCTTGTTTGCTCTAGATTCTGTCATGTTTAGTCTTTCTGTGAAACAGCAACATTTTTATCTAGCTCAAAGTTTTTGCAAAGTTTACAGTGTGTCAAATTTATCCAAGAGGATTTCTCACCGATCTTGACTGCTGTGGGTGTCTACAAGAGGACCTGGTAAGGTCCCTCCCACTTTGGCGAGTTCCAATTCTTCCGCCTGACAATCTTCGCCCAGACCCAGTCACCTGGGGCTACTGTCGCTTCCAATGGTTGATTTGGCTCTTTACCTGAAACAGAAGACTGCAAAAGATGTTTAGAGTTCAGCATACGTCCCATATATCTTGTTAGTGTACAGTCTGCTTCCTGGTCCGTGGGCATGAGAGATTTCTACTGAGGGGTATAGTATGCCTTCCCAAATATTATCTCAAAAGGAGTCAATCCTTTCGCATTCGGAACAGTTGTCTTGCTCAACAGTGCCAGGGCCAGGCAGTACACCCAATTATTTTGTGTATCTGACATCAACTTCCTAAGCTTATTCTTTAAAATCCCATTGTGCCTCTCCACCAACCCTGCATATTGAGGATGATATGCACAATGTTTTTTTAAAGAAATTCCAAAATATCTACTGAGTTGCTGTATAGTTTGATTTACGGAATGTGTGCCATTGTCACTGTAGATCCTTTCTGGTATAGCAAATCTAGGAATAATCTCTTTAACCAGAGCCTTTGCAACTGTAGCTGCATCTGGAGTTTTAGTCGGAAAAGCTTCCACCCATTTGGAAAACATATCTACAATGACAAAGCAGTAACGTTTATTTTCACATTTACTCAATTCTATGAAATCCATACAAATAGTATAAAATGGATACGGTGGTGTAGGGAAACTCCCTTGCTTGGGCTTTAACGCCCCCTGTGCATGATGTTTGTTACAAGTGCGGCATTTTAAACAAAATTTTTTTGTATAGTTTGTAAATCCATATGTAGTGAATACCCGGTTGACTAACTGTACCATCCCCCCTGTTGAGACATGGCATTGCCCATGGCTCAACAAAGCTGCATATCTAAACAAATTAGATGGCAATATTGGTTTTCCTTCTTTGGAGATGTACAGTCCTTCCTTGAGGAGTGCTCCTCGCCTTGCCCACTTTTGTTTTTCTGCCTGTGTAGTAAGTGTTTGCATTGTTTTCAACATGTCAAAGTCTAAAATCTCAGAAGGTTGTAATTCCTCGTTCAAAAGAAATGCTTCTGAGGCTGCTTGCTTTGCAGCTGTGTCAGCTCTAGCATTGCCTTTTGAAATCCTGTCTTGTTGCTTGGTATGAGCTATGCATTTACAAATAGCTACTTTCTGAGGTAACTGAATTGATTCTAACAAATCTAAAATAAACTGTGCATGATTAATCTGTTTGCCAGTAGATGTCACCATTCCTCAATTTTTCCACTGGTTGTCTGTAAAAATGTTCACACATTTACCCTTTGCTAAGGTACATGCTCGTGTCAAGGCAATCAATTCTGCTGCTTGTGTAGATAAGCTATGTGGTAAAGGTTTTGCTTCTATAATTGCAGTATCAGAAAGTACTGCATATCCTGTTAGGTTCCATCCTGTAGGACCCTTTCTGCATGAGCCGTCCACGTAATATGTCACCTCGGCATCATCCAAGGGAACATCAGTGAGATCTTTTCTGGGCAGTGTCTTTTGCTCAATTACCTGCAGGCAGCTGTGTGGTGTGCCATCTGCAGGAGTTGGGAGCAAGGTAGACAGATTCAAAGTTGTACAACGTTCAATTGTCATGTGAGGTTGGCTCAACAAGATAGTCATACAGGATAGATGCCTAGCAGGGGAAAGATATGCTACCTTCTCTTGCAGTAAAATAATCACGACTGCATGAGGCACTCTCAATATGAGAGGGTGTAATAACACTACTGAGGCTGAAGCCTGCACTGCCATTGCAGCTGCAACTACTGCTTGTACACAGTGGGGCAAAGACCGCACCACTGGGTCCAGTTGTGATGAATAGTAAGCAATGGGGCGTTGCTTGTCCCCATGCTGTTGTGTCAATACTGACATCATATAACCTTGCTTAAAATCTACGGTTTGGAAGAAACGTTTATGATAATTTGGTAATCCTAAAACCAATGAGGATGCTATCAACTGTTTCAGTTTAAGAAAGCTAATTCTGCTTCTGGTGTCCATTGTATCAAATCTTGTGCTGCCATAGGCTTCTGAAAAATCAGGTTGGTTAATGGTGCAGATTCCAAAGCATAGTTTGGGATCCAGCTCCGAGAAAAATTAGTTGTACCAAGAAAGGACATCATTTCTTTCTTGGTTGTGGGTTTTGGTGCTTGTAAGATTGCTATTTTTCTATCTTCATCTAATGTCCTACCCTCTTTGGATATTACATATCCAAGGTACTTAACTTGTTTTCTCCAAAGCTGCAATTTATCTTTGCTTACTTTGTGTCCTTCAGCGGCTAAGAATTTCAATAATGCTATAGTGTCTTCCTTACACTCTTGCTGGGTGGGGGCTGCCAGCAGGATGTCATCAACATAAAGTAAAATCTGACGACCTTTCGGTGGGGTATACCTCACCAAGTTACTTGCCATCTCTTGTGAGAATATCGTTGGACTTTCACAATATCCCTGTGGTAGTCACGTATATGTATACCGTTTCCCCTGAAATGTAAATGCAAACTAATACTGGCTGTCAGGGTGTATCGGTATTGAAAAGAACGCATTGCTAATATCTACCACAAAAAAATATTTTTTGTTGAGGCTTTAGATCATTTAATAGGGTGTGTGGATCTGGCACCGTGGGTGCCCTTGATATTACTGCGTCATTTACAGCTTGCAAATCTTGGACCATACGCCATTCCCCATTTGCTTTTTTAACTGGGAATAAGGGTGTGTTACATGGTGAATCAAGAGATTCCACCAGTATTCCTTCCTTATGTAAAGCTGCTATGATAGGTTTAATACCTGCTTCTGCATCTTTTCTTAAGGGGTACTGCCTTTTTTGTGGTCTAAATGCTGACTTTGGCATGATGGTAACTGGTCCTGCTGTACGAATAAGTCCTACATCTGATTTTCCTGTTGAACAGAGAGTCTCTGGTATGTCTAATAAAGCTTTTTCTTCTTCTTCTAATAAGAGTGCTTCTCAGCTGTCCCTGCTTGACTGCAAGTGTACAGCTGGGTGTGTCTGTGTTATCCAATTCAATTTCTGTCTTTGTACTGCTTGTTCTGACAGTTCTTACTCTGTCTGCTTTTCCCATTTTGTGACTTTTTTCTCCTAGATCTGCCCATTTCATACTCTTGTCCTTAGTTAAACTAACATGTGGTAATCAATTTGATTTATACAGTGCAAAGAACTCCTGGGGCAATGAACAGCTAACTACACTGTTCCCTTTCATGTCCCAGTACAGATTACGCAATACTAATTTGTTTGCATGGTTTTTAAACAATTCTTGCTCATACTCTTTGTCAGGTCCTGGTGTATTACAATAATGCAGAGTACAGTGCAACCGATGTTGTATGTCAATGCAAAGGGAGGGGAACTTACTGATAGCTACATTCATTAACTCTCCAGTTATTGCCCCAGGACTGGTCGTAACCAAGCCTGGCTGTACCAATAAAATGTTTCACCCTCCAATTGCACTGCAAAAGTATTAATTTGTCGCTGTGCTTCCATACCCTACATGGTTGGGACTACTGCTATGCCAAATAGTTGCATAAGGTCTCTGCCCAAAAGGTTCACTGGGCATTTCGCAGAAACAACAATTTTACTTTTCTGGGTTAATCCTGAAACAGGATCTGTTATTGCAATATTATGGGAGAGAGGCTCCCGATACAGTTGTCCATTAGCTGCTTTCACTAATATGTAATCATGTGACTCTGAATTCTCCGGTAGTTTGGAGCGGTGTACCAGGGTTCGTGACGCCCCTGAGTCACACAGAAATTTGACTTCCCTCCCCTCTACCAGGAGTGTAACTTCTGGTTTCGTGTCAGCCAAATAGAGCTCCAAGCTGAATAAGGCTAGGTCTAATATTTCATTGTCTTCACTCTCGGTAGCTTCCTGCACTTCCTCTATTTTTCCTAACACATTCTCTGCTCTATCGCATTCTCATTTGTCCCTTCTTCATTATTCCTATCCAGTGATTCTTGACTATCATATAGTCAGTCCTCACCCTCTTCATTTTTATCCTCCATAGCTGCCTTCTTATTTTTCTTGCAATCCTTTGCCATATGTCCCTTTTTACCGCATTTGAAACATTCACCCCTTTTCTTTCGCCCTTCAAAGTCCTCTGATCTCTGATCAGATTGTTTGTTTCCCTGGGCATTCTTCTTGCCCTTCTTTCCGGACTGTACTAAATAAATTTCACCATCATCTACAGCAAATACTTGGGTTTTCTTTTTCTTTTTGTTATTAAAATGCCTTTCGGCATGTCTGGCATATTCAAGCAGTGACTGTAATCTGCTTGTGTGATGGTCTACCATATGCTTCGTAATAAAACTGCTTATGGGTGCAATACTGCCTTTTAAAAATGCATTCTTTAGCTGCTGCTCATATAAGGAATCATGTGTTTGGTCTTCGGGTATCTGCATTTCACAATGGTTATTTAAGCATTCTAATAATCTGGCATAATACCTATCAACAGTTTCACCTTCTTGTTGGATGCATTGATTAATGCAAGTCCAGTCCACCCTAGGCTTCCATTTCTCAGAGATTTGGTCTGTTAGACCTTTCACTCTGTTGTCTAACTCTGCGCTGCTATGTGGGAGGGGCTTAAGCGCAGCATCATGGGGATTCCAGTTGCCACTGATCATGTGCCAATCTGGTCCTACTATTTGTCTGACTACTTTTTCTACTTCCTCTCCATTTAAGTTATAACTTAACCTCATACCTTCCAAGTCTTCTAAAAACTTTCTAAAATTAACTTTTGGATGGGGAATTCCCTCTGTGGCTTTCCGGATATCTTCCGGTGTCCACAGTCTGTATACTAGGAGAGTTGGGTCCTGCCCTTCTTGTCCTGCCTGAGGATTTGGTACTTCTATGAGTGGGCATATCTCCTCTTCACTCATAGATCGCAAATTTTTATTTATTTGATATAACTCAATATCCCCTCTCAAATTGTGTGTTTGAGACCTAGTCTCGACAGGATCTCTGACAAACGGCTCTGCTTTTGTAACACCTCTATCTGATGGAACAGCAGGGTATCGTGGGGGTGGACCTGCCTGTTCACTCGCTTCATATTCTGGCAAGGGAAGCGGAGGGGGTGGAGGGGCTGATGCTATAACCAAGTTATTATCCTCTTTATCTAAAAACATTGCTTTTGAGTTCTTATTTATTTGTTCCCTTCGGTTCGCTTCCTCAATCCACCTGTGTGCCTGAGGAATTCCTAATTTGCGCTGTCTTTTTACCTGCCCTTTGGAATCAGTTTTGAGTTGTTTTAAAAGTTTGACAAGTGAGGATTTTTCTAGTTTACCATCAAATTCATATTTATTAACCCACTTCGTGTAGTACTTAATGTTATCGGCACGTCGTGACCGCATGTATTCTGCGTCTTTGGTTAACGGCGGATTTTGGGGTAGTTTTGTACACTTATTACCCATTTTGTCCTAACCTTATAAATGTTACGTAACCCTTCCTATTTTTAACGTGGTACCACGAAGATTTTATAGTCCCTTCAGACTACCTGCCTACTTATTCTGTTTCCCTGATCTATGACAAGATAGCAATTTTTCTGTCCCTGGATTTACACAAAAATCCTGACTGAACAAATACAATCAAGTCCCTGATCTAAAACAGAAAAAAAGTAGAATCACCTTACCTGAGCCTCAGCAATTGATCACCCCGGTCTGATTGAAACCTGCCCGTCAGCCGCAGATCAGAAAGTGGCCGGCCTCTGTTTATACGACAATTCAGTCGGAGGTCTTTTCGAGCAAGAAGAACTGTTTCAGTAACCTCTTCTGTACGGATTCAAGCCACCAAGCCTGTCTGATCCGGGATAACCGAGAGGTTTCCGGTCAATGAAGGACCAACTTGTCAAAGGAAAAATCAAAGATCAATGCAGCCAAGGTTCAGTTAAGGTTCCTTTATTCTTGTACAAGGAGACAAAAATGCAGTTCAGAAGTTTGTCTGACATTATACAGGAAATCCTTCATTATTATACTGTTCTATAAGCCATTGCCCTCTAAGCTGACTTAATTAAATACAACTCTAAGCATTGTTCTAAAACAGGTGTTTACTAAGTTTTTCTACTGATATAACAATTATAAATGTTCCCATGAGAAAGTTTTCTCAAAAACAACGTGGCCTTGCTGACCACCAGTTTGTAACAATTCACTCATATTCGGTGTTAAAATTCGTGATTCTTTCCAACTTTGAGCACAAAGCATATACTGATTACAGCCCATAGTCTTATCTAGTTCCTCTACAGCTGCAGTGTTCACTCAACACGAACAAGGTTATTTGCCTAAGTCTAATAACATTTCAGAATGCTGTATTGTTCTATTCTCTTAATGCTAGCAAAATCATCTGTTTCTCAGTGTATGATCACGGCCATTCACTTTGCTGACCAGAAGCAAAGTCAGAAAGTACATGCAATTATTTTCAAGCCTGTAACATAATAAATGTGTTAACCCTTTTAGACTTCTAATGCAGCAAGCATAACACTAATACATATATGAATACTATATATGTGAATACATATTTTTCTAACACTAGGCAAGGGATTACTGGGGAAAATGTTTCACTTGGAGTCAGTAGAGTGCTTTTGCATACAAGGGTAGACAGTAGAAGGATTGTTGGAGGAAATGTTTCATTTGGAATAAGTGGAGTGCTAATGCATACATGGGCGGGCAACTGAAAGGATAATTGGTGGAAATATTTAATTTGTTGTTGCTGCATATATGGGCAGATTACTGAAAGGGTTGTAAGGGGAATGTTTTGTTGAGAGTCGGTGGATTGCTTGTGCATAAATGGGCAGAGTATGAAAAGCATCATTGGGAGAAATGTGTCATTTGGAGTCACTGTAGGTCTTGTACATACAAAGACAGAGTACAGAAGAGATCTTTGGAGGAAATATTTCATTTGGAGTGAGTACAGTGCTTGTGCATATATGGGCAAACTACAAAAGGGAACATTGGGGGAAATGTTTCATTTGGATTGACTGGAGTGTTTGTGCAACTAAGGGCAGACAACAGAAGGGATCATGGTTGAAAATTTTTTTTTTTCAAAATCTCTTTATTTGAATTTTCAGATATTAACAGCAATACATCCAATCAAACACATAAAACAAACAGTACATACAAAAAGGAAACACTCAAAAAGCTAATAACACAAGAAATATATATACACTATATACACTAGAAGTCACTACATCATCAAATGGAGTATAAAAGGTTTTTAACATCACTTAAGAAAGTGAGGAATAGTATAAGGGACATATTTTATGAAGAAGATAAAAATAGAAATTCAACCACTTATTATACTCAATGTAATTAAGAAATACAATTAGATATAGAAAGAGGAAGAAGGGAAAGAAGAGAAAAAAAAAGAAAAAGAAAAACTAAAAACTGGTTATAATGCAGTTATTGCATAATATAAATTTGTCTTATCATGTCAGTGTACAGACTATCTTTCTTTGTTAATTACATCTAGTAAGTAACCCCAATATTTCTGATAATAGTGTTTCTTTTTTGTTTTTGTATAAACTAGTTTGTGAGATGAGATATATTTAATAGCAAGGTTGCTAAAGCCTTCCCATGTAATTGGAGATGTGGCATTCCAATTTTTAGTGATATAAAATTTAATAAGGGCACACATCGTGATGACGACATGTTTTTTTATTTTTGGAAGTTGAGTCATGGTAATGTGCAATATAGTTGTCTCCTGTGACAGGGTTGATTTTTGAAATCCCATCTTCTCTAACCTAGCTCTTAAAGAGCACCATAGGTTGTGTACCTTGCTACATTTCCATATAACATGCAGAATATCAGCAGTTTGGTTTGGGTAGTGAGGACATATAGGTGAGAAGTTGAAATTGAACTTATTTGCTTTTGATGGGGTATAGTATACATTGTTATTTATCATAATTTGTGATAATTTGTGTATATAGCAGCTTCTTAAAATGGAATGAATTTGATCACATTCTCAATGGCCAGTTCTTATTTTCTTCTGTCAGAGATTGTTTTTTTTCTTGCCAATAGTTTAAACATAATAGAGAATTCTGGTGTTTTATGTTCGTTACAAGTTTAAATGTCCTAGAAATTGTTTTCCCTTTCATCTCAAGGTTTTTTAGTATTAGTTTTACTAAGTTAATATCCTGCAAGTTGACTTGTGTTTGTGAGAATTTAGCATTTATGAGATAATGGATTTGGGTAATAATAACAGTATATTTCTTAGTAAGATTTAGTTCTAGTCTTATTTGTTGTATATTGGATTCTTTCCATTGGTATATTTCCCATACTGTGAGATATTTTATCAGAGGGTAATTTGTTAGATTTAAGAGTTTATTGTTTATTAGCAGGTTGAGATTTAGGTGGAGTGGTTGTATAAAGGCAAGAGCATCTAATAATTGTAATGATTTAAATAATTTCTGTGTAGTAAGAATCATGTATTTAATTAATAGGTGTATATTCTTCATGAATATGCCAATTTAATTTAGGTTTAAAAATGTTAGGGATCTGCTGTTATACCCAAGGTATTTCAGTTGTTCAGTCCAGATTTTGGTCCATTGGGGTGTCCAGGTATTTACATACGGGTCATGGCTTATTATCTGTATTAGTCTGTAAGCAGTAATTATACTATAACAGAGTTTGAAATCAGGTAACCCCAATCCTCCTTTATCTTTGGTAAGTACAAGTTTGTTGTATTTAATTCTAGTGGATTTGGGGTACCATAGGAATATTGATATAGCTTTTTCTATATCAAGGAAGAATTTTTGGGGAATATTTAAAAAAGTAGCATTTAGTTGAAAGAGTATTCTTGGTAAAAGGTTCATCTTAACACTAGCTTTTGAGAGTAATGACATATTAATATTCTTCCACTTATTAATATCACTTTCAATAATGGTCCATGTACGCAATAGGTTACTCTTTATCATATCCTTAAAGTTAGGAGTAAACATTATTCCTAATTATTTTATCTGGTAACTTATCTTGATCTCACTCATGGGAAAATAAAATTCCTTATGACCTATACGAGTCATGGGAAATATGTGGATTTGTTTAGATTTAAATTATAGTTAGAGATTTCAGAGAACTCATCTATAGCTTTAAGTATTTTTGGGAGGTCAGTAGTGGGAAGTTGAAAATATATATTTAAGTCATCAGCAAAAGCAGAGAATATAAGATTTGTATTACAGATTCTAGGTATGTGATGGAAGTTTTTTTGTGAAATAAACAGGAGAGGTTCTAGATAAAGATTAAAGAGGTATGGGGAAAGAGGGCAACTTTTTCTTGTACCATTGGATAATAGTATAGGGTTAGTTTTGAGCTTATTTATCTGAATAGTGGTAGAAGCTTTCTGATATAAAACCTTAATTATCCTTATGAATTCCTAAGGAAAACCATATAAAGGCAATATATTAAATAGAAAATGTAAATTAGCTCTATCAAAAGCTTTGGTTTTAGCCACTGTGAGGACATATGTGGGGCATTTGTCACTGTTAAGAAGTCTGATAATGGTATGTAGGTGGGAGGTGTTATCACTTGTTTGCCTGTTTATCATAAAGCCCATTTGTTCATGGGAGAAGATAGAGGGGAGTACATTCTTAAGTCTATTTGCTATAACATGATCTTAAGGTCAGTATTTATCAGGGCTATTAGTCTATAGTTTGCTGGATCTGGGGGGTCAGAATTCAGTTTTGTAATTAGCATTGTTTTGGAGTTATTTAAATAATTATCTGTTATTCCATGTTGCATTATAAAGTAGAAAAATTTTAATAATATTTTAGAAATAGGTTTCATGAATAGTTTATAAAATTCAGAGGTGTAGCTATCGGGCCCAGGGGATTTACCAGGTTTGAATTTGTTTATTGCAGCTTGTATCTCATTTAGTTGCAGGGGTGTTTTTAGGAGTTTTTTTTTGATCTTCCATAGTTTGTGGAAAATTTATATTATGTATAAAATCACCAAAATTGTCTGTAGATGGTGATAAGGATATGTTGTAGAGTTTCTTATATATGTCTTCAAAAGCATCAACAATATCTTGGTCCTTGTGCTTCACCAGTCCTTCATACACTATTTCTTTAATTCTCGGTGGGCCATTTTTTATGTTAATTAGTCTAGCTAGGAATTTTGAAGGTGTTTGTGCCCATTCTGAATATTGATATATTGACCTTAATTCTAACATGGAGATATTTTCTAGATAGTGTTTGTGTAATTGCTTTTGCCAGTCTATTACTTTTTCCTCCAGGTCTTTAGAGTATTTTTTCTGAGGTTCTAATTCAGCAATATTTATTTGAGTTTCTACTTCCTTTTTTAAGGTTATTGTACTTTTTTTGAACCATGCAGATTTTTGGATAATTATACCCCTAATGACCTATTTGGCAGCCACCCACTGTACATCATAAGGAATTTGAGTGGGTATAAAGTCATTTTGAAGTTGGGCAATGACATTCTGGATTTTCTGTGCTGTTTCTTGGTTTTGAATGATTTTAGGATTTAATGTCCAATTACTGAAATAGGGAGCATTTTGTTTATATGTTTGAAAATTTATTGAGAGACTGATTTTTGAATAGTCTGAGATAGTTCTAGGTGATACAGCATAATTTAGTCTGTTCGAAAGCAATGATTGGGAAATTAGAAAAGCATCTATTCTGCATCAGGTTTTATGAGTGGCTGAAAAGAAAGTGAATCTTGATATTGTTTCATCATATTGGAATTTAATATAGGGGTCATTTAGCTCAAAAGTATTTTGTAATTCTCTATTTTCATTATGTGATCTGTCTTTGTCTAGATTTAATAAAGCATTCCAGTCCCCACCGATGACATACAAATGATTTGGGTGGTTAGCTAGTATATTAAAGATTTCATAAATGAAGAGATGTTGACTAGAGCAGGGGCTATACATACTGAGAAAGAGTAAAGTTTTATTTAGAGTATGATATTTGCTGGTAAATAATACACATCTTCCATTAGAATCAGCTTTAAAAGAAGTAATTTCTCCTTGGAAAGATTTATTTATTATAATGGCTCCCCCCTAGATAAGGAATTATGGCCTGCAGCTATTTGCTTAACCCATTTCCTTTTCTTTCCCCATCCCACAGTTGATCATCCAAGTGAGTTTCTTGCAGGAAGGTTACATTAGCCTTGCTTTGGTATGTGAGATGCATGATTAAATCTCTTTTTTTATCCACTATCCCTTTAACATTCCATGAGTCTATTGATACCACGTCTTAATTTACTTACCATGATGTTTATTGCCTGATAAGCAGAGAAATAGTAATAAAACTTGCCTGTTGGTGTGTTAAGCTTTAAAATTGATGCAGTGACTTCTAAACTCCTATACCCCAAATAGGTGCCTATCCACCCATCCCTCTGTATTGGTAATTGTGTATGAGTTGAAAAGTAAAGAAAAACTATTATTTGTATTAGAGTTATATATGCATTTAGCAGAGGGATGTCAGAAGTACCTAGAATGTTCCAAACGTGAACAATCATCAGCTACAGACTGAGCACAGCCTACTCCTTTTGTTATTTACAGTATAATGATTTTCTGACCTCTTAAAATAATATGTTAGTTATTCAATTAAATGGTATGTGTAAAGTAAGAGAAAGTAAATTCTTAGAAATTGTTTATAATAAGAGGTAATAATATGTTCTAATTCTTAATATTTCAAACGTTATTAAAAAGTTTACTAAACAACATTTTATATAGAACAGATCTAAAAGAAGATTAAAAGAAAAGGCAGCACTTTGAAGTTCCAAAACAGTTAGAATAATCATGTTATAAGCAACTAACTATTTTATTTAAAGCTACGAGAAATTTCTTCATTTACATCTATACTGGCAATATACATACAACAACATATGTCTTTGTTATACAAATATACAAAGAATAAAAATATAACACCAAAATCCAAAACTTGAGATAGATCGCTTCCAGATCCACTCATTTGTTTTCAACTAATCAGTGTCACCTTCTCACATATGCATGCAAGAAAAGACTCTATTCATCATTCAGTCATAGACTCATTCAAATACAACCCAGTCAACATGCTATTCAGATAGTGATTAAGCAACGTATAAGAACTTACTAAAGTCAAAGTAATATACTAATTTAGGCTATTATAAAACAAAAGTCACAACCCAAATTGCATCACCCTGTTTCAAAGCATTATTCAAAAAAGAAGAGTACCCCCCCCCCCACAGGATTAGTTAGAGCATTTCACCTTTATAGTTGTATAATACAAGAAAGCATAGCTGTAATCATTTGGGAGTGTTTAATACTTAAGAGTTTATATGAGACTCATTGATCCAGATGTCATTAACAATCCTTGTTTCTTGACATCTGCAGTAACTTAAAGAAAAGCACCTTTAGGTCATTTCTTTATGCAGCCATACTTAGGTAGCTTTTAAGAATTTATAAATGAAAGGCAGTTACTAAGAGACAGTGCCTTGGTTTATCCAGTGTAGCACAAGGTTTTGTAATACTGCAGGAAGGGAGGTTGAAATATTTAAAAGCAGCTACATCCTTTTCTTTTCTAAAATTTTCCAGACGATTGGTATTTTCTTCTATCACCTTCTTCTTTGTAATTATAGCAGTATAGAGGCTTGAAACATACAATTTGAGGTTTCTTTGATGAGAAAAACAAAGTTTGATTAAAAGTTGAATATTCATTGTTTGTAGAGCTTTCCCAACTTGATTTAGCATTTTTCCTGTTCCCAGAGATGCACTGGGCCTGGAAACAAGTAATTAAAGTTGAAAGGTGAAAGGATCATAGAGCTTCCTGATTTGAAGAGGGTTATGGGAAACGGAATGTCACAACGCTAAAACGGACCTCCAGAGCTGTAAAATAAAGTTATGGTTTTATTTTTAGCTTATTTTAAGATAGAAATGTGCAGAATACCTTACTGAAGCCCTCAAAATGTTGTTTTGAGTTCAGAGAAGATGAATTAAACAACCTGTTTAAAGCAGGATTAACTTTGAAGAGATGCAGAAAGGTGGATTTTGCTTGCTCAGTGGTTTCAAGGGATATTTATTCTTCTTTGTGGTAAAAAGTTAAATTTGCAGGGTATTTCATTTGAAAACTAATCTTGTTTTCAATAAGGTAAGCACAATATTTACTTTCTGTCTGTTTTGTTTAATTTCCAAAGGGAAATCTTGAGTTATTGTGATTTTATGTGCTCTCCATGTAAAGTTCTTTTTAGCTTTGTATGCTGCTAGTATTTGTTGAACATGTGCTGAATTAAGCAGTCTGACATATATTTGCCATGGAGAGTCACTTGACTGTGCATGCCTTATAGCTTTGTGGGCTCGTTTTATTACCATATCATCCAAGAGATCTTTATTATTCAAGAGAGAGCTTAGTATTTATTTTATTATTGAATTAAGTTGTGTATTGTCAAAGCTGTCTGGAATTCCTCTTATGATGAAGTTATTACGCCGGCTTCTGGCTTCTAAATCTAACATTTTTTGTTGTAATTCTTTAATTGTGTTGTTGCTGGTCTGAAGCCTTTGTTGAAGTTCATTTATTTTTAGTTCATTTTCCATAACTTTGGCTTCACTTAGCTCTAGTCTAAGCACAATTTGGTCCAGAGTAGAACCAAATGTAGTTAGTTTATTTGCAAAACCTTGCACTTCTAATTGTAAGGATTGCAGGGCATTTTTAAAGTCTTCCACTGTTAAAGATTGTTCCTGTTTTGATCTTAGAGACATCTTAGCAGCTTCTTGTTGCAGCCTGTTAGTTTTTTTATCTTTTGGGAGTGATGTATTTCTCAGGAGTGGTAATCATAGGTAGTTTAGATTTTATGGTTAACATTTCTATTTTATCTGGTTGATTCTCCATTCAACTTCCAAATTTAGATGCTAGGTGATAGTGCAGAATTTTTTTAGTAGTAAATCCTGTTCTGAGGATACCTTCTCCTTATTTTTGTGTTAGGCCTGTTAATATGGAAGAATCCCTACCATGCGATTCAGGGCTCAACTTCCATCAAGTAGATATTTTCCTTCAAAAAGAAATAATTTCAGCAAAAATATAGAAGAAAAAAGTAAGTACTTTAATTTCTACTTTAATCCATTGATGTTTTGTGTATTTTCTTTAAGCAATGTGCCAGCCTGAGGTCAGATTAGAGTTTAAGGTTGCAGGAGCTGCTGTGAGTGTGCTTA
The DNA here is from genome assembly GCF_019279795.1 of Protopterus annectens. Taxonomy (NCBI): domain Eukaryota; kingdom Metazoa; phylum Chordata; order Ceratodontiformes; family Protopteridae; genus Protopterus; species Protopterus annectens. The sequence goes on along the minus strand of NC_056728.1, from coordinate 878,615,478 downwards.
CAGGCTGTCCACCATTTTGGAATCGGCCATCATGCTTGAAAACGTTGCATTTTCAGTCAGTGGAGTGCTTGCACATACCAGAGCAGACTTCAGATTGGATCATTGAGAGAAATGTTTCATTTGGCATCAGTGGCATACCTGTGCATATATATATATATGGGCATACTTCAGAAGGAACTGCTGGGGAAATGTTTCATTTGGAGAAGGTGGAGTGCTTTGGCATACTTGGGCAGACTGCAGAAGGGATCTTTGGGGAAATGTTTAATTGAAAGTCAGTGGAATGCTGGTGCATAAATGGACAGACTACAGAGAGGGTAGTTTGTGGAAATGATTAAATTGGAGTCTGTGGAGTACTTCTGCATACTTGGGCAGACTGCAAAAGGGATTGTTGGGGAAATGTTTCATTCTATGTCAGTGGAGTGCTTGTGGATATATAAAAGGACTAAACAAGAGTTAGTTTGGGAAATGTTTTGTTTGGTGTCAATGGAGTTCTTGTGCATGCAAAGGCAGACAACAGAAGGGATCATTGAAGGTAATATTTTATTTAGAATCAGTGGGGTGCTAGTGCATACATGGATAGATAATTGAAGGGATGATTGGGGGAAATGTTTCATTTGGAGTCAGTGGAGTGCTTGTGTATACATGGGAAGTGTATGAGCATTCATGGCAGAAAACAGACTGGATCATTGGTGAAACTGTTTCATTTTGAGGCAGTGGCGTACTTGTACACACGTGGTTAGAATGCACAAGGGATTGCTGGGGGAAATGCTTAATTTGGACTCATTGCAGAGGTTGTGTATACATTGGCAGATTACATGATAGATTGATGAGGGAAATGTTTCATGCTGTGTCAGTGGAGTGCTTGTGCGTACATAAGAAAACTGCAGAAGAACTGACAGTGGGAAATCTTTAATCTGGTGCCAATTGAGTGCTTCTGCACACATAAACAGACTGTAGAAGGGATCGTAGGGGGAAATGTTTCATTTGGAGTGATTGTAATGCTTCAGCTTACATGGGTAGACTACAAAAGGAATCACTGGGGGAAATGTTTCATTTGGAGTCAGTGGAGTGTTTATGCATACATAGGCAGAGCGCAGAATGGATTGTTTGGGAAATATTTATTTTGGAGTCAGTGGAGTGCTTGTGACATATGGCAGACTTCAGATGGGATCACTGGGAGAAAAGTTTCATTTGGAGGCAGTGGACCGATTGTGCACACATATGGGTAGACTACAAAAGAGATTGTTGGGAAAAATGTTTCATTTGTTTGAGTGTAATGCTTGTGCATGCATGGGCAAACTACAGAAAGGATTACAGGGGAAATGTTTCATTTAGAGTCACTGGACTGCTAGTGCATAAATGAGCAGATTACAGAAGGGATTGCTGGGGGAAATATTTAATTCGGTGTCAGATGAGAGTGTCAGAATACATGGGTACATAACTGAGGGATCGCTGGGAGAAATGTTTCATTTGAAGTCAATGGTGTGCCTCTGCATACATGGCCTGACTTCAGAAATGTTTATTTGGAGTCAGATTGTGTTAAATGGGCAGACTGCAGAAGGGTTCATTGGTAAAATGTGCAATTTGAACTCATTGGAGTGCATCTGCATACATGGCCTACCTACAGAAAGTATTGCTTCATAAATGTTTATTTGTAGGTAGTGCAATGTTTGGGTATAGATGGGCAAACTACAGAAGGGATCACAGATGGAAATGATTCATTTTGTGTTAGAGTAGGGCTTGTGAATACATGGTCAGACTACAGAAAGGATTACTGTGGGAAATATTTCATTTGGAGTCAGTGGAATGGTGCTGCATATCTATGAAGACTGCAGAAGGAATAATTTGGGGAATGTTTACATTTGGAAAAGAGGAGTGCTGTGTTCACTATCAGACTACAGAAAGGACTGATGTGAAAATATTTAATTTGGAGTTATTGGAGTGCTTTTGCATATATGGACAGACTGCAGAAAGGATCTCTGGAAGAATTGATAATACGTTAAATGCATCTTGACATGTTGATAATGCACCCCTATGAAGTGACACTGTGATCAAGGATCTGGGTATACAAGTAGACAGTAACCTCACCTTTGACCACCACGTGGCCACAGTGGTGAGGAAATCCTTTTATGTTGTACAAATTATAAGTAAGTGCATGACATCCAGGTCCAAAGAGGTCATTGTCCCACTGTACTTCACCTTTATCAGACCAGTCATAGAGTACAAGTGTTCCTTTGGTATGTACCTGACCAGGCATATACAGCAACTGGATTGACCTCAGATGTTCCTTACAAAATGAATGCAAGGTGTATAAACCTGCCTTTTGTGGAGTGCCTTAAAGACATTTCCCTCTACTCAGTCTCCTACAGATTGCTGAGGAATGATCTATGCTTGGCTTAAAAAGCATCCACAAACCACACCCTTACAAATCAACTACATATTCATAAGTCAAAGATTACCAGAAATACAAGGTCTAGGGATCTGAATTTTGTCTGTGACTTAAACAGAACATCCTGGGGAGTTTTTTTGGACTTTTCATGATGTTTATTGGGCCTTTGCACTTGCCATACTTGTGAGGGGGTTGTTGTTGAGTTCCGCTGTTTCCTTGCTTTTGGCCTTAGGTGTGGTTACCATCCACATTGTAGTGGATTAAAAGATTGCTGTTCCCATTGGTTGTGGGTTGGAATGCCCTCCAGGTTCTACAGTGAAGTTGGTGTGCTGTTTTGAAGATGTATCGATTTCCACGGAATTTACTGTGATATATCAGGCTGGTTTTACTTGACTTAATGGCGGTTGGGCTTGGCGGTTATTATGGCATACCTTGCAGTTGATCACTCATTTGGAACATTTAGCATTTAAGGTAATCCGGTTTAAGGGACTTGTTGTTCAGTCAGACATTGCTTTATTTGAACAATATATCATTAGTTGAAGTCGTTCGGTGCTCTTGATGTGAATTATTTCTGTATGGGACTGATCGGACAACCAGAGTGATCCGTATTACAGCTAAAACCATCAATATGGACTTTGGGATATTTATCAAGCAAGCGGGCAGGTTCTGGCCTGGGAAGTGGACTTGAGTACATATATTTTGTGATTTATTGGAATAAGGCACTTCTATAGAGGTGACTATGTATTTTTGAATAATCACATTGATTTCATCAAGGAACTTATAAAGACTTTATGCTTTCTCTAACTTTTGAAGCAGGATGGTATATTGCTATGTCAACGAACAACTACTGGTGCACTGTATTTTCCACTTTTAACAAGGAAACATAGCATTTTGTTAATGTGATTTGCAATATATATTTTCAATATTTATCAGATTTCTATTACCTCAAGGGTATAGGTTAATACACCCAATCGCTATTATTGTTATCTTGTTAAGCTAAATTAGTGTGATTAATCTTTTAGTGGGCAACATCTGAAAAAGTTAAACATTTAGTTGGTAGTGTTAGATATTTCATAACAGGGGAACGCAGAATTTTTGTATATTGAATGACTTAGGACTTAATATACATTTATCAGCCAAATTCACTCAAAGTTTTTGTTATGAAACATTTGGGGTACAGGATTGCTTGGACAACCAGTGTGATTTTATTACAGTTTGAGAATACTAATATGGATTTTGGGACACTTATCAAGCCATTTGGAAGGTGTTGGCCTGGCAAGTGGACTGGAAGTAATACATGGTTGGGTTCACCATATAAGGTATTATTATACAGGTGACTGTGTTCGTTATTACTCTGGTAGGAGGATGTTATATTGATATGCCAGCTAATCATTACCAGCAATTTATACCTTTAACAAGGGAACGTAGCATTGTGTGTTACTCTGAATTGAGTAATTCAGATATATTGTTTTGTGATTTATGATTGCCTTTTGCTAGGTCAAAGGTTTTGGTCTGTACACATGATCACTATTATTGCTCCCTTGTTAAGTTAAATTAATGGGTGCTTCACCCAGTGTGTAACATTGGAATAAGTGGGTTAAATATTTGGTTGGCAATGGTATATACCTTTTTACAGGGGAACACAGCATTGTGTGTACATTGAATGGTATAGTACTTAAGATCATATATTTGGTAATATTTCTGTACTTTTATAACCACAAGGCCTATCATTGTTCCCCTACATACTGGTCCTGCCATAAATTATTGATATATTTATAAATGTGGGTATGCTTTTCAACCCATTGATACCTTTCATGATGTTTGTCTGTTTTCGACATACTTTTCATAGGTGAATGTAGCATTTCCTATTTGATACCTATTATTAGGTTTATGATAACTGTGGTTTCAGCACTTTGTTTTGATATTTAGAATATGGGATGGCTATTATTGTTCCTCTACTGTAATCAATGGAACATATGTGTTTGCATTTTTATATTATTTTGGGTTTAAAATTAAATTTTCCATCTAACCAAATCAGCAAAGGAAGAGCAAAATAATTTGAATTATTTCAGAGCCATCTGTGTTTCACTACTTTTACCTATATTTAAAGGGCTGACAACTTTCCTATTGACTTGTGGGTGCTTCAGATTAGTGTATGTTTTGCCTGTTTTATTTAAATTGTTGTACTAGAGTGCAATATTTATAGGTTGTTCAGGTCTGAAAAAAATATATATAGACATACATTTCTGGGATTTATATTGAACATGGATTTGATCTAGATCCTAAAAGGTTTATCTTCTGATAAAGATGGTTTGCAAGTTTTTGGTTTGGGGCCTACAGATAAGGGCATTATGGAAAATGCTAATACTAATGACTCATTTAACCACTGTAAATCGGCTTTTCAAAAACTTACTAAAAGCATGAAAAAACTGAGAACAAATGTTTGGCATTTGAAATTGTTCATAGCTTATCAGACAAAGGGGATTACACTCAGGGGTCTATGGGTCAGGATTCAACCTCTAGTCAATAACATAGATGACACTCTGTTGGAACAATGGGCACAAGTTCAACAAAGAGCCTCTATAGGCATTGTTGATGCCCTAACATCATACTATGAATGAATTGTAAATCAATGTATCATGTAGGTGGAATCTATTTGTGAGGATATTAAGACTTAATGAGACCTTGCCATGTTACATATCTTGTCTGAACCAGCTCAGTACTGATCTACCCAACCTTGAACAACAATTAAAAGAGAAAAAAATGAAAAAATGCAATTGTGACATGGGGGATTACCAACGGGAAAAAACATATGAGTCTTATAAGGATATCAAATTTAGTACTATTGATTACTACTGATAATAGGCCGTTTACCCAAAAAAGGAAGAGACCCAAATCCATTTTGAAGGAATCTAGAATGTCCGCTAGAGGCACATTGTGGGATGATTCATCTTCTACCACAGACGTAGATGGTAATCACACCCTAGAATCACCCACTCCCAAAAGAAGTAACTTGGATCACCCTTTAAGGCTAGAACAAGTTGAGAGGGCAGGAAACACAGGACAAGCAAGCAATTTGGATAGCCTATTAAAAATCATGGTACAACGTTAAGTAATTGTGCAAATGTTCATAATATCTCATCCATACCGCTTTCAGAGGTGGAAATGCAACTTTTGAATAAAGGCTTGAATTTTGTACTGTGCAGCCATGCTTTTTTGTTACAGAGGATTCCTTGGCTCAGGATGGAATTTCTTTTTGTCGTCTGTTGAACTTCAGACTATATTTTGATTTTGAATCATCTGTTAACACCAATGTATTCAAATTTCAGAAATCTATTTTTATGCCATCAGTGTATCAACAGGTTTCCATGTTCCAATCTAGCATTCTCAAGGATCTACACTTTAATTTAAATGAACATCCAATTCATCCCCAAAATCTCTCAAAGATGGAACAACAGGTAGTTATGAATCTTAAAAATAATAAGAATTTGGTGAGCCTACCAGCTGATAAGGGTGGAGCGGTGGTGGTGATGGATTGGGATATGTACTACAATGAGGCTCAAAAGCAATTGAAAGATAACAGATACTATATGCATATGCCCTTAGATCCAACCCCTAGATTTAAGGTGGAAATTGATAGGTTTCTATCAGAAGCCAAGGAAGAGGGCATCATCACTGACTCAGATCTTTATCATCTTACGGTACAAAATCCAAAATCTCAATATAAAGATTTAAAAAACCCACCTGGGAGGCTTATAGTGTTGGGTAGGGGTTCTCTTACAGAACCTCTCTCAGTTTTTGACCAAATATTTTCAACCCTTTTTGGGATGTATCCGAGCCCATATACAGGACATGACGCAATTCCTGGGTATCATTTCTGATATGCAGTTGGAATTGGGGTGGTTTCTTTGCACCCTAGATGTTACTGCCTTGTATACTAACATTCCACACTGGGTGGGCCTGTTGGCTTTACAGTATTGGTTGGACAAGTGTGAATTATATCAGCCAGGTTTCAATACATTTCTAGCTTGTGTAGCAGAACAAAAATGTACTATACTTTCATAGCCAATGCTTTTGGCAGGTGCAGGGTACAGCAATGGGGGCATCTTTCATGCACATTTATGCTGATTTATTTATGGCATATTTGGAAGAGGAACTTATTTATGACCTTAACCATAACATATATATTGAGGAGACAGATATATGGAGAGAGTATCTGGATGATTGTTGAATGGTGTGAAAGGCTGATAGTGTATATCTACAGGAATTTGTTGAGTATTTAAAGGAGAACAAGTGGGGTATTAAGTTTAAGATAAATTATCATTTACAACAGATTACCTTCCTGGATGTTTTGATCACCAGGAATGCTGATAACACCTTAAATACTCAGATCTATCGCAAATATCCCCAATATAATTCTCTGCTTCAGGTCACCAGTTTCCACCCGCAAAATATCATCCGGAATATCCCTAAATCACAATTTCTTCGGGTCATATGGGTGTGTTCCGATACACAAACTTATGAATATTATAGAAATGATCTTGTTCACAGATTTAAGAGTAAGGGATATAAACATGGAAATATAATTTCTGCCAGCAATTGGACATCCACTCAGGACAGGAAGAATTTGTTAGGTTACAGGGAACATCAACTTGGGGAGCCATCTAATTTGAGGTTAGTTACGACTTTTGGTAGAAATACTGGAGCACTTATGGATATTGTCAACAGACATTCGAGCATTCTATTGGCGGACCATAAATTGTCTGAGATCCTTGGGGATAAGTGTTCATTTTCTTTTCAGAGAGGTTAAACACTAGGTTCACACTTTAACAATTATAAATGTTACTAGGATCCCACCATTAATTACCAACAATGTATTATCACAAGTGATATATTATATGGATGTACCCCCTGTGGACATTTTATGTACTGCCCAAGGGTAGCAAAATCAAAACAATTTACAAGCAGAAACACTGCTTTGTTTTTTTATATAAAATTCCTAGCAAATTCTAGCTCTGATTGGTTTATATATCTTGCTGCATGTTCATGTTCTGCATTTTATGTTGGGCAGACTTCTAGACCTTTATGGTTACATATTACTGGACATGATATTAGAAACAAAAGATAGTCCAACGCCCTTCATAAACATACATTAAAACACCACATTGCTTTTTTCAGATTCACTATTATTGACAAGATAAATGGGGATAGAATTAATAAATCTGGATGGCATTCCATCCTTAATTCTAAAGAGAAAAAGTGGATAATCAAGTTGGGTGGGCTTTTTCCCCCTGGATTAAATGAGCATCTATAATTAACCAATGGGAACTTTTGTCTACTTATTTGGAATTGCATAAATAGCTATGTGCTTTTGTTATTTGGTTTGACACTGAGGAAGGCTAATAAAGCCGAAACTGGTCTGAATTCTTTTTGTGGGGTTTGGGCTTATATTTAACCCTACCCCTAATGTGCTTAATCTGTTGAATGTGCTTATGAGACATTAAAACTGTTTGGTTTTACCACACTGCTGTGCTGGCCCCTTTTTTGGACTTTTCGAGACAGATATGTGTCCCAGAGACTGCCCCTCCTATGAAACAGGCTTCCCAACCATATTAACCTGAGTTCATCTATTACCCAGTTAAACTGTAACCTAGACCATTGGATGGGGAATAGGAAATTTACACCAGTGCCTGGCACCATGTCCCTTATGGACAGAGGTGGCTTATAAATGCCTGGCTCTTAATGTCCTATTCAGGTACAGGACATCATTATTCTTTTAGGAAAACTTGTCTAGGCTTAGAAAGGCCACTATTGGGGTGCTTATGCATAGATGAGTAGACTAAAGAAGAGATCATTGTAGGAAATATTATTTTGGAGTTAGTGGAGTGCTACTGCATACACAGGCAGACTACAGAAAGGATCACTATGGGAGATGTTTCATTTCAAGTGAGTGAAGTGCTTCTGCATACATGAGAAGAATGCACAAGGGTTTGTTAGGGAAATGTTTAGTTTTGAGCCAGTGGAGTGTTTATGAGTAGACTACAGAATGGATCATTGTTGGAAATATTTAAATTGAGCTCAGTGGCATCCTTGTGTATACATGAGCAGAATACACAAGGGATTGTTGGGGAAAATTTACATTTGGAAAAGTGGAGTGCTTCTGCATTCATTGGCAGACGTAAATTAAGGACTGCTGTGGAAATATTTATTTGGAGTCAGTGGAGGGCATCTTCATACATCGGCAGACTACAGAAGGGATCATTAGGGAAAATATTTCATTTGGAGTTAGTGAAGTGCTTCTGCATTCATGAGAAGACTACACCAGGTTTTGTGTGGGAAAATGTTTAATTTGGAGGCAATGGATTGCTTGAGCATGCATGAACAGATGACAGAAAGGATAATTTGGGAAATATTTCATTTAAGTGAGTAGAGTGCTTGAAAAGATATGGGCAGACTGCAGAAGTGATTATTGGGGGGGTGGGATTTTTCATTTTAATTCCATGGAGTGCTTGTGCATCTATTGGCAGACAACAGAAGGGATTACTGGTGAAAATGTTTCATTTGTAATCAGAGGAGTGCTTGTGCATACAAAGGCAGACTAAAGACGGATCATCAGGGAAATGTTTCACTGGGAGTCAGTGGAGTGAGTGCTCACGCATACATGTGCAGACTACAGAAAGGATCAGAGGAAATGTTTCATTTGGATTAGTGGAGTGCTTATGCATACAAGGGCAGACTGCAGAAAGAATCATTCATGTGAAGGACTTATTTGGATTCAGTAGGGTCTTGTGCATTCAGGTGCAGAATACTGAAAGGATCACTGGGAGAAATCTTTACTTTGAAGTCTGTCTAGTGCTTGTTCTTGCATGGGCAGGATAGAGAAGGGATTGCTGGGAGAATTTTTTTATTTGGAGTCAGTGGATTGCTTCTTTATACATAGGCAGACTGCAGAAGAGATCATTGGGGGAATGATTAAATTGAGGCCAGTACAGTGTTTATGCATAGATAGGCAGATTACAGAAGTGATCTTTGGGGAAATGCTTCACTTAAGTCAGTGGCATTTTTGTGCATACATTGGCATATTACAGAAGGGATTGCTATGTTAAATCTTTCATTTCTTATCAGATGATAGCTTCAACATACATGCACATACAATTGAAGGGATTATTGGGAGAAATTATTCATTTGGAGTCAGAGGATTCCTTGTACATATATGGGCATATTACAGAAAGGATCACTGGGGGAAATGTCAGATGAGAACTTCAGAATACATGAGAAGATAACTGAAGGGATTGTTGGGAGAAATCTTCCATTTAGAGTCAGTGGAGTTTTCCTGCATACATAGCTGGACTACAGAAGGGACGGTTGTTGAAATGCTTCATACTGGGTCAGTGGAGAGCTTGTGCATTCATGGGCAGACTACAGAAGAAATCACTAGCAGAAATGCTTCATTTGGTGTCAGTGAAATTCTTTTGCATACATGGAAGTACAAGTGAAGGGATAGCAGAGGAAAATGTTTTATTTGGTGTCAGCTGATTGCTTGTGCATACATGGGCAGACTGCTGAAGGGATTGCTGGAGGAAATGTTTAATTTGGAGTCACTAGAGTGCCTGTGCATAAGTGGACAGACTGCATTTCAGATCACAGGGGATAATGATTCATTTGATGTTAGAGGAGTGCTAGTGCATACATAGGCCTGCAGCTGAAGGGATAGCTAAGAGAAATGTTTCATTTGGGTCACTGGGGTGCTTTGCATACATAGGCAGACTACATACGGATTGTTCAAGAAAATTTTTCTTTTGGAGTCAGTGTAGTGCTTGTGCTACACAGGCAGACTACAGAATGGGTTGTTGGGGGGAATATTTCACTTTGAATCAGTGGACTTATTGTGTAGACATGGGAAGTCTAATACAGGGATTATTTGGGAAATATTTAATTTTGATTACATTGAGAGCTTTTACACACATGGGCAGACTACAAAAGGGGTCATTTTTGTAAATGCTTCATTTAGAATCAGTGGTGTTCTTGTGCATTCATGAGCACACTGCAGGAGGCATCATAGGAAGAAATGTTTTATTTGGAGTAAGTCAACTGCTTGTGCATACATGGGCAGACTGCAGATGGAATCACTTTAGAAATGTTTCATTTACAGTCAGTGGAGCGCTTGTGCAGACATGAGCAGAATAGAAAAGAAATTATTGGGGAAATGTTTTATTTGGAGTTGTAGTGTTCTGCATACATGGACAGGATACTAAAAGGATTGTTGGCAGAATTGTTGGGAATGAAGGGATAGCTTGGGAAATGTCTCATATGGTTTCAGATGAGAGCTTCAGAATGCATGGGAAGATAGCCGAAGACACTGTTGCTAGAAATGTTTCATTCAGAGGTAGACTACAAAAGGGACAGTGGTAGAAATGCTTCATATGGAGTCAGTGGTAGAGCTTGTGCATACATGGGCAGACTACATAAGGAATTTATTGTGGAAATGTTTCATTTATCTATCCTATTTATTTAGTGACATTTGCTCAGGGCCAGTGTTAGCATTTTGGGGGCCCCCAGCAGATATCAAGCTGGGGGCCTCCTAGGCACTTTCAGTCTATATATCACCCTGTCACTTCCACCCTTCCTAAACAACCTTTTAGTTCATGCTGCAAACTTTTAGGAGTAGTATGCACTGACTGACATTTAGCTACAATATTCTTACATTACAAGACTTGTGTACTAAACTGTGTTGGCCCATCTCACAAAAAGGGACATTTACAGTTACTGGCATTTAGTTGCAGCAATGATATATTGCAGCAACTATATGTACAGGTCTGGACTTAGGTGAAATGGTGCCCTAGGCCTACTTTTTCAGACCTCCCCCATACACACAATAGCCTCCAGTCTTCCCCATTCACCCTCCCCATTTTGGGCTCCCCATACCATGCGCATTACTTTTTTTTTTCTTCTTTTCTCACATTTTGCCTTAATTTTCAGCATTTTCAAGAAACTATAACTTTCCACATGCTCTGAAGTGCATTTTAAAGTTTTTTTTTTTTACACACCTTTTCATCCAATAATGGCTTGAACAGAAAGTATGATTAAGGAAAGAAATTGTGTTGCTCTTCAGCTTTAGTTTTCATTGCATCCTTTCAACATTCATTTCCTGAGCAAAGACAGTACCATAATAACCATTTAGGAAATAAGAAAATTATTTCAGTTTTATGTTTTTTTTTTTTCTTTCAAGGAAGACAAGTTGTACCCAAGGCTTAATGTTCAAATATGACAAAACAGTAGCTCACAATAAACTAACAACCCTTTTCTGTCTGGATACACAGGTCCTATCTGGGAACTGCCTGCCTCCCAATCCCCCCAAAAGACTGCTTATGCATGCCTCTGGTGTTAGACTTGGATGAAGGCAGCGGTTCAAATTGCCACAGTCGTGTATTTCAAGGGACTGCTGATACATAGTAGGTCTCCTCACTCCTCAACCCAAACTGTCAAAGGCAGCCACCTGTATATGTGCCCTAAGTGTGATTGCGAGAGTGAAAATATAATTATAGTAATGTATTATACTTTGTTGTTCCTACACAAGCTGTAGTAATCTTCTTTGTACACCTCTGAGGTATGTCAGAAAAGTAAAAGAAACAATGACCACACTGTCCTCAGCCCAAACACAAATTTTAATGACCTCATGTGCACATCTCTGAGATTTGACTGTGAGGAATAACACCACAATCCTGCCCCCCCCCAAATAACCTACAACAGCTTTCTGTACACACACATCTGAACGGGGCTGGTTTTAGAATGGGTGCAGTTGAGAGCAGAGGCCATTATCAGCTTTGTCCTAACAGGGTCATATCACATCCCTGCTCAGGTTAAAGATCATAAAAAAAAAAAAAAAAATATATATATATATATATATATATATATATATATATTTTTTTTTTTTTTTTTTTTTTTTTCTCCTCATTTTTCCTCAAACAGTGTTTGTGGGGCCCCAACACAGTCAAGGATGATTAAGAGAGCCCTCTGTATCCATTTATACAGTCTGGGGAGGATGGATCCCCCAGACTCTTAGAAGATCTAAGTGTCTGAATGTTCTGGGATACATTTCATGACTTACTTTTGAAATATAATTTCTTGTTAGCTACAGTTTTTACTGACACTCAGAAGAATAATGTACCTGTCCTGGCATTATTGCTTGTGCGCACAGATAAAATTCACCAACATTTTCACAAACACACACATTATATATTTTTTCAGCAATACGTTGTGCAACACTGGTACCAGCACACCAAATCAGTGACTGCTGTTAAGCAGTTGTCAAACAGCAGCAGGGATGGGTTACTTTTATTTACCTCTGTGAGGAGTAATGCAATCCTGCCACTGTCCCTGATTTCACAGACCTTCCATGATTTTGCATATAATTTTGTTGTCCTTTGTAACAAGTTTGATTTGCTTGTAAATAATTCAGGATTACAGACAGTCAATAAATCCATACATTAGAGTTTTACACTTAATGTCCAGAAAAAAAACATGCTGCTACAAAAGGTGTTATTCTATTATCTTGTTCATTGAATCAGAGTAATATTTAAAATGTGTTCCTGATTTTGAGCCTTTATTCTGCTAATGGTATTGCGCTGAATTCTTCAGTGAAGAAGTTGAGAGTTACAGTATCTGGTATTCTGCAAGTATTTATAAAACTCCCTAAAAAGAAAACCATCCCTGATGATAAGTATTAGCTCTTCTTAAAATCCAAGGTAAGCATGGACACTGGTCACACTGGGCTGCTGATCTCTCTAGTGCTTACCTTTGCTTATGTTCATTATTAGCTTTATCCTAACAAGGTCATAGCACAGCCTGTTCAGTTTAAACAGAATAATCATGAAATTAATACATTTTTCTCCTCATTTTCCCCAACCAGCCGCAGCTTTTATGGGGCCGTCACACGGTGAAGAATGATTAGGGGGGGGGCCCCCTTGCAGCCACATATATTGCAGGTACCTAAAGCAGGCTATGTTAGTTTTAGTGTAGAGAATGTCCACCAGCAGGGATTAACTAAGCCATGGACACTGTTAGTGGTAAAATATTTAATGGAATTGTGAAGGCTCTTGCTTGATAAAACACTATTACTATAAGCAAATATATTTTTGAATTTTAAAGGTGATATAAATAAGCATTATTACCCACCTGGTTTATTCAATTTACAAGATTGATGTACTAGCTTTTGTGGTTTGCCAGACATGTTACAAAATATCAAGGTAAGATAACTTGCTGTGGTTGGAGGCCCCCCCCCCAGGAACAGGGGGCTCCCAGCGATCACAGGGTTCGCTGGTGCCTAAAGCCAGCTATGCATTTGTTTACCAGGAAAGTCCAACTGGGAAGGAGCCCATTTTCAGCAGAGACCCGCAAAGAAAAGCTCCTGAGTATTGCAAAACATTTTAAGAGGAATAATTATAGAGTCATTAAAAATAATGCAAAAAAACAAATTCAGTTTAAATAATTATATCAAATTAGGTATGGTATGAAAAAAGTGGTTAAGAGTAGATAAAGTCATATGACAATGATGTAGCACTTAGAGAAATTTGTGCCCATTTATAGAGAAATTAAAGGTAAGTTAGTATAATACAGACAGGAACTGCAATACGAAGTAAGAGAAAAGCAGGATTATGGTATATTTGGAGAGAAAGCCATGGGAGAGAAATTGTCAGAAGTAAGGAAGTGAGTGATGCAGGGAGAATAAGGAGATGTAAGGTATGAGTAAGTATTTGTCCACATTTAGGTCTATAGTTTATCCTGGTTTTCAGAGAGAACAGAAGTCCAAGACGTCTTTCAGCATGGCTGTGAAGGATTGAAGGGAAGGTATTGACCTGATGGATCGAGATAAGGAGTTCCAGGGATTAACAACATGGTACAAGTACAGACAATGCCCAGCAGATTTGCTAGGTTTGTGGACAGACAGGAGTTTTTGGTTTTAGTTATTTGGAATCAGTGAAGTGCTTTTCATAAAAGGTGAGACTGCAGAACAGATCATTCATGGAAATGTTTTATTTGGTGTCAAAGGAGTGCTTGTCCATTCAAGGGCATACTACAGAAAGGATCACTAAGGGAAATGTTTCATTTGGAGTTAGTGCATTGGTTGTGCACATATGGGCAGACTACAGATGGGATCACTCTGGAAATGTTTCATTGGAGTCATCAAAATGTTTGGGCATACATGGGCAGACTTCAGCATGGACTGCTGGCATAAATTTTTCATTTGAAGTCAGTCTAGTGCTTGTGCATACATGGGCAGATGACAGAAAGAATCACTGGCGGAAATGTTTCATTTGGTGTCAATGGACGTCTTATGCATACATAGAGAGACAACAGGAGGGTTAGCTGGATAAAATATTTCATTCAGTGTCAGTGAATTGCTTGTACAGATCTTGACAGACTACAGAAGGGACCATTAGGGAAATGATTAATTTGGGGTCACTGGAGTGCTTGTGCATAAATGGACAGACTACAGAAAGGATCGCTGGGAGAAATGTTTCATTTGGAGTCAGTAGCGCCTTTTGCATACATGGGCAGACTACATAAGGGAACCACTGTGCAAACTGTCATTTACAGTTAATAGAGATCTCGTACATATATGGACCGAGTATATAAGGGATAATTGGGGAAATGTTAAACACAGAGTCAGGGGACTACTTGTGCATACATGGGCAAACTACAGAAGAGACTGTTGGGGGACATCTTTCATTTGGTGTCAGTGGATGCTTCTGCATACATGGGCAGACTGCAAAAATGATTGCTGGGATACATTTTCGTCTGAAGTCAATATAGTGCTTGTCCATACATGGGAAGACTGCAGAAGTGATTGTTGGGGGAAATGTTTAATTTGGAGTGAGTAGATTGCGTGTGCATACATTGGCAGACTACAGAAAGGATTGTTGGGGAAATGTTTCATTCAGAGTAAGTAGAGTGCCTGTGCATACAAAAGAAGACCACACAAGGGATCATTGGGAGTATGTTTCATTTGGAGTCAGTGAAGCGCTTGTGCACACATAACCAGAATATAGAAGGGATAGCTCAAGGGAATGTTACATTTGAAGGCAGTGGAGTGCTTGTGCATTCACAGACAGACTACAGTACGGATTGCAGGGGAAAATGATTCATTTGGTGTTAGAGGACTGCTTGTGTATACATAGCTGGACTACAAAAGGGGTTATTTCGATTCCACATAGTGCTTGTGCATACATTAGCAGTCTGCCGAATATTTCATTTGTAGTCAGTGAGTACTTTAGCATACATTGGGAAACAACTAAATGAATAGTTGGTGGTTAATGTTTCATTTGTTCTCACTGGAGTGCTTGTTCATTTGTGGTTAGACTAAAGAAGGATCATTGGGGAATTGTTTCATTTGGAGTCAGTGGAGTACTTGTGCCTACATTGGCAAACAGAAGGGATTTTTGAGCAAATGTTTAATTTATTATCAATGGAGTGCTTGAGCAGATTAACAAAGGGATTGTTGGGGGAAAGTTTTCATTTGGTGTCAGTGGAGAGGTTGTGCATACATGGGCAGATAGCTGAATGGATTGTTGGGAGACATATTTAGATTGGTGTCAGTTGAGTGCCTGTGCA
This sequence comes from Protopterus annectens, assembly GCF_019279795.1. Taxonomy (NCBI): domain Eukaryota; kingdom Metazoa; phylum Chordata; order Ceratodontiformes; family Protopteridae; genus Protopterus; species Protopterus annectens. The sequence continues at coordinate 878,599,478 of NC_056728.1, read as the reverse complement.
TACATGGACAGACTACAAAAGGGATCCTTGGGGGGAATGTTTCATTTGTTGTGAATTAACTGCTTGTGCGTGCACGGGCAGAGTAAAGAAGGGATTGCCTGAGTAAATATTTAATTTGGAGTCAGTGGATTGCTTGTACATTAATGAAACGCCTACACAAAGGATCACTAAGGAAAATGTTTCATTTGGAGCTAGTGCAGTTTTTTTCATACAACAGCAGACAACAGAAGGGGTCCTTGTGGGAACTATTTCATTTGGAATCAGGGAAGTGCTAATGCATTCATGGGCAGTCAGCTGAAGAGACAGTTGAAAAAAGTTTCATTTCCTGTCAGTGGAGTGCTTGTGTATACAGGGGCAGACTACAGAATGGATGACTGAGGGAAATGTTTCATTTGGTGTCAGTGGGGTGCTTGTCCATACATCGGAAGACAGCTTATGGGATAACTTGGGAAACTGTTTCATTTGCCAGTGGAGTTCTTCTGCATACATGGGGAGAATACAGAATGGATCACTGATTACATTTTTATTGGATTCAGTGAAGTGCTTGCGCATTCATTATTCATATGCAGACTCATATTGGATTTCTGTGGGAAATGTTTCATTTAGAGACATTGGAGTGCTCATACATACAAGGGCAGACTGCAGAATGGACCATAGGGGATATGTTTCATTTAGAGTAAGTGGAATTGATGAGAATACATGGAAAGACTACAGAAAGGATCATTGATGAAATATTGCATTTGTATTAAGTAGAGTACTTGTTCAAGCATAGACAGACAACTGAAAGGATCAGTTGGAGAAATTTTGGGGGGTTGCCAGTGGTCTTCTAGTGCATTCATAGGCAGTCTGGAGAAGGGATCCCTGAGGAAATATTTCATTTGAAGTCAGTTGACTGCTTATGCATACATGAGAAGACTATAGGAAGGATCGTTGTCTAAGATTTTTCATTGAGAATCAGTGGAGAACTTTTGCATATATGGCCAGACAAGTGAATGGCTAGTTTGGAAAATGATAAACTGAAACACGAAGTACTAAACAGTCAGCATGTTGGAATTTAAAACAAGTAATGCACACAGGAGCCTGGAATGTATTCTTGAGAGCTTTCATTCTTTTATTATCCTAATCAAGAACTTCTTCAGAATAAAACACAAGTCAAACAGCCACTTTTTTAAAAAAATGGCAGTGTTACCTCCCTGTTTTTTAAAAAGTGGCATGTGGTGCTACCTCCAAGGGATCACCGGCAGAAATATTTAGTTTGGAGTCAGTGGACTGCTTATGTTTACATGAGAAGAATACAGAAAGAATCACTGGTGGAAATGTTTCAACTGTAGTCAGTGGAGGTTTTGTGCATACATGGGTAGATAACAGAAGTGATCATTGGGGAAATGTTTCAGCTTGATTCATTGGAGTGCTTTTGAATACATCAGCAGACTGCAGAAGGGATAATTTGGGAAATGTTTCATTTGAAGTCAGAAGACTGCTTGTGTATACATGAGCAGACTACAGAATGTATCATTTGTAAACGTTTCACTTGGAGTCAGTGGATCTTTTATGCATACATAAGCAGATTGCAGAAGGGATTGTGTGGAAAATGTTTAATTTGGAGTTAGTGGACTGTTTGCTCATACATGGACAGACAACTGAAGGGATTGTTGGAGGAAATGTTTCATGTGGTGCCAGTGGGGTGTTCATGTATACATGGGCAGACTACTGAAGGGATCACTGGGGAAATGTTTCATTTGTAGTCAGTGCATTGTTTGTGCATATATGGGCAGACTGCATTGGGGGAAATGTTTCAGTTTGAGTCAGTGGGCTGCTTTTGCATACATGGGAAGACTGCAGAAGGGAACATTGCAGGAATGTTTCATTTAGAGCCAGCAGAGTGTTTGTGCATACATGCGTACAGAGTGAACAGTTAGTACAAATATTGCATTTGTAGTCAGTGAATTGCTTCTCTATTCATGGGCTGGCTGAAGAAGGGGTCATTGAGGAAAATGTTTCATTTTGAAGCACCGAAGTGCTTGTACATACATGGGCAGACAAGTTTAGGGATAAATGAAAAAAAGTTTTGTTTGGTATCAGTCGAGTGCTTGTGCATACGTGGTCAGACTACAGAAGGATTGTTGGAGGAAAAGTTTCATTTCGAGTCGGTGGAATGCTTGTGCAAAAATGGGCAGACTGCAGATGAGATAGCTGGGAGAAATGTTTCACTTGGAGTCAGGGAAGTGATTGTCCTTATAAAGGCAGACCACAGAAGGAATCTCTGTTGTTTCACTGGGTGTTAGTGGAGTGTTTGTGCACACATGAGTGAAAACAGAAGGGATCTTTTAGAATATGTTTCATTTGGAGTCAGTGTAGTACTTATGCTTACATGGTGAGGCATCTGAATGGATAGTTGGGGTTAATATTTCATTTGGTTTCAGTGGCGTTCTTGTGCATACATGGGTAGGCTAAAGAAAAATCACTGGGGAAATGTTTCATTTTGAGTCAGTGGAGTGTTTGTGCATACATCAGCAGATTACCGAAGGGCTCTTTGGGGGAAATGTTTCATTAGGTTCCAGTAAAGTGCTTGTGCATATGGGGGCAGACAACAGAAGGGATTGTGGGGAAAAAAACAAACATTCATGGGTTTAGTTCCAGCAGCTTTATTGCACACAAACACATCAGAAATGAGGCTTTGTAACTTAAACTTAAATAAACTTATAAATAGACTAACTGCCACACTCATACATGTTAACACTCTGGCTGTTCTCTCAAAATGGCACTGCTGCCTGCACATGCTTACATCTATAAATGCTTAAAGGTATATACACATGCTCTGATCTACAGGGGAAAATGTTTCATTTTGAGTTAGTTGGGTGTTTGTACATACATGGGCAGTTATCTGAAGGGAAAGTTGTGGAAAATGTTTCTTTTGGTGTCAGTGTAGTCCTTGTGGGCAGTCTGCTGGAGTGAACATTGGAGGAAAGTTTTCAGTTGTAGTCAGCGCTTCTGTGGATCACTAGTGATATCTGCATTGCTTACTGTACTTATTTCCTTGTTTCACTTGAAAGAAAGTTACTGTTTGTCGTTTTTGCATTTAGTTACTTGTAACACATTGCACTCAAGTTACCTGGCACTTGCTCACTAAAGCAATTATATAAGTCAGCACTAAAAATTAAAAGCGCTACACCCTCACTCCCCACTTGCCCTTGTTTTCAGTTAAGGATTTCCCAATATTATTCTAGCATGTCCAAAGGTCAGTTGTCAATCTCCTCTCCGCTCCAGCTGGTGAATCTGGGAACCTTGAGGCAATGTTATAACTGCCTCATGTACACAGACAACCCTCTCCTCCTCCCACATAACACAAATACTTGCGAGAGATGCAGCTATTTAGCCAAACTGGAGGCTGAGCTCTCTCAACTCAGGACTGGCAAGACCAGACAGGAGGAGAAGGCAACTACACACACCACAAAACCAGCCTCACATAATGCTACCACTCCACTGAATCAAACACATAAACACACAAAGACATACTCGGAGGCTCTGAGTAAAATTTACCTAAACAGCAGAGGCCTCCAAAGCAGACACCCAAACAACTGCTACCTCAAGACACCCCACAAGCAACACATAAACCACAAAAGCAGTGTGCAAAGCAGTCACAGCCCTTAAGGCCAAATACAACATCAAACATACTTGTCATAGGTGACTCCATAGTCAGACACACTGACGTCCCACTCACCAGGCTGAACAAGGAGAGGGTCACAGTAAGCTGCCTATTGGGCGCTAGAATCCGCCACATAACACAAGCACTCGGGTCACTCCACGGCAAGTACAAATATGACACAGTCATTGTCCATGCTGGTGTGAATGACCTGAGACGTACCTCCCTGGACTACATGAAAAGAGACATAGAGGAGCTCTCTGATTATGTAGCCCTGGCAGGTATGACCCTAACCCTGAGCAGTATCCTTCCTTCACCAAGAATGATGCCACAATATAGAGACAAGTTGATCAGCTTTAACAATTGGCTTAATGTCTGGTGTCATTCAAAGGGGATCCAGTGTCTGTCTGCCTGGGATGACATGCTTGACAAGCCACGCTGCTTCAAGGGACGGCTTGCACCTGTCACCCTGGGATTCGGATATTGGCTAAGGCTCTTGCCACCCCATAGTGCCTTTTTAGGCAAGGCTCAAATTCTAAACCTACCTCCTAGAAAACAAAATGGGAAGAAACTGAGGGTAATGCTGCTCAATGCCAGAAGTCTAAATCTCAAAATGCATGCACTCGAGGCCCTTCTCAGTATGGAGAACATCGATGTCTGTGCTGTAACTGAAACCTGGTTCAAGGCTCCTGAGAGCACCCGGCACTATTAGGTTTTACATCATATCATGCTCCCGGACCCAAAACCCGGACCACACCACAAAAGGAGGGGTGTATCCATATTCATAAAGGATACCCACACCTCCAGGTTGGTGGCAACGCATCTAAGCTCGGAAACCATCCAGGTGCAACTAACCATAGGCAAAACTGCTCTACAAATTGTAGCATGCTACAGGCCACCCTCTCAAACTCAGGAACCCCACACAGCCTTCCTGAAGACACTGGAGGGTATAAATGTATCTCCAAACACCATCATATTGGGTGACTTCAACTACCCGAATATAGACTGGGAACATTACTCAAGCCCTAACTTTCTAGCCCAATGGTTCCTGGAGTTCATAAATTCAAATGCCATGGAACAGCTAGTCACTGTTCCCACAAGAGGAGAAAATATACTAGATTTCATTGTCACAAACATGGGGACAAAATGCTCCACACCGGAAGTATATCTCTCATTGGTGAGATCTGATCATAAACTAATCTCACTGGAAATCCACATCCCGGCCCACCCCAAACAAAAAAGACCATAGTGAAGAACTTCTCTAAAGCAAACTTCACACTACTCAAGACTGGTGTGGTATCCTTCAAGGCCCCTGAGCCAGAGGAAACCACAACCCAAGCTGCGGAAGCCCTTACAAATGCCTTCTATGAACACCTCCAGGACTGCATGGATCAGGCAATCCCAAATAAAACCAAGACTCTTTCCACAAAGGGCAAACGTCCAGTCTGGTGGACCCCAGCCATTAACAAACTTTACAATAAGAGGAGAAAGCTATTACATGATAGAACAAAATCCATAAAAGGGAAGTCACCCCTGATCATTATTAGTGAAAAATTACGAGCACTCATAAAATCAACTAAGGCCAATTTTGAGAGAAAAATTGCCATGGATTCAAAGGACAATCATAAGGCCTTTTTCAGCTATGTTAGGAACCTGGGTGGAAACTCCCAGATATGCTCAGAATTAGTCCAAAATGATACAAAAATCACTGAACCCACAGACATTGCCAACATACTGGCAGACAGGTTCAGTGCAAACTTCAGCCCCCTCTCCCCTAAAGGAGAGATAACTATCCCAGCCGAGTGTAGCCTCCCGGACATCTCAAATGCGCAGGTGAAAGCTGCTCTCTCTAAAGCTAAAAACACAGCATCAATGGGAACGAATGGTGTCCCCAGCTGTGTGCTACATGAGCTAAATGAGGAATTAACCCCGCACATAAGGCAGCTGTTTAATCTCAGCCTTACCACAGGATACATGCCCAAGGAGTGGCGTACGGCAACTGTGGTCCCACTCCACAAAGGCGGCGCCTCTACGGACCCTGGTAATTACCGCCCCATAAGCTTAACAAGTCTAGTCTGCAAAGCTATGGAGAGGATCATAATGGAGCTCATAAGCAAAGATATAGGGGACTTGCAGACATTGGACCCGACCCAGTTTGGCTTTGTCAAAGGAAGATCATGCCTTTTGAACTTGGTCGGCTTCTTCGAAAAAGTCACCATGGCCATTGATGAGGGAAAGGCAGTCCATACAGCCTACCTTGACCTTGCAAAGCTTTACACAATACCCCACTCGGGTATTGTAGAAAAACTTACCAGCTTAAATGTAAACCCATATGTCACAAGATGGGTTGCAAACTGGCTTAAGGACAGAACCCACAGGGTTAGAGTTGCTGGCGCTGTGTCAGACTCTAAGCCGGTCACAAGTGGTGTCCCACAGGGCTTGGTCCTTGGCCCCTATTGTTTGGCATCTACTTCTCAGAAGTACAGGCCAGCATGGGAGGACTTTGGCTGACAAAGTTTGCAGACGACTGCAAACTGGGCGCCATAGTGGAAAGTGCATCGGACACGGATATCCTTCAGAAGGGACTCACGGAAACAGATAGCTGGTGCCAGAGCCATGGCCTGAAGTTAAACGCCAAAAAATGTATAGTCATACCCTTCGGGAAAAACAAGGTAACCCCAAGCTACCATATAGGTGGCAATCCACTAAGCACAGAAGAGGTTATCAGGGACCTGGGGACCCAGGTTGACAGTGGCCTTTCTTTTGACACTCACATTGCTAAAGTGGTTAGAAAGACCTTCTACATTGCCCACCTGATCATGAAGGGATTCACATCCAGATCTAGTGAGGTCATTGTTCCCTGTACTCTTCACTTATCAGACCAATGATCGAGTACAATGCCCCATTCGGGATGTATCTCACCCGACATCTGCAGCAATTGGAGAGACCCCAAAAGTTACTCACCAAAAGGATAAAGGGACTCCAAAATCTGTCATATGCTGCCAGATTGAAGAAACTCCAGCTCTACTCAGTCGCATACCGTCTGCTCAGAGGTGACATGTGCCTGACATACAAGGCCATGTCCAACCCGGAATTAATGGACATGCTCCACCTCCAAAAATCCAAATCCACCAAAACCACTAGAGCAAGCGACTTAAACCTTAGCACGGATATAAATAGGATGTGCTGGAGGGATAGATTTATCACTCAGAGACTCCCTATGCTGTGGAATAAAATCCCGGTCCATGTGAGGCAGAGCACCTCGCTGACTCTGTTCAAGAGAAATCTAGACGTGTGGATGGGAGATCGTAGGTTTACCCCGGGAATCATCTCTGTGTCACTGCTGGACAGAGGCACAACAAACTAATGGGCACAGTATTTTTTCATATAAGGGGTGGCGTAAGCCACAAAAATTTGGGCTAGGCTTATAAATGCCTTAGGGCAGATAGCCTAGTATAAACCTATGAACCTATGAACCTATGAACGTGTTACGTGTCATCACAAAAGGTGTGTCATCTAGGGTAATATAGGTCAGTGTACCCCTCTACTCCTCACAGTGCCCCATGTGGTATGTACATAAAACATAAACAGGGTGAACCAGGAATCCAGGATGCCAGTGAACTTTTCAAATACACTCCATCTTTAATTACCAAATAGTTTTAGCGCTTTCATCTCTAAATGAGAGACTTCATCAGAAACAATACATCTTGTTAAAACAATACCATTTATAGTATTGTAGTTTGGTGACATCACAAAACAATTTAACATTTAAAGCAGTAAATAACATAAAAACCTAACCTGAAAATTACCATCTAATATAAACAATAGAATGTTAAAACATTGGCTTATGGGTCCTGTGTCAAATGTATAAATTCATGTAGTATTAAAAAATATTTTGTAATGTATTATAAACATCTTGTATACAGAAGTGGAAAAAAGTTTAAAATGTATTATGTAAAAAAATATATATATATGCACAAAATACAAAGAAAATATACACATTTATATATATATTTCTAAAAATACTTTAAAATTTCATTTTATATAAATAAATAAATAATGCCTTGGGTGTTGGACTAAAATAAAATACATCTTAAAAATAATAAATTGTTTTAATATAAATACTTTATAAATTATTTGATCTTTCTATTAAGAAAGGTGCCAAAGAAACAGTTTCATTCATGTGGTATGTACCTCACATGACAACTACAGCAAGTGGAAAGGCCATAGACATACCCAACAAAGAGTGATACTGCCCTCAAACACATGCCCTTTGCAGACTGACTCACAAAACCACAGCTAGAGTGCGTTGCATACTGCCTACCCAGAGATTACCACTGCCAGACATACAGAGGTATGTCACACCCATAGCAGTCGGCCAACCACCATGACAACACCTCACAATCCCTCCGGGCTACATGACCTAGTGCCCTAATCCGTGTCACTGCACTAAACAGCACATGCTGGAGGTACAGGTTCCTATACACAAATATGCCATACTCTGGACTAAACCATCCAGCACCAACAAACAAGGCTCCTCATGAGTAGATATCATACATACCCCTGATGAATGTTATGGAGATAGGTGATATGCCCTGGGAGTTACCTCTGTGTATCCATTTGATGGGAGCAAGTGAAGTCACATTACATGCGTGTCAAAGGGCAGGGTAGCATATGGCTAGGCTGCTCTAGGCCCAGGGCCAATAGCATATTACATAACTATGACACAATGCACACACACATGTACTCAGTGCAATACCTGCTATGTGAGGTGGAATGTGTGTGACAATGACTGTGTGCAAGGTCTGTAAAAGTGTGATAGCTTAGTGTGAGGTTGTGTCTATCATGGTAGTTTGAGTCCTAGGTGTGAGGCCAGAGAAAGATGTGTCAGTTATTGGGATGCAGACATAGTAGGATGTCATATGTTGTGACGTTGTTCCTTGTGTACGACTGTGGTGTCCCATTGTAGACTGAAGCAATACATGTATGCTCAGTAAGTGGTACTGCTGGTGAATCCAGCTCACATATGAACTGTTGTACTACCTGAAGCTGTACTCCTAAACACCACAGTATGGTGTATGTTCACATTCCCTGGTAAGACTGTCTTGTGTGTTACCTGTAGTCTGCACAGATTACATACCTCAGGCATAGGTATCTGTAAGTAGTGGCACACAGTACTATAAGGTACACAGGTAATGCTCATCTGTGTTGGCATACATTTGTGTGTTGTATGTATGTCTAATGTGTGTGTAATGATGCCTGTACCATGCCTGCAATCACATGTGTGTTACAGGGTATGTGTGCATACCTAGCAACATGTATACTCTGTTACAGCAGTATGCCAGCTATATTAACAACTGTGCACATTTGTTCGGTAGGGGTATGGCATCAAAGACTAGGGTGGATTACTGTTAATACTGTGAATGTACATTACATTCACTGCATTGGATGGCATATTTCTTCATGCATTAGCTTGATATATACCACCGGTGCAAGGTTGTGCATCGTATCCCAAACAGTGTGTCGGGTACTGGTGTATACTGGTTTGTTGTATGGAGTGTGGCAGGCACTGTTAGACAGTTGTGGGCTGAGCACTGACATGTGGTATTGAACGTGTGTATCCTGTGACAGACAGACATGCTGTAAATGGCAGTTAAGTGATATCTGTACTTCATAATGTTAAGTGTGCCACATGACCTGCTCACACATATCGTTTAATTGTCTTCCAGGGTTATGGCTCCTCAATGCAATCCAGCGTATACAGCTGCAGAGGAGCAGGAGATACAGGCCAGCCTGGTGCAGCACTACAACCTGCTCTTTTCCAGGGCCAACCAGCACCAGCATGGGCGTACTGCACTGTGGTAGGATCTTGTTCGCCGGGTAAATGACATAGGCATGCATAACCGGACATATGAGCAGTTACAGCATCACTGCAGTGATTTAATTAGACATGTGCGGTGGCGTGCATCTGATATCCATAGGCAACAGCTTGCCACAGGTGGTGGGTCGCCCATACATCCCGCCTCACCAGAGTGGAGGGAGCTGCTCGTAAGCATGATGGCTCCTGGCATACAGCAGCAACAGCATCATACATGTGTTATCATGGAGTCTGGAGCCACCCAGCAGGACGACATGGAGCATGCAGGTAATATGCCCTAGCTGTACACTACCATTACCAGTATTGTTAGAATATGCTTATGTGAGGTGTGTACTGTGTGTTTAGCATTTGTGCTGCCTGTCGTGTGCAATACTGATATTTGGAATAGTATATCCACACCTGTGACTATTGACTGTTGTTCCACTGTAGATTAGCACACTCACGTTAGCAATGCCACAGTTGTGGCCACTGATAAACATGGTCATATTCTTGTAGGTCCCTCTGGTGTGACAGCAGGGCAGATGATACATGCTGGTAAGTGTGTTAACACTTTCATATTGGTACTGAAATGTGCATGTCATAGGTGAGGTGTAGGCCATGTACACGTAACACCTACGCATAATGCATGCTGTCCATGTTTGCTGTGAGACATTAATCATCTCAGTAAAGTCAGTAGCTGCCTTAATCACATACAATGCACAGTGCAGCAGACACAGTTGTGGCAACACTGTACTGCACCTTGGATATGCATAGTTGCTACAGCTGTACACAACAGAACACATTTATATGCAGTACACGGAAACATGCTACATTTGGCATTACCACACACCCGCTGTAAGGTCACACATCAGTATCCCACATGTCATGCACACACACATGATGTACCTCAGGGGTAGAGGCTTATCATGGGTCTGTGCAACACTCTGCAACACATAACACAGTCATGTCAGGCAATGCTCACTATTGGGCACCTCACACACCCATGTACAAGGTGTCTGTGTTATTGCGAACATAGCCACAGCACTGCGGTTCAGGTATAGCATGCTAGTCGGTGGTCTTGCACACATTAGTAGGTGTGAGTGACCACAGGATGCATGGTGATGATGGCACAGGGTACTACACCATATCTAGTTACAGTGACCACAGTGCTAGTCATAGCAGTCATTGCTTTGCACCTCAATGTTGTGTGTGTGCAAACATATGCACCTATACACAATATGCATAGCATGTTGTGTGTGTGCTTACACATGCCAGTATGCACAGCAGTCACCATCCAAACAAAGTGTCACATATATGTCCTGGAATGCTACTGGGTGTATAGGTCACCTGGCACACATTGGGTACGTGTGGTGTTCATTGTTGCAGGTGTGTAGCATGCCATGCCATGTCTGGCACAGACATATCTGCAAAATGTCCCACACTCACCATAACCGCTGTACACTGGCCATGTCGATCATTGGGATACCTTCACGTCAACATGCACCACTCATTCCATGTGTGTACATAGCATGCATGTGCTACACCCATGCCCACTATTATCTGCTGTGGACACAGACACTGTACTCAGACATAGATATCTATGTGTCACACAGATTACACATGCAGCCATGGCATGTATACTTGTGAGTGATGGTGCACAGGGCATTGCAGAGCTGATAATACCTGCACAGCAATGTTGTGTCCATGTACACATTGTGTTCCAGGGTATAACCAATCACTGAACAACTACACAGTTGCATCAAAGCCATGTATACTGCCATTAAATGGGGCATGTACACTTGCACTGTATGGTCTTGTGCAACACATATTCTGCATGCTGACACGTGTGTGGTGACTGTTTACCTTGTGATACTGACACCCACCTTCACCCACTATAGAGTATGTGTTGGATTGCTGGTGTGTGCGTGTATGTGCTGTAGTGAGGAGTGTATTAGTGTTCATGTGTTCATGTGTTCATGTCTTCATGTGTGCATGTGTGCATGTGTGCATGCGTGGATGTGTTCATGTGTTCATATCTGCATGTGTGCATGTGTGCATGTGCAGACCGTAAAGTGAGTTTCCTGTCTTCCTCTCACAGCTGCTGATTTAGGGGTGGCCTAATGCAGCAGGGAACCTGAAGCCACTGCCACGGATAGTGCTGCTGATGAGACGTGTATTTTGGCACAGGAAGGCTTGACAGGGTCTGTTGTTGGTCTGCCAATCGACAGTACACAGCGTTCAACCCCATCTATGCGCACACTCATACTGTCATTACATCCCTCACCGCCAATGGCCATAGGCGAGGGACAGCATACAGTTGGCATTGCCCAGGAGAGTGTGGTACCCATGGCACTTGCTTCCCCTCACAGCAGCCATACCCGTATACCTGGAATGGTACTACATAGGCAGAGGTCCAGGGGTTCTCAGGGGAGCACCACTGGTCGTATTGCCCCTGGCAGGCATGCCCTCACAGGTGTTACGACGACCAGTATGTTCCGGGCTGTAATGCAGGCTCAGGCATGTATGGAACGGTACACCAGGCAGGGACTTAGGGTGCAGAGGGCACATTACACCACTATCAATGACAGCATCAGTGACCTTGCCTGTGTCATCTGGATTTACACCGGGGTCATCGATAGATGTTGGGGGGAGACATTAGATACCCTCCACAATATGTCTTCCATGAGCCAGGACCATGCGGGATGGTTGCGACATCGACGCAGACACATGCCAGCAACAGCAACAGCTGGCAGTGGTCGTGGATGGCCCCAGTTCACAGCCGCTCCCGTAGTGGCAGTACCAGCCCCAGCAATGCTGTTGCTGGCCTGTCCATTGACTGTCCCAGTAGACCATGTGCATGTGGCTCTGGCCAGTCCCAGCAGGGAAATGGGTCCAGTCATCCCACCTCTGCCTCTGAGGACAGTACCTAGTCAGGGTTGGTACCCGATACTGTCCGTAGCACCCCTGCCAGGCACAGGTACTGTGTCCATGGCCAGAGACAGAGATCTGGACAGCCTAGCAGGTACAGTCCGTGGCTGTCCCACAAACTACTGTATATGGCAGCCACATGGTGGAGCTGTGTGCATGCAGACACACACACATTAACCAAACAACTAGGGCTCACACATACACACACACATTACATCAACATTGGCTCATGCTGTACTGTTGTCCCACGCACATACACACACACACACACACACACACACACACACACACACACACACACACACACACACAGACATGTTGGTTGGATGGGTCAATGTCAGGCTCTGGCAAGCAACAAAACATCCTGTGCATATGATGATACCTGTGTCACCTACTGCCATCTGTAACATTGATGGAGTAACAGGCTAACATGGTGCTGATACACAGGGTGTCACTATAGCAGTGTAGCAATATTAGCAAATTGTCAACAGGAAAGTGTAATGACATCCTTGTAGGTATATCTCTGCAGACATTATGCATCACAGCTCTGATTGTCAGTGTAGCATTGTTTACACCACTGTTAGGTATGAGTATGTATTGTCCACCCATGTGCCACTTGGCTGAAGTGTAATGTGTTGCCAGCATGTGTTAGTGAGTGGACAGTATGTGTGTGATGTGTGCAGTACAGATTAGCAAGTGTACATCTGTGAACATGTTGGGTGCGCACTGTCTGCATGTACGTGCATAGTGGATACATGGAACATGTGGCATACCCTGTTGTACACATTGTTAACATCTCATAGTATCTTCCAGTAGCCAGTATGCATTCTACTACAGTTATGTACTAACATGGGTAGACATGTGTATGACATGGGTTGACACTATGCTGTGGGTGATACTGTTAGTATCTGTCAATGATTTGTGGTCTGGTAGTATACGCAACCTCAACAGCATGACTATAAGCAAGCATTGGATGTTTTCCTGACAAATGACACACAGTTGTAGGGAACTCAGTAACGGGTGAATCCTTCCGGTGCTACACTATAACACTAACCAGTGGTAATGACTGCCACCCATTCCTGTGACCACACCTGTATGGCATATAGGCCCCTTAGGTACATGCAAACACACTAGGGATGTGTCCATCCAACTCTGTAAATGCATGCATTGGCCTACAATCTATTCCCTGGATGAAATGCATATCCTACACAAGGGTATCATACAGACAGATACCTGTCATCTGATACATGCTGTATAGCAGTAAGCCAACTATGGCATCGTCAACCACATGTACCATACTTACCATCCCGTCAGTACCACATAGGTGGCAGGCTCTACATGTATGTTGGGTACCAATGTGTACATTACAGCCTCATGTTATGCCATGTGTCCCTTGGTATCCACATATCCATAGGTATTGTGGTGTCCCAAGGTGTATCACATGAGACATTAGAGGCCTGGATGCATATCCACAAGGCAGTTGTACACCTATAACGACTGTCCATTATTGGCAGTCGTTGTTGTGCATGAACATGTCTGACATATAGTCCAGGCATATACCCTCACACACACCACTCTTTTGTAACTGTCATGGGTGTGTGTGGCACAGCTGACCTTGGCCATGGATCACAACAGTGGACAGCCCTGTCACATACATGCATATGTGACCTATGATCTGAGAAGCAGTGGCACAACCTGTCAATGGCAACAAATGTATTCATGTAGTATGCAGGCTTCACACCTATGTACTGATTGAGGGGACATGTACACATATATTTTGCCATGCATATACCTGATGTGTGCTATGCACTTACTGTAGTAATCATAATATGTCATACCATAGTAATAGCAAAACTTACACCGCTTTGACACACACAGTCAGTGTTTGCAGGATTTAAACCCCTACTTAACTATGTTATGCTACTAGAGAGAGACGCATTAGCACAGCACGCTATTTGCTTTACTGGGTGGTTTCCCTTCTCCTGCTGTATTTCTAGGATGGTGACATCATCAGTCTTTCCAAAGAGGAATGTGCATCTTCTAGTGTGTTTTCCCAGTCTCCAAAAAGGGCACTCCTGTCAAACACAATTTCACACATACACAGTCAGCGTTTGCAAGATTCAAATCCCTACCTAACTATGTTATGCTACTAGAGAGAGAGAGACGCATTAGCACAGCACGCTATTTGCTTTACTGGGCAGTTTCCCTTCTCCTGCTGTATTTGTAGGATGGTGACATCATCAGTCTTTCCAAAGAAGAATGTACATCTTCTAGTGTGTTTTCCCAGTCTCCAAAAAGGGCACTTCTGTCAAACACAATTGCACACATACACCCCCCACACACAGTCAACGTTTGCAGGATTCAAACCCCTACCTAACTATGTTATGTTACTAGAGCGAGAGACACATTAGAACAGCATGCTATTTGCTTTACTGGGTGGTTCCCCTTCTCCTGCTGTATTTCTAGGATGGTGACATCATCAGTCTTTCCAAAGAGGAATGTACATCTTCTAGTGTGTTTTCCCAGTCTCCAAAAAGGGCACTCCTGTCAAACACAATTGCATCCATACACACACCCCCCACACACAGTCAGCGTTTGCAGGATTCAAACCCCTACCTAACTATGTTATGCTACTAGCGAGAGAGAGAGATGCATTAGCACGGCACACTATTTGCTTTACTGGGCGGTTTCCCTTCTCCTGCTGTATTTCTAGGATGGTAACATCATCAGACTGGACACGGTAATGTGTGTACACTTTGTTTTATGCCATTCCAGGAATGCTTCATGTGGGTCATCAGGTGTCAACAGCTTGAACAGGAACTCATAATCCTTACCTTGTGTGATCTATCTGTGGACACATTGACATTCCTTCATATGTCAACACATATTTATGCACAGCTTGTTGGTTTTGTGGGTACTACATGTGTCTGGGATGTTGATAAAGGGCAATTCAAATTGTATGTGAGAAATGTGTAGCTGTGTTCAGTGATGTATGTCCTGGGTGTCTACCTTGCAAACAGTCTAGCATGTTTGGGAAACATGATCCACACATGAACATACCACAGTTAGTAGGGTTGTGTGTATGTCAGCTTCCAATAGCTTAGTTTATGTTTTCAACCATGATGGGCTACATGGACATGCAGATCGGACTTCATAGGTGTACTGGACTATACTTCCCATGGTGTGCTGTGCACCAACACTTGTGTGGAGTGCCATATGTTGCTGTAACACATTCAACGGTTCCACATCCTGTGTAGGGGGGGGGGCTCAGCTGACTGTTCAGGTGCAGGATCTGTTTCTTCTGTAGTTTATGCATGGCACATATTGGGAATCCATGTAGTCCACTTGATACCATGAGTTTGGCATTGGGGGTAGCTGATCATCCATTCTACATGTGATATCTCCTGGTATAATGATATGGACTATCGTCAATGGGAGGTGGGTATGTATATATGGGCCTGTCTGTCAGGATGTCGGCATTGTCAGTCAGGTACAGTTGGCCCTGCCTCATGACATATATGTGTGTACATTGCTATATGTGACATAGCTGTCGGAGGTGTCATGATTCAGTGTGGACTCCTTCTCAGCTACTCTTTACAGAATGAACCTGTGCACTAATCCCTGTTATACTCTTTTACACACGTAACACCATACTGATCCTTTGTGATGTGGCCACAGAGTATGTCATCATGATATCCCGGCATGTCCAGGAGTCGGTTTAGTGTGTACTCTCTAGTCCAGCTGGTGAATATTGTGATGTAGACACAATCTCACATCTGCCTCATGTACACAGACAACACTCTCCTCCTCCCGACAAACTCAGATACATGTGTGGGATGCACCTATGGAGACATACAGGGTGCTGAACTCTCTCGACCCATGACTGGCACAGTCTATCAGGTGGTGAAGGTAACCACACACACCACATATCAGTCTCACATATCCTCTGTCTACACCACTCAAACCACATTATCACACATACACATACTCAGATGCTGTCAATAAAGTCTGCCTAAGCAGCAGAGACCTGCACAGCAGGCACACACACAACTGCTACCACACTACAATACCCACATCTCACTTAGTTCACAATGTCAGTGTGCCACACAGTCACTGCCCTTCGGGCTACACAACACACCTAATACACTTGTGATAGGTGACACTTATTATCAGACACACTGACATACCACTCACCAGCCCATACAAGGGAATAGTCCCTTTGTGCTGTCTGTCGGGTGCCAGGTTCTGCCATATAACACATGCAGTCAGGTCACTCCAAAGCAAGTACAGGACTGGCACCATCATTGTCCATGCTGGTGCGTAAAACCTCAGACATTACTCCCTGGACCACATGACATGGTACATGGAGGTACACTGTGATTATGTAACCCAGGCCAGTATGACCCTAACCTTGTCTAGCATCTTACACCCACCACGTAGGATGTCACAGTATACTGACAAACATATCACGTTTAACAGTTGGCTAACTGATTGGTGCCATTCATAGAGGACACAGTGTCTGTCAGCCTGTGGTGACATGCTCGACATGCCACATAGCCCCACTATGGACAGCTTGCACCTGTCACCCTTGGACCTTCAAATGCTGTCTACGGCTCTTGCTACCACCATAGTGCATTTGTTGATCAGGGCTCAAAAGACAAACCCACCTCCATAGACATTACAGGTTGAATGACGCTAAGGATAATGCTGCTCAACACCAGATGTGTTACCCTCATATTGCGGCCACTCAGGACTCTCCTCAGTATGGAGGATAGCGATATCTGTGCACTAACAGACACCTAGTTCAGGCTCACATATGCACACCAGCACTACCAGGTTATGTTTCATACCATGCTTTCTGACCACAGGACCTGGTACGGACAACACAACTAGGGGGTGTATCCATATACATCACAAATACACACACCTCTGGGTTAGTAGCACTACACTAAGCATCACAGACCATACATATACAATTACCATTGTGCAAAGCTGCCTTTCAGTTTGTTGCCTGCTACAGACCACCCTCCCATACTCAGGAACCACACTCGGCTTTCCTGGGAACAGTGGAGAATATGAAGGTCTCCACAAACACCATTATATTGTGTGACTTCAGATACACAAATATTGACTGTGGATACTACTCAAGCCCCAACACCCTCACCCTACAGTCACTACAATTTGCAAAGTCATATGCTATGGCACAACAGGTCACCACAGCCACAAGGGGGTTTACATATTGGACCTGATCATCACCAACATGGGGACTCTATGTTCCATGCCAGCGATATACCCCTCATTGGTAAGGTCAGAACATACATATATCTCACTGGACATACATATACATTCCATACACCCATCCTGGGTTATCCTGGTGAACTTCTCATGAGCCGACGTCTCACTTCACAAAAGCAAGGTGGTATCGTTCAGACACCCTGAGACAGTGGGGAATACGGCTCTGACTGCTGAATACTTTACATACACATTCTATGGACACCTGGTGGACTGCATGGATTGTGCTATCCCAAATAACAACAGGACTCACTCCTCCAATGGCAGGAGACCTGTCTGGTAGACCCCAGCCATAAATAAGCTGTACAACATCAGGAGGAAGCTACTACATGATAGAGCACAATCACAGATGGGGAAAGCATCAGTGATCTGTACTAGCAGACAGCTACAATCACTCATTTACTTGTGTAAGGGCTGCTTCTCATGGACAATTGCACCAGACACGTAGGACTATCACAAGGCCTTCTTCACTTATGTCAGGAACCTGGGTGGACACTCACTGATATGCTGTGAGTTACTGCATACTGACTAAACTTACCCTGAACCCACTGGCATAGCCAACATCCTGGCAAACAGGTTCAGTGCAGATGTCTCCCCCCCATCCCCTCTAGGGAGCAACTATCCATCCCAACAGAGTGTAACCTCCCTGACATCACACAGTGACAGATGAGTGCTGCCCTCCCCAAAGCATACTTTACAGCATCAATGGGACCAGATGGTGTCCCGGCCTGCATGTTACACAAGCTTCATAACAGACGTAACCCTCACATTACATCACTGTGCAATATCGGGGTTACTACAGGATATGTACCCACAGAATGGCTTACAGCGACAGTGGTCCCACTCCACAGGGTTGGTGCCACAACAGACCACACACAATATTGCCCTATAAGCCTAACTAGAGTGTTCTGTAAAGCTATGGTGCATATTGTCATGGGACTCTTACACATAGACATCGGGAACCTACGGACACTGTGTCCTACACATGTCAGCATTGTTGTGGGCAAATCTTGCCTCTTTAACATGTTTGTATTCTTTAGACAGTTAACAGGTCCATCAACATAGGGCCAGTTGTACAAGCAGCCTACCTGAACCTTGCAAAACTCTTCCACACAATTACCCACTGGGCCATTATGCATAGGCTCACCAGCATTGATATGGACACATATCTCACATGTTGGATTGCTACCTGGATCAGGGATAGCACACACATGGTCAGAATTGCTGGTGCCATGTCTGACTATACACCAGTTACACATGGCATCCCACATGGCTTGGTCCTGGGACCTGTCTTGTTCAGTATATATTTGTCTGATGTACAGGCTACCACAGGGGGAATATGGCTGACCTTGTTCGCACTTGACTGCATACTGGGTGCCATGTTCAACTCTCCAACTGCCACATGCATACTCCAACAGGGTCTCACAGGGATGGATGACTGGTGCCTGAGCCATGTCCTGAAGCTACATGCCATTAGTTGCATAATCATCCCCTTTGGGAATAACAACATGCCCACACATTATCAGATAGTTAGTACTCCATTACATATGGTGGGAGTTGTTAGGTGATTGGGGACATGACTTGTTTGTACTGTCACCTTTGACATTCACATTGCCCAAGTGGTTAGACAGACCTTCTATATAAGCCACCTTATCCCATATGGTTTCACATCTAGATCGAGTGAGGTCATTATGCCCCTATACTCATCACAACCATGCTTGGTTACAATGCCACCTTTGGAGTGTACCTTACCCAACCCCTGCAGCAACTGTACTGGCCACAGAGGTTCCTCACCAGGCAGATGTGGGGACTCACACGGATGACCTGCACAGTTTGGATGCAGTAACCCCAGCTCTACTCAGTCACTTACCACCTGCTCTCATATGCTGTGTGCCTGTTGTTTACAGTAATACCCAACCCAGAATTACTGGACATGCTCCACCTCAGGATGTCCAACTCCCTTGTAGCTACACACTCCAGGGACATATACCCAGCACTGATGTTAATAGGACATGCTGGAGGGACATATTCTTATCCCAGGGCCTCCACTCACTCTGGGTTGTGATCACAGTTACACATAGGCAGAGCCACCCACTGACCACCTACAAGGGACATCTTGATGGCTGTATGGGTGATTGTATGTTTACCCTGGGATATCTTCTGTGTCCCTGCTAGACAGAGGCACACTAGCCTAAACATACATGGGCTATCTTGTGTGACCTACTATTCACTGGCACAGTGTAGTAATCTGACAGAGTTGCAAAAGCCAAACACACTCTGGCTAGGCTGGTACATACCCTAGGGCAGATAGCCTAGTATCGACCTCTGAAGCTATGCTATGTTTGGGATGCACAATATTTCTTGCTGATACTGTTTGCAGGTCTTTATCGTCTCTGCTTTCCCAGCTTCTGTGAACAACTTAGGTATCTGCAGAACATGTTTGATCATGACAGGGTCCCACTATATTATATATGTGTCTGTTGTCATGTACCTGTGTGCACAGGGCAGATTGATGGATAGTTGGAGGTTCCTGGGTTAACACATGCAACTGCCAGATATGTGTGGCCCACTGCTGTACTCAGACATGGCCTAAGTGTGTGAGCATGCCCAGTTCAAACTTTCCATGTTTTGTTGCCTGACATATGTCTCATTTATTCAAGTGTGTGAGCATGCCCAGTGTGACCTTTCAGTATGTTGCGATCTGACATACACTACATTTGTGGATGTGTGTGAACATGTCCAATATTAACTTTTATACTGTGTGTTGGAGGTCATGTTCTGTTCTTACTGCAGGACTCACCTTTGTGTCATAACTCAACAGGGATTATACTGTGCCTACAGGGTTTCCATGAGATACTTTGCATTGACTTATCAACATTCCTTCATATTGGCTGACCACTGCAATACTGTCATGGTTTAGTGGTTCAGTACTTTACCTATAGTGCACAGTATCTTGGTTTGAGGCCCATCACTGCTTTATATTTTCATACTGAGCAGACCAGACTGCTTAAGGGCCAGTTAAGCAAATATGAGCATGTTGGCTGTTGTTCAGTTATGCCCTACTTAGACCAGGCTTGTCTGACATTGCTGTATATTCACCAACTTTGCTGGACATTGGGCAATATTACTCGACATTGACCACAGTTGTACTGGATGGTGTGTGCGATTCTGTTTGTATATACTACATGGTGGTAAATGCTGTTTAGCACTGCCTTAGATTGTTTAACACATAGCAATCATGCCTCAGGTGGTGCTGCAGGGTTGCCTATGTCGGATGCACATACTACACTCCCTGTACATGTTTGACAGCAGGTAGTGTCAACTTAGGCATCCCTTTTACTATACGTGCAAGTCAGAGAGAGGTATCATTTCCAGAGTTCCTACTGAGCCAGTGTATGTGCTATGCATTGCCTCTTTGCCAAGGCCAAAGCATACTGGGCATGCCTCCTTCTGTCTACTGGGGCAGGCTCAGGTTGTTCCTCCTCCGAGTCACACTCTGCCTGTGATGACCTTGGCAATGGTGGGGGGCTGTTTGGCCCAGGCCTATGCTGGTCCTGCTGCAGCTGTTTTTGCAGGATCATATTATGTAGCATAGCACATACCATGACAATTTGGGTACATGTAGTTGGTAAGTACTGCAAGGCTCCACCAGATGTGTCCAGGTACCGGAACTGTGACTTGAGCAGCCCAAACACATGCTTGATTGCATTTCGTTTTTGTGCGTTTGCCTCATTATGGCATTCCTGTTCAGGTCTGTGTGTTTCTGATGGGTGTCATCATCCACTGCTCCAGTGCATAGCCAGCATCCCCCACTAGGTGACCATGTGAGATGTCTCCATTGGCAAATGTCTGGTACAGCTGTGTCAGATGCCAGATATGGGAATCATGGTAGCTTCCAGGGCAGCCAGCACACACATTTAGTATTATGCTCTGGGCATCACACACGACCTGGCAGTTGATGGAGGGGAAGCCCTTGTGGTTGTAGCAGACCCTACCCCGCTCACCAGCTGGTGCTTTGATGCATATGTGCGTGCAGTCTATTGCACCCCCTACCTCAGGGCATTCTGCTATTTGCTGGAAGAGATGCATATTGCTGGCCAATACCTCATGGGAATTTGGGAAATATACATGATCACCGACGTGCTGACATGGCATCCAGGAACTGGTGCAGTACCCTGGATGCTGATGCCTGTGATATCCCCATCATATCACCTGTTGGTGTCTGGAAGGTACCTGTTGCTAATATTCTTAGGCCAACACATACCTTGGTTTCCACTGGGATGGGTTCCCCTCTTTTGGTTCTGTGTGTGAGGCGTGGCCTGCACAGCTCAACAATTTGCTGCAGGAGGTCTCTGTCCACTCTATAGTGCTCCACTATCTCCAGCTCATGTAGCCCCTGGTAGGTTACCCTGTGCCCGTACACTATTCTCCGTCTCCTCACTGTGGGTTGTCCAGCAGCATTTCCATTGTCATCACCCACAGCAAATTGCATATGTCGCCTTTTGACAGCAATGGCAGCCCCTAACATTCCTTTGTCTCAGTAAAGCTTTTTCAGTTTTCACTTCTATTAGCTTACTGCAGTGTCTCTTGTGAGAAACATAACGAACTGTTGTATGCAGAGTTTTAAGTGCTAGGCTGGGCTGGGCTAGTGTACTACCTGTGTAATTGCCTGATTCTGATTGTTTTCACCTGCTAGCTCTGCTAGTACTCCCTGGTAGCTTCCTAGTATCTGTTGTGCTTCCTATTTCCTTTTTATGTTTCCTCAGGGGGCAGCGCCGCACACACAAGCGCAAACATGCTCACAGCAGCTCACATGCGCGCACACATGCTTACACGGACTACAACTTGCTTATTCGGGTTACAATGCGAGCACACCAGTGCAAACGCGCTTACAACACTTTAAACTGCCTTATACATGCTTACTCTGGCTTACACGCGCGCACCCACACTTACACGCGTGCACACTGTCTTACTTGGGTTTACAGGTGCGCACACGCGCGCATACCCGCTCAGCAAGAAACTTCGGTGTTAATCATGGCGTACACCTTCCATTTCTTGACTTTACCTAGCCTACCTGTTGACACACCTCTTTCAATGATGTGTAAATGACAGCTGACACATACCACTCTGCTCCAATTAGCTTCCCTTCTTTCATACATACCCCACTCATGATGTCACCTATCTTCTACTCTGTTACTCCCCTTATCCTACTCCTACACTCCACTGACTGTGCTCATTTGCTATGTAAACCTGTGATTCACTATCCTTATCCTCATTTGCATGGAATTGCCTACTAATTCCTGGTTACATCTCTTAGACTGTGCTTCCCCCCCTTAGCAACCTCTACTCGGTAGCCATGTTGACTTCAGCCTGCCATTCCCTTGCATTGTATATTAACAATTTCTATGATTTCCACGTTTGTGGGTTTAAATTTATATTTTTATGTTTTTTAGAGTGCAGCCCGTTTGCGTGGTGCTGCGCTACACTTAAACATCGGAAATCGGTGAAAAAAAACTATTATTTTTATTTTCATATTGCATCAGGAAACATTACCATTGGCCATATATTTGGCTATTGGCATGCTTCCTCTACTGGATGCAACCTTTATTTGGAGCTGTCATGGCTCTGTTTTGCTATTTTCAGAATGGTACTCAGTTGTCAACTGAGTACATTTCTGCAAATAACACTGCTCTTACTCGGACAGGTACGTGTTTCCTGAATCGCAAATCTACCTCATTTGCATGCCTTTCACCTGCAATTGAGGTCATTTGCATGTCCCTGCCCTGTCCGTATAAGAGCCGTTTTAGGAGCTCTCTTACACGCCCCTACAGGCTGTTCCTGGATCGCTCGTCGGACATGATGGCTGCATGGAGTCTTACTCTACTCTTATACTGCGTGCAAGCCATCGTGAATCCGGCCCGTCGTCTGATTACATAATTAATTTAAACCTCAAATCACAGAAAATTCATATTATGACATACAGCTGACCCCAATGATTAACTTTTTGGTGTGTTAACTAGGCAGTAAACAGCGTACAAAAGATTCATATCAGTATTTCTTCCCAGGTAACAGATATAATAAGGTAAGGTAAAGTAATGAAACTCCAAGTTCATCTATAGACTGAAAATAAAGACTTATTTGCTTTTCTTTTGGGAGGCAGCAAGCAACTCATTTTTTTACCACACGGTTTGCTTGTTTTCTTGTTACAGAGCTCTTTTTGCAAATTCTACAGATTCTAAAATAGATTTTGGGTACATAATACTCAATATAACAAGCTGACAGTATTATAAGATGTAAATAAAAGAAATACACAGATTATGATGAGCAAGTACTCTGTCCTGAAATACTAAATCCCATGAAAATCCCATGTTTTCCAACACTCGAAGAGTTGAGATATGGATCTGCAGATATTGTTCCTGAAAAATGAAACATCAGTGTTCCTACCCACTGGAAAACTTGGTTAGGCATAGTCTATTGACATGAGTTACTCTATGACATTGTCACTGTCATGGCTGGCCTTAGGCAGAGGCCAAGTTGGCGGCTTCCAAAGGTGCCACTCTGGCTTCTCTGGTATGGGCATAGTTCAGGTATTTATTTATTTAATGGTAATGAAAAGCTGCATTTCTTTGGTAAAAAAATAAATACATTAGTAGGAGAATATTTCTGTTATGTATTTATTAATGTAACATGAGCATTGCTCTCATAGCCAGCTTTACCCACCAACGAACCCTGCTGTCACTGGGGGCCCCGTGGTCCAGGGGGCCCCCAACCACCGCAAGTTATCTTATTTTGGTATTTTGTATCATGTTTCTCAACCAACAAAAGTTAGTGAAAGTCTTGTGTACTTAATAAACCAAATGAGTAATAATAACTTACTTATATTTCCTTTAAAATTCAAAGATATCTCTGGTTATATTAACAGTCTTTTGTCAAGTAACAGGCTTCACACAGGCTTCAAACTTTCATTTAAAAATTGTACCACTGACAAAGTGCCTTAATTTATTAAATCTTTCTGGCAGACATTCTCTCAACTAAAGCAAACATTATATTTAACTTTGGGCTTCTATAATATCCATGGCTGCAGCCCCCCTTAATAATCCTTGACTGTGTGAGAGCCCCAAAAAGCTGGTGCTGGTTGTGCTCTTTGTCTGAAACAGGGTTGTGATATAACCCTATCTGGATGAAGCTGATAATCAGTGAATGAACATGAGCAAGGTAAGTGCTAGAGATCATCAGCCCAGAATGACCAGTCTACATGCTTACCTTGGATTTTAAGAAGAGCTGATGCTTCCAGTCTTCGTTGATGGTTTTCTTTTACAGAGAGTTTTATAAATACTGGTAGAACACCAGAAATCTCAACTTAAATCTCAAAAAATAAATAAATAAATAAATGTCAACTTCTTTGCTCAAGAAGTCTTTTCAAGGCCAAAAGTAATAACAAAATAAGGCTCAAAATAAGGAATACGTTTTAAATATTAAGCTAATTCACTTAAAAAGTTAATAGAATAACACACTTTGCATCAAGAAACTCTGATATAGGGAGTTATTGACTGACTGTAATCTTGAATGATTTACAAGCAAATCAAACTTTTTTGCAAGGGACAGGGCAACATTTTGGGTCAAAACTCCAGGATAAAGACATTATGCATTACTCCTCAATGAGGTAAATAAAAGTGAATTACCCCTGCTGCTGTGTGACAACTGCTAAACAGCAGTCACTGATTAGGTGTGACAGTACCAGTGCTGCACAATGTATTGCTATGTGCTGAAATAAGTACAAAACTAGTATAGCTATGGCGTGTGTGTGTGTGTGTGTGTGTGTGTGTGTGTGTGTGTGTGTGTGTGTGTGTGTATGTGTGTGTGTGTGTGTGTGTGTGTATATGTGTGCGTGTGTGTGTGTGTGTGTGTGTGTGTGTGTGTGTGTGTGTGTGTGTGTGTGTGTATGTATGGGGAGGGGGACATGTTTGCAGTGTACTTAAGAGTAACAAGCTGGCCGTGTTTTATTTCACTTCCTGCCACAAACATAGACTTAGAGATGATGGGTAGCCATATTTGGTGGTTTGGTAGGAAGATGTTGTGAGTCAAAACAACTGTTCATTACCATTGTTGTACAGTGAGTAGCATTGCCATTTCATAGTGCTCACAACAATTGTCTTATTAGTTTATTGTGCGCTACTCTTTTGTCAGCTTTGAACATTAAGCATTAGGAAAAATTTATGTCTAACTTGAAAAAAAAAATATGACTGAAATTCTTTTCTTACTCAGTATTTGTTCAAGCCCCTTTGGATTAAAAGGTTAGGAAAATAATCTAAAATGCATCCCAGAGCGTCTATAATCCTATGGCTTCTATTCCTTGACTTAAACTGAGTTATTTCCTAAACAGTTACTTTTCTGCTGTTTTGGTCAAGAAAGGCGTGAAAGGATGCAAGAAAACCTAAAGTTGAACAGCAACACTTAATTTCTTTCCTTAATCATAATTTCTGTTCAAAGTATTATTGGAGGAAAAGGTTGTGTAAAAAAAAAAAACATTAAAAGGGACTTCTGAGCATTTAGAAAGTCAGAGCTTCTTGCACAATCTGATGTGTAAAATGTGAGCCCGAGATATGGGGAGGAGGGAGGCAGAGAGGCGCACAGAAGGATGTGTGTGTGGGGAGGGTGAAACAGTAGGCAGTGCTCAGGGCACCATCTGAAGTGTATGAAAACTTGATATAAGGTATCACTGTTGCAACTAAATGCCAGTAACTGTGATTATCCCTCTGTGAGATGGGCCAACATAGTGTGGTACTATCATTAATGTCATAATGTAAGGGCACTGTAGCTACAGTTCAGTCTGTGTGTGTGTACTACTACTAAAACTCTGCAACATGAATTAAAATGTTGCTTAGGAGGAGTGGCAGTGACAGAGTGATACTTAGATTGAAGTGTCCAGGTGGCCCCCAACTTGTAATTTGCTTGGGACCCCAAAATGTTAACACCAGCTCTGGTTGCCCTAGTGAGGAAGTCCTGTAGATTTGTCTAATCAGTTTGTTGTCCTCCTGCTTTTCCTGCCCAGCATCTACCTAGACAATGAATTGAGCAGATTGTGAGTGGGACAGAGCAAAAGTCAACAAATTCAAAACTGTGACTATCCAACATGAAGTAAACCTCAAGTGATGCATGGGGTATTTTTTTTTTTTTTTTGTTAATGGTAGACAGCCAAATTTTGTAGATGGCTGCTGGAGGCCTGCTAATCCTCATCCATCCCTGATTTTGCAGAATGTGCCTTGTTTTGTCTAATTTATTTTTTCTCCTTCATCATACCTCGTAACTGTCCAGACTTTTGTCTTATACTTTTAGTATGTTGTTTGAATTTTTTTTTTTGGAAAATCATTAAGATCAAAGTCACTAAATAATGACAGACATTTAAGATTTAGACTTCATATTCTTCAGAAATGTATGCTAATGCAAAACCTATTATTATAGCAACTTTCTAAGTTTATAAGAACAATATTTAAAATCTGTCTCTGATTTTTGGGCCTTTATCCCCATTATTTTTTACTTTAATATTTCTTGTGTTTCTAGGTAAAGGGGTACATCCCTCTTTTTTCTCCAGTTAAGGCAATGCGGATTACAGTCAGTCAAAATGCTAGACATTGGAGTTCTGTGATTCTTTTTTCCTCAGAAAATGTTTGTTGATTACAAACCTGTTTTTATAGCAATATTAGTTCAGTAACATAATAATGCTGCCATGTTTTTGTGAAAATATGATAAACTGCTCATTTTTGCTCATTATTCTGACTTTACAGGATTACTGTGATTTGTGTGAAGGAACTTGGAATACTTTAATGTGTGACTACTCTTTCCATGAATCAAAGCTGAAATGCAATCTATAGCTGTTGCTTTTAGCTATAACTGATAGATATGAGTAGGAGCTGCATATAAAAAGTAACTAATCCACTTGCTCTTTTCACAGTTTAAAGTGTCGGTATCTGGATTTTCAGAACTATTATGAACTTGCAGGATTACTATAACTTATAAGAAAAACTTGGAATACCTTAGTGTATAACTACTGTTTCCATGAAACAAAGCTGAAATAAAACACATGCCTCTCATTTATATCTATAACTGCTGAGTGGGGATGGATATTGTCTGTAGAAAGTAGCTAATCTGCTTGTTTTTCTCAGTTTTAACAGTCACTTTCTGGCTTTGCAGGACTAATGTTCATTTCAAGATTAACATGATTTGTGTGAAGCAACTTGAAATACATCTAATATATGGCTAATGTTTGCATGAAGGTTCAAAAATCTTAAATAGAATACATTGTTTTTTTTTATCTCAACTATCTGAAGTGCACACAGTAGTGGGGTTGTAGCTGTCTCTTGAAAGCAGCTGACCTCTTCTTCTTTGCTCAGTTTAAACAGTCTCTATCTGGCTTTCATGACTAGTGTCCATTTCTGTGGAGCAAGATGGACTACTTAACTGGACATCTGTGATATACACAGACAAAGAACCCTTAATTGCCTGGGCTGTCTGTGAGAAAATTGACTAGATGTCTGCTGTTGCTTGCTCATTAAAATGGCTTTTGTAGGATTAATGTGAAATGTGTGAAGTAACTTGAAATAATTTAGTGTAGTAACTGTGTGAAGCAAAGGTGAAGTACATATCATAGACATCCTCTTCTAGCACAGTCACATGTCTGAATTGTGCACATAAGTAGCCATAACTGCCTTGTGGGGGTGGGGATTGTCTGGATGAAAATAACTGACTCTCTTGTGAGTTGCCCTGTTTAAATCATCTTTCAAAAAAATAAGGCATGGGATGTACTGCACAGCATCTAGACTTTCAGAGATTCTTTTGGGCATGGTAACCCCATACTCAAATGATGTAAAATCAGAATTTGACATAGGAATATTAGTGGCCTGTTTTCTGAACTCTAGCTACTTTAAAACTGACCCTTCAAAGAGGTGTGCAGAGGAGTTCATTGAGGTTTCTGTGGGGGGATTGTCTGGGGACATTTCCATTTTCTTCACAAACCTCAGTGTTGTATTCATGCCAGTGTACCTTTTGTTGGGCTGGATGTCTGTGATCACTATTTCTTTAACTTTCCTCACAGTCTTCAAAGTTATGCACAAAGTGTCACTGTAGTTAGCATATGAGCAGTGTGCTGTCTAGGAGTAACAAGCTGGAAATATTACTGCAATCATTTTAACTTTTCTCACAATCAGCAGCAGGTGCATATACTGGTGGCTATTTTTGCGTGACTGTAAGGTGACATGCTGTCTACATGTTTTTTTTCTTTTTTTTTTTAGTTTTGTTCTGCTCTGACAGAGATGTGCAAATACTATGAGTGTCTTTTTGGGGTAGGGGTGAGAAAGTATGCTGGGTATAACTGCAATGACCTGAAACATATATATAATTCTGATCATTTCTGCCTGTGCTTTCATTCCAGTCTAACACTAGAGGGGATCAACAGAATTTATTTATTTATTTATTTATTGAGGAGGTAGAAAAACAGTCACTATTCTCAGATATGGTTTATGTATTCTCACAAACAATTATCTTCTCAGTTTCTTCTGTTGTCAGGCTTGGGCATTAAGAAATGAATAGAATTTATATTTCCCTGGGGAAAAATAAGATGACTAAGACCCCTGACTTATAGGTTCATAGGTCCATAGGTTCATACTAGGCTATCTGCCCTAGGGCATTTATAAGCCTAGCCAGAGTATGTTTGGCTTTCGCCACCCATTTTAAATGAATTTTGCTATGCCCTTTTTCGAGGTTAGTATACTGTGCCTCTGTCTAACAGTGACACAGAAGTGATACCCAGAGTAAACCTACTATCTCCCATCCACTCATCAAGATTCCTCTTGAAGAGAGTCAGTGAGGGACTCTGCCTAACCTGGACTGGGATTTTATTCCAGAGTGAAGGGAGCCTCTGGGTTATGAATCTGTCCCTCCAGCATGTCCTATTTATTTCACTGTTGAGGTTCAAGTCTCGAGCACGTAGCTCGATGGGATTTGGATTTTCTGAGGTGCAGCATGTCCATTAATTCCGGGTTGGACATGGCTTTATATGTCAGGCACAGATCGCCTCTGAGCTGGCGGTATGCCACTGAGTAGAGCTGGAGTTTCTTTAACCGGGCAGCATATGGCATCTGTTTGAGCCCTTTGATCCTCTTGGTGAGGTACTTTTGGGGTCTTTCCAGTTGCTGCTGGTGTCTGGTAAGGTACATCCCAAAAGGGGCATTGTACTCAATTATGGGCCTGATGAGGGATGAGTAAAGAGGCACGATGACCTCCCCTGATCTAGATGTGAATCCCTTCATGATTAGGTGGGCTATATAAAATGTTTTTCTAACTACTTTGGCCATGTGGTTGTCAAATGACAGATTGCTATCAACTTGGGTCCCCAGGTCCCTAATTGCTTTTTCCGTACTTAATGGAGTACCAACTATGTGGTAATTTGTGGGCACTTTGTTTTTGCCAAAGGGGATGACTATACACTTTTTGGCATTTAGCTTGAGGCCATGGCTCTGGCACCAGTTGTCTGTTTCTATGAGGCCCTTTTGTAGGACGCTTGTGTCGGCTGGAGAGTCGATTATGGCACCCAATTTGCAATCATCTGCGAACTTGGTCAGCCACAGTCCTTCCGTGTTAGCCTGTACCTCCGAGAAATATATACCAAACAAGAGAGATCCCAGGACTGAGCCTTGTGGGACGCCACTTGTAACTGGTTTGGAGTCTGACATGGCTCCAGCAATTCTAACCATGTGGGTTCTGTCCTTGTGCCAGTTTGCAGCCCATCTAGTGACATGGGGGTTTATATTTAAGCTGGTGAGCTTATCTATAATGCCCGAGTGGGGTATTGTATCGAAGGCTTTTGCAAGGTCCAGGTAGGCTGTGTGGACCACCTTCCCCTCGTCAATGGCCTTGGTGACTGTTTCAAAGAAATCAACCAGGTTTAAGAGGCAGGATCTGCCCTTAACAAAGCCGAACTGGGTAGGATCCAGTGTCTGTAGGTCCCCAATATCTTTATTTATGAGGTCCATGATGATCCTTTCCATAGCTTTGCAGACAAACCTAGTCAGGCTTATGGGGCGATAGTTTCCAGGATCTGTTGAGGCACCACCTTTGTGGAGATGGACCACTGTTGCTGTACGCCACTCTTTGGGTACATATCCTGTAGTAAGGCTGAGATTGAACAGTAGTTTTATGTTTGGGTTTAGTTCTTCTTGGAGTTCATGTAGGACACAGCCCGGGACACCATGTGGTCCCATTGATGCTGTGTTTTTTGCTTTGGAGAGGGCGGCTCTTACCTGAGCATCTGAGATGTCAGGGGGGCAGCACTCTGCTGGGATAGATATTTGCCCTTTTGGTGGGGAAGGGGGGGAGAAGTTTGCACTGAACCTGTCAGCTAGGATGTTGGCAATGTCTGTGGGTTCGGTGTATTTTTTGTCATTTTGGACTAATTCTGAGCATATCTGGGAATTCCCACCCAGGTTCCTAACATAACTAAAGAAAGCCTTGTGATTATCCTTAGTGTCCTGTGCAATTTTTCACTCAAAGCTGGCCTTAGACGATTTTATGAGTGCCCGTAGATTTTTGCTAATACTGATCAGAGATGCCTTCCCTTTTTGGGATTTTGCTCTATCATGTAGTAGCTTCCTCCTTCTATTGTATAGTTTGTTTATGGCTGGGGTCCACCAGACAGGACGCCTAACTTTGGAGGATTGGGTCTTGGTTTTATTTGGGATTGCATTATCCATGCATTCCTGAAGGTGTTCATAGAATGCGTTTATAAAGGATTCTGCGGTCTGGGCCGTATTTTCCACAGGCCCGGGGGCTTTGAAGGATTCCACCTCGGCTTTGAGGAGTGTGAAATTTGCTTTAGAGAAGTTTTTCACTGTGGTTTACTGGGCAGGGTCTGGGGTCGGAATGTGAATATCTAGTGAGATTAGTTTATGGTCTGATCTTACCAGTGAGGGATACACTTCTGGTCTGGAGCATAGAGTCCCCATGTTGGTGATGATCAGGTCCAGTATGTTTTCCCCTCTTGTGGGAGTGGCAACACGTTGTTCCATAGCATTTTGAGTTTATAAATTCTAGGAATCTTTGGGCTAGGGTGTTGGAGCTAGAGTAATGCTCCCAGTCTATGTTAGGGTAGTTGAAGTCGCCCAATATAATGGTGTTTGGAGAGACCTTCATATTTTCCAGTGTTCTCAGGAAGGCCGAGTGGGGTTCCTGGGTTTGGGAGGTTGGTCTGTAGCAGGTTATAAACTGGAAGGCAGTTTTACCCACTGTTAGTTGCACATGGATAGTCTCTGATGCTTCGTGCTGTGCCACCAACCTGGAGGTGTGGGTATCTTTGACGAATATTGATACTCCCCCACCTTTTGTGGTTCGGTCCACGTTTTGGGTCCAAAAAACATGGTATGACGTATAACCTGGTAGTGCTGGGGTGCTCTCGGGATCCTTGAGCCAGGTTTCTGTTACTGCACAGATATCGATGTTCTCCATGCTAAGGAGAGTTTCGAGTGCGTGCATCTTGAGGTTTAGACTTCTGGCGTTGAGTAGCATTACTCTTAGTTTCTTATCCCTTGTGAAACCTATGGAGGTGGGTTTGTCTTTTGAGCCTTGCCTAAAAAAGGCACTATGGGGGTGGCAAGAGCCTTTGCCAATATCCGAAAGCCCAGGGGTGACAGGTGCAAGCCGTCCCTAGCGAAGCATTGTGGCTTGTCGAGCATGTCATCCCAGGCAGACAAGCATTGGATCCCCTTTGAATGACACCAATACTTAAGCCAATTGTTGAAATTGATCATCTTGTCTTCATATTGTGGCATCATTCTTGGTGAGGGTAAGATGCTACTCAAGGTCAGGGTCATACCGGCCTGGGCTACATGCTCAGAGAGCTCCTCTATGTCTCTTTTCATGCAGTCCAGGGAGGTACATCTCAGGTCATTCACACCAGCATGGACAATGACTGTGTCATATTTGTACTTGCCTTGGAGTGACCTGAGTGCTTGTGTTATGTGGCGGATCCTAGCGCCTGACAGGCAGCTCACCGTGACCTTCTCCTTGTTCAGCCTGGTGAGCGGGACGTCAGTGTGCCTGACGATAGAGTCATCTATTACAAGTTTATCAGGTGTGTTGTTTAGCCTTAAGGGCTGTGACTGTTCGGCACACTGGCTTTGTGAGGTATGTGTTGCACGTGTTTTGTTTTGGGGTAGCGGTTGCTTGGGTGTCTGCTTTGGAGGTCTCTGCTGCTTAGGCAGATTTTTATTTAGAGCCTCCGAGTATGTTTTTGTGTGTTTATGTGTTTGGTTTGCTGTCGTGGTAGGTCTATGTGAGACTGGAATTGTAGTGAGTGTGGTTTCCTTCTCCTCCTGACTGGTTATGCCAGTACTGAGTTGAGAGAGCTTAGCCTCCAGTTTGGCTATATGGTTGCATCTCTCACATGTGTTGGAATTTGTTGGGAGGAGGAGAGGGTTGTCTGTGTACATGAGGCAATTGTAACATTGCCTCAAGATTCCCAGATTCACCAGCTGGACCGGAGAGGAGATTGACAATTGACCATTGGACATGCTAGAATAGCATTGGGAATTCCTTTATAATTGAAAAAAAGTGCCAATGGGGAACAAAGTACTCAAGGGGAGTTTGTCTGGGTGTAGTGCATTTAATTTTTTAGTGCTGACTTATATAATTGCTTTAGTGAGCAAGTGCCAGGCTTTAGAGTGGGAATAGGATGTTTATTATGAGAACTAGATCAGTTCTAAGGGAAAAAGTGAAGAGCAGACTTTGTAAAGCCGAGAATGGTTTAAACCCAATTAAGCGGCGCTGCCCGATGCTGCGCTATGCGCAAAATTGTGCAAAGCCGCGCTAAAGCGGGTTTTATACAGGGGGACTTGAAAGAGCTAGAAATTGGCCCAAAATGGCCAATAGACTACCAGATTCTTGTGCTGGGAACACTCCTCCAGGGATAGATAGGCTGCTCCAAGCTTCCCACTGCCACTGGTGAACAAAGAAGCCTCCCTTTATCCAAGAAAGGAAATGGGCAACACAGGAACTTTCCAAAGGTCCAGAATACAGCAAAGCCTGTATTTAGACTACTGTAGGTCAGGAAAGATGGGAAACAAGGAACATTTTTTTTCTTTTTTGCAACAAACAGCAGGAAAATGCAATAAATATGTAACACAGGCTAGAGCACTTGAGTGTGTAGCCTCAACAGGTAAATGCAACAAACAGGACAAACTTTAAAAGTGCAGGTGCAAAAACAACTTTAAACAGTTTAAAACAGTTCAAGAAGCAGAAATACTTGCAGTTTAGCTAGATTGGACAGTTGCCCAGGTAGTAGCAGGAAAAAAAACAATTTTATCAGGTTAACAGTCACTCTTTTAGCCTCTCTGCTGCTAGCACCACTGTGCATGACCATGAGGAGCTTGGCTGAGTAGTAACAAGCGCACAAACCGTGCCAAAGTGGGTTTTATACAGGGGGACTTGAAAGAGCTAGAAATTGACCCAAAATAGCCAATAGACTACCAGATTCTTGTGCTAGGAACACTCCTCCATGGATAGATAGGCTGCTCTAAGCTCCCCACTGCCACTGGTGAACAAAAAAGCCTTCCTTTATCCAAGAAAGGAAATGGGCAACACAGGAACTTTCCAAAAGTCCAGAATACAGCAAAGCCTGTATTTGGACTACTCTATGTCAGGAAAGATGGGAAACAAGGATCATTTTTTTTTTGCAACAAACAGCAGAAAAATGCAATAAATATGTAACACAGGCTAGCACACTTGAGTGTGTAGCCTCAACAGGTAAATCCAACAAACAGGACAAACTTTAACTTACAAGGGCAAAAGCTCACTAAAGCTGGCTTTAAAGCAGGGGGTTAGAAAGAGATAGGAAATGGCCCAAAATGGCCAATAAGCTGCAGGTCACTGGGCTAGAACCACTCCTCAAGGGACAGATAGGCTGCTCAGAGCTCC
Organism: Protopterus annectens; assembly: GCF_019279795.1. Taxonomy (NCBI): domain Eukaryota; kingdom Metazoa; phylum Chordata; order Ceratodontiformes; family Protopteridae; genus Protopterus; species Protopterus annectens. Next base: position 878,564,796 of record NC_056728.1, on the reverse strand, counting down.
TCACTTTCACTGGTGAACAAAGAAGCTTCCTCCTATCCAAATAAGGATACGGGCAACACAGGAACTATGACACAGCCCAGAGATCAGCAATACCTGAAGACTGGACTATTCTAGTGCAGTAAAGGCGGGAAACAAGGATTTTTTTTTTACAAAGTAGCAGAAATTAGGTACAGAAACATAGTTAATGCTTTAATTCAGCTAGCACACTTGAGTGTGCAGCCTACCAGTTAAACTAAGCAAAAACAAACTTTAAAAGTGCAAAAAAAACTCAGAAATATAGGCAGGAATGCAATAAAACAACTTTGCAGAGCTTATTTAGTTAAAGAAACAGAGAAGTCTATATATACAGAAAAGCAGCTAAAACACACAAACACTTCAGATGCAGTGCAACTTAGAGCACTTGAGTTGTAGCAATATTAAGGCAATTACAGTTATAATAAATGCTCTGAAATATAGTCTATATTTCCAAAATGTTTGAGAAGCACAGTCAGAACACAAGGAGGTTCAGGCAAAAAAAAAAAAGTTTTTTTCTTTCTTTTTTTTTTTTTTTGAAAGGGAAAAAGAAGAAACAGAAGGCCTTATCAAATATTCTCTCTGTACTAGGTAGAATGAGCTAATGACACTAGTCTGGGAGGCGTGTCACAGATGAGATTTACAGTAGGGGAGGGCAACTGCAAAGCCACCAAGTATAAGAGCAAGACACCAACTGGGCGGGAGGGTGGAGACAATAACCTAAAGCCAGTAGCACTAGAGAAAGCCACAAACAGATAAAGATTTGTAAAGATACAGAATGCTTTTAACTGCAGACAAATCAGTTACTTGTGCAGATTAGTTACTAGCAATAAAATACATTTGAAGACTAAAAAGCAGATAATAAAAGTGCTATATATTAATTGTTAAAAACAATAATCTGTATAAATAATCGAAAGAAAACATGATACTAATATATCTCAGCTAACAGCTGTGGTCAACAACTCTTATCCACTCTGCTCAGTGTGTATAGACAGAAACCATATCAAAGTTCGGGCTTAAATACCAGAAGAACAACTTTTTTTTTTACAAGAACACAAAAGAACCAGCCCCCACTCAGCAGACTATTAACACAATATAGCCAAGTTAATGAGAAGCTTCAGCTAGAAACAATAGCCTATAGCCAGTAGCACTAGAGAAAGCCACAAACAGATAAAGATTTGTAAAGATACAGAATGCTTTTAACTGCAGACAAATCAGTTACTTGTGCAGATTAGTTAATAGCAGTAAAATACACTTGAAGACTAAAAAGCAGACAATAAAAGTGCTCTATATTAATTGTTAAAACAATAATCTGTATAAATAATTGAAAAAAAAACAGGATACTTATATATCTCAGCTAACAGCTGCGGTCAACAACTCTTATCCACTCTGCTCAGTGTGTATAGACAGAAACCCTATCAAAGTTAGGGCTTAAATACCAGAAGAACAACTTTTTTTTTTACAAGAACACAAAAGAACCAGCCCCCACTCAGCAGACTATTAACACAATATAGCCAAGTTAAAGAGAGGCTTCAGCTAGAAACAATAGCCTACAGCCAGTAGCACTAGAGAAAGCCACAAACAGATAAAGATTTGCAAAGATACAGAATACTTTTAACTGCAGACAAATCAGTTACTTGTGCAGATTAGTTAATAGCAATAAAATACACTTGAAGACTAAAAAGCAGACAATAAAAGTGCTATATATTAATTGTTAAAAACAATAATCTGCATAAATAATCGAAAAAACAGGATACTTATATATCTCAGCTAACAGCTGTGGTCAACAACTCTTATCCACTCTGCTCAGTGTGTATAGACAGAAACCCTATCAAAGTTAGGGCTTAAATACCAGAAGAACAACTTTTTTTTTTTACAAGAACTCAAAAGAACCAGCCCCCACTCAGCAGACTATTAACACAATATAGCCAAGTTAAAGAGAGGCTTCAGCTAGAAACAATAGCCTACAGCCAGTAGCACTAGAGAAAGCCACAAACAGATAAAGATTTGTAAAGATACAGAATGCTTTTAACTGCAGACAAATCAGTTACTTGTGCAGATTAGTTAATAGCAATAAAATACACTCGAAGACTAAAAAGCAGACAATAAAAGTGCTATATATTAATTGTCAAAAACAATAATCCCATTTATTCCCCTATGTGGAAGACTGTCAAAAGCCTTATAGCAATACAAGACAAGCAATATGCGGTGGCAACCCTTCATCCAGAGCTACTGTTGTATCTTCACGGTCTACCATAAAACTTAAAATGCAAGAAAACTCCTTTACAAACCCATACCTCTAGATATGTAACAGAATTATATCCCCTGTGTCATTCTGGGAACACTTCATTATGAAGTTTTTTGTGATTATATGTAGAATACTTGGTATGCTGATACTTCTGAAATTCAGGCACTTGTACCTCTCCCTGTGTAAATAATTACCACTGCACCATATTTTCATGAGTCCTAGACTTCCCCACTGTTCATTACACTTGTGTGCAGTAAGTATATAAGTTAAAGAAAGGAAAGCATAAACATCACATATGTAATATGAAATGGTATTACAGAACAGTAAGTATACATCCTGTTACTAAAGGCTAAATCAGATTATATTTAGTATAACAAGTATAGTTAAGAGTCAGAAGAATCATATTAAAGAAGTCCTCTTACACAGAATTCAATGGATTATAGTATATGTGTGTTGTGTATAGTGTCTGATAGTTACAAGGTGAAATATATTGCTGTGATTGTTCCTTTAGTTTTCAACCCAACCTGAGAGGGATACACAGTAGATGATTATCTTTCGGAAGGAATATGGAGGCAAATACTTTGAAAACACATGGCTGTTATGTGGTCTGGTTATCTTATGGGAAATGTATATGTCTGTGAACAATGTAAGAGTAAAGGTATCTTTTTTGACATAGATATAGTGTTTTCTTTGTATAAGCCTAGAAATTAAGCCATATTAAAGCAGACATATATTTTCAGTTTACATTTTATATGCAGATTCAACAAAAAGGAATGTTTCCAAAACCTACAGTCAAGAATGCTGATAAGATTAAAAAGTGCTAACAGAATATACAGTCCATTGAGTACAAACAGATCTTGTTTAGATGGTACAAGGCTTGGGAACCAAGGTTAAGGAGGTGTATAGAAATTTACAGGGTTTTGGTGTTATTAAGAGATACTTCCAACACAGTTAGTTCATTTGGACTGATATGCAGAAAGTCATTGTAGTGCAGTCCTTAGAAGTTTGGTACAGACACTTGACAGTGAGTGCAGAAGTCAGGTCAAATATCCAGCATCCCAGAATATTAGTTATATTATTCAGGAGGAAAGGAACACAAAAGAACCAGCCCCCACTCAGCAGACTATTAAGCAGAAGATACAGACATAATTATCAGCACTGTTATTGGAGACAGTAAGATATGACATTCTGAGTACAGAATTTACAGACAGTGTAATGAGTGCAGAAGCTAAGGACATTAAGATTTGATTCAGATATTGTTGACATCTACCTCCACCATACATAATAAAATATTCTTAACTGAACTATAGTGTATGTGGACTTTCATTCTCAATGGAGGAACAATATTTGCAGTTAAAATAAGTTCCTAACCCCATAGCAACATTGCAAATCTATCAGAAGACAGATTTTGTGTATTTCATAGAGCAGCAATGTACCTACTTCAGAAAATCTACAGTAAAGTCTCAAGGAACTTCAGACCTTCAAAAATACAGTGTAAAGGTCATAATCTGGTTAACAGCAACACATCAAAAACTTCACCATCTCCAAAGCAGACAATAGACTTTCAAGTTTCCAGTGAGACATCACAGAGCCAAGAAAATACTTACAAGATGAAGTTGGAAAAAGCTGAGAAACATCTGGCAACCTTCTTAAAGCAACTTCAACTTTCCTTATGTGAGCATTCATTTTTGTTACAGTGCATTTTCTAGCAAAATCAGACAGCAAATCTCAGAAAGGTTTAAATACATCAGTAAATGTAAATTGTATAAATATGTCAAACAGTAGTTCTACAGTAAAGGCATCTATAAATGTATGGTTTAAAGTTAAAAATTGGGTAAAGCAGTCTAAAAAATATGCTCCAGAAATATTCATTTAAATTTCAGTTCTGCTAGTTCAGGAATGAATCTTTCTAGATGCAAAAAGGTTAAAGCACAGAAGAACACTCATGTTTCATAATTTACAGTATGATTCAGTTTCTAATGCCAATTTAATTTCAGAATTAAATACAAATTCTAGTTTATAGTCTTCATAAATCAGTGTAAATGCTACAGCACATGTAATTCAAAATACAGAGTTAAGTGGCAGTATTGCAGATACAGACTTAAACACAGTCAGTGTAAGTAACATGCAGATTTTCAGACAAAACACAAAGCAAACATTTGCAATGTCTCAAGTTCACATTATTTCAAATACAGATGTTCAGAATGTAATAAATTCTAATTTGTTTTCAGAAGCCAGTGCAAATATTGCACTGAAAGAGGATAAAAGGATCAAAATGCAGACTTTGATCAGTTTGATAAAGGCAACACCAGCATAAATGTTATACAGACTTCAGGTAAAAATAAAGAAGAAATGCATACCATACGTCAAGTCAATGCTATCACTACTGTTTCAGGGCAAAATAAAGAAGAAACACATACCATATCTCAAGTCATTGTTGTTCCTAGTTCTGTAACATAGGATTTTCAGCTTGTCTATAAATGGTGTGGCAGTCCAGTACCAAACCAGATTATTTGTCATTGCTTAAGCTTGAGAGAAATGACAATATTTCATTGCTTACAGAAATGAAGTTATGGAATAATGTACTGATTAATACAGGCACATCAATTTCAGTTACAAATAAACCTCTACTAGAGGACATGACTGCAGTTATATCAGGATTTGAAGGGTCAAAAGTTACAGCAGTGAGCAGTTCTGAGTGTAACAGTACTGTACTAGGCATGGACATGTCTTCACAGCTACATTTTGTTTTAGACTTCAGTAACAAGATTTTATGGAAAAATGAAAATGATCCAGAATGTACAATAGTACACACAGATGACACGTATAAGAATTTTTGTGCAATAGAGTATGCAAATGTACAGAATTTGAAGACTTGGTTACAACACGAATATGCAGATTCATGGGTTAAAGGTAACATACATTCTGGTTCTGCTGCTACAGCTGAATTGCAGGCTGTCAAGTTACCACATTTTCAGAAACATTATCTTATTCTCAAAAAAGCAAAGACAGACTGGAAAAGACACTTCCTTTATGGCCAGTAAGAAAAAGGTAACCATGTCAGACTAGTACCATTTGAAAATTGGTATACATATTTACCATTCTGAAACCATATGTGTATGGTATACCAGAAATGAAAGTCAAGTTAAGTCATAGAATAAAGGGTATGCAGTTACAGATCTGGCAATTTTTTTTTTGCTTTATTCTTTTATTTAGCAGACCTTATTAAGACCTTTGAATTATGATAGTAAAGTGTTGCAATGCACAAATAATATCTTGATACAGAGACACAAGAACATTTACAGATATTAAATGCTGTTCTGATACTTTACAGGATGTTGAATTTAAAGTGAATGTTACAGTTTAAAAGTGACAGTGAAGTCAGGAGTTTGGACCCCATGCAAGAAAAAAGTGAAAAAGCTCAGGTTCAAAGCTCACGATAGGAAAATAATGCAATGTAATTTTACTATATAAAGAACCTTCATTTACTTGAATAAAGGATAAACAAGTAAAGTTTCAGAATCAGATCAGCTAAATTCTAGTAAAGAATGTATATATGTAAACAGTTCAAGATTTTATATATTTCATGCAGAACTTGCAGTTTACCAAGCACACCGGGGACCCAGACACATAAATGAGCTATCAGATTACAGTTCAGCTCAGTCAGCTGAATTAAAGACAGTACTGTATGCCATAAAACAGTATGGTAAAGATGAATTAAATCTCAATAGTGACAGTTTTATGCTGTAACAGTTGTCACTATTTATCCAAGAAAATTAAAGTCAGTAGTGATAAATCCTTGCAGTATTTATTAGCACTGAAAGAGTTAAATTATGTCAGCTAAAAGAACAGATACATTTAAGGCAGTGGGCAGAGACCTACACACTGAAGAATTTTTTTTGCAAATTACAACCTGCGGGTCACAGAGTAAACACAGAAAATTTAACAGTTAAGATTAATTTTATAAAGGTACAGAAATACAAAAAAAAAACACAAATTGTTAACCATCTTAGTAGGAACCTCATTATCCTTAATCTTATCTTCACAAATATGGTAACTTCTTGCACAACTCCATATGCATCACAATGCTTTGTTAAATCAGACCATAACTTAGAGACCTTTTCCTTTAAAACTGATGGTACTTCCTCTGTAAATTTATTTGTATTTATGACTTCTCAAAAGCAAACCTTCTTCAGTTACTTAATGGGCTACATAAATTCTGCAGCACTCCTCCTTTGCTTGATCCCATCAGTAAAACTGCTGCCTATGCCTCTTACTTCTAGACCTACTTAAATAGTTGTATTGGTCAGTCTAGCCCTAGCTGCACTAAATTTAATGAGCAATTTTAAAAAATAAACCCCTGTGATGGGATATCAATATAAATAAATTATAAAACAAGAGAAATAAATAGCTTAATGCTTATAAGAGATCTCATTCTCTCTACCTTAAGAACACTCTTAAGCAAACTAGTACAAAAGCTTAAGGGAATCATTAGGAAGCTGAAAGCTAACATTCAACTAAAAGCAGACACTACAGCTCTACTCAGTCACTTACCACCTGCTCTCATATGCTGTGTGCCTGTTGTTTACAGTAATACCCAACCCAGAATTACTGGACATGCTCCACCTCAGGATGTCCAACTCCCTTGTAGCTACACACTCCAGGGACATATACCCAGCACTGATGTTAATAGGACATGCTGGAGGGACATATTCTTATCCCAGGGCCTCCACTCACTCTGGGTTGTGATCACAGTTACACATAGGCAGAGCCACCCACTGACCACCTACAAGGGACATCTTGATGGCTGTATGGGTGATTGTATGTTTACCCCTGGGATATCTTCTGTGTCCCTGCTAGACAGAGGCACACTAGCCTAAACGTACATGGGCTATCTTGTGTGACCTACTATTCACTGGCACAGTGTAGTAATCTGACAGAGTTGCAAAAGCCAAACACACTCTGGCTAGGCTGGTACATACCCTAGGGCAGATAGCCTAGTATCGACCTCTGAAGCTATGCTATGTTCGGGATGCACAATATTTCTTGCTGATACTGTTTGCAGGTCTTTATCGTCTCTGCTTTCCCAGCTTCTGTGAACAACTTAGGTATCTGCAGAACATGTTTGATCATGACAGGGTCCCACTATATTATATATGTGTCTGTTGTCATGTACCTGTGTGCACAGGGCAGATTGATGGATAGTTGGAGGTTCCTGGGTTAACACATGCAACTGCCAGATATGTGTGGCCCACTGCTGTACTCAGACATGGCCTAAGTGTGTGAGCATGCCCAGTTCAAACTTTCCATGTTTTGTTGCCTGACATATGTCTCATTTATTCAAGTGTGTGAGCATGCCCAGTGTGACCTTTCAGTATGTTGCGATCTGACATACACTACATTTGTGGATGTGTGTGAACATGTCCAATATTAACTTTTATACTGTGTGTTGGAGGTCATGTTCTGTTCTTACTGCAGGACTCACCTTTGTGTCATAACTCAACAGGGATTATACTGTGCCTACAGGGTTTCCATGAGATACTTTGCATTGACTTATCAACATTCCTTCATATTGGCTGACCACTACAATACTGTCATGGTTTAGTGGTTCAGTACTTTACCTATAGTGCACAGTATCTTGGTTTGAGGCCCATCACTGCTTTATATTTTCATACTGAGCAGACCAGACTGCTTAAGGGCCAGTTAAGCAAATATGAGCATGTTGGCTGTTGTTCAGTTATGCCCTACTTAGACCAGGCTTGTCTGACATTGCTGTATATTCACCAACTTTGCTGGACATTGGGCAATATTACTCGACATTGACCACAGTTGTACTGGATGGTGTGTGCGATTCTGTTTGTATATACTACATGGTGGTAAATGCTGTTTAGCACTGCCTTAGATTGTTTAACACATAGCAATCATGCCTCAGGTGGTGCTGCAGGGTTGCCTATGTCGGATGCACATACTACACTCCCTGTACATGTTTGACAGCAGGTAGTGTCAACTTAGGCATCCCTTTTACTATATGTGCGAGTCAGAGAGAGGTATCATTTCCAGAGTTCCTACTGAGCCAGTGTATGTGCTATGCATTGCCTCTTTGCCAAGGCCAAAGCATACTGGGCATGCCTCCTTCTGTCTACTGGGGCAGGCTCAGGTTGTTCCTCCTCCGAGTCACACTCTGCCTGTGATGACCTTGGCAATGGTGGGGGGCTGTTTGGCCCAGGCCTATGCTGGTCCTGCTGCAGCTGTTTTTGCAGGATCATATTATGTAGCATAGCACATACCATGACAATTTGGGTACATGTAGTTGGTGAGTACTGCAAGGCTCCACCAGATGTGTCCAGGTACCGGAACTGTGACTTGAGCAGCCCAAACACATGCTTGATTGCATTTCGTTTTTGTGCGTTTGCCTCATTATGGCATTCCTGTTCAGGTCTGCGTGTGTTTCTGATGGGTGTCATCATCCACTGCTCCAGTGCATAGCCAGCATCCCCCACTAGGTGACCATGTGAGATGTCTCCATTGGCAAATGTCTGGTACAGCTGTGTCAGATGCCAGATATGGGAATCATGGTAGCTTCCAGGGCAGCCAGCACACACATTTAGTATTATGCTCTGGGCATCACACACGACCTGGCAGTTGATGGAGGGGAAGCCCTTGTGGTTGTAGCAGACCCTACCCCGCTCACCAGCTGGTGCTTTGATGCATATGTGCGTGCAGTCTATTGCACCCCCTACCTCAGGGCATTCTGCTATTTGCTGGAAGAGATGCATATTGCTGGCCAATACCTCATGGGAATTTGGGAAATATACATGATCACCGACGTGCTGACATGGCATCCAGGAACTGGTGCAGTACCCTGGATGCTGATGCCTGTGATATCCCCATCATATCACCTGTTGGTGTCTGGAAGGTACCTGTTGCTAATATTCTTAGGCCAACACATACCTTGGTTTCCACTGGGATGGGTTCCCTCTTTGGTTCTGTGTGTGAGGCGTGGCCTGCACAGCTCAACAATTTGCTGCAGGAGGTCTCTGTCCACTCTATAGTGCTCCACTATCTCCAGCTCATGTAGCCCCTGGTAGGTTACCCTGTGCCCGTACACTATTCTCCGTCTCCTCACTGTGGGTTGTCCAGCAGCATTTCCATTGTCATCACCCACAGCAAATTGCATATGTCGCCTTTTGACAGCAATGGCAGCTCCTAACATTCCTTTGTCTCAGTAAAGCTTTTTCAGTTTTCACTTCTATTAGCTTACTGCAGTGTCTCTTGTGAGAAACATAACAAACTGTTGTATGCAGAGTTTTAAGTGCTAGGCTGGGCTGGGCTAGTGTACTTCCTGTGTAATTGCCTGATTCTGATTGTTTTCACCTGCTAGCTCTGCTAGTACTCCCTGGTAGCTTCCTAGTATCTGTTGTGCTTCCTATTTCCTTTTTATGTTTCCTCAGGGGGCAGCGCCGCACACACAAGCGCAAACATGCTCACAGCAGCTCACATGCGTGCACACATGCTTACACGGACTACAACTTGCTTATTCGGGTTACAATGCGAGCACACCAGTGCAAACGCGCTTACAACACTTTAAACTGCCTTATACATGCTTACTCTGGCTTACACGCCAATTCCACACTTACACGCTGCACACTGTCTTACTTGTTTACAGGTGACACGCCACAAGTATACTCAGCAAGAAACTTCGGTGTTAATCATGGCGTACACCTTCCATTTCTTGACTTTACCTAGCCTACCTGTTGACACACCTCTTTCAATGATGTGTAAATGACAGCTGACACATACCACTCTGCTCCAATTAGCTTCCCTTCTTTCATACATACCCCACTCATGATGTCACCTATCTTCTACTCTGTTACTCCCCTTATCCTACTCCTACACTCCACTGACTGTGCTCATTTGCTATGTAAACCTGTGATTCACTATCCTTATCCTCATTTGCATGGAATTGCCTACTAATGCCTGGTTACATCTCTTAGACTGTGCTTCCCCCCCTTAGCAACCTCTACTCGGTAGCCATGTTGACTTCAGCCTGCCATTCCCTTGCATTGTATATTAACAATTTCTATGATTTCCACGTTTGTGGGTTTAAATTTATATTTTTATGGTTTTTAGAGTGCAGCCCGTTTGCTTGGTGCTGCGCTACACTTAAACATCGGAAATCGGTGAAAAAAAACCTATTATTTTTATTTTCATATTGCATCAGGAAACATTACCATTGGCCATATATTTGGCTATTGGCATGCTTCCTCTACTGGATGCAACCTTTATTTGGAGCTGTCATGGCTCTGTTTTGCTATTTTCAGAACAGTACTCAGTTGTCAACTGAGTACATTTCTGCAAATAACACTGCTCTTACTCGGACAGGTACGGGTACGGAAAGCCACAAACAGATAAAGATTTGTAAAGATACAGAATGCTTTTAACTGCAGACAAATCAGTTACTTGTGCAGATTAGTTAATAGCAATAAAATACACTTGAAGACTAAAAAGCAGACAATAAAAGTGCTATATATTAATTGTTAAAAACAATAATCTGCATAAATAATCGATAAAAAACAGGATACTTATATATCTCAGCTAACAGCTGCGGTCAACGACTCTTATCCACTCTGCTCAGTGTGTATAGACAGAAACCCTATCAAAGTTAGGGCTTAAATACCAGAAGAACAACTTTTTTTTACAAGAACACAAAAGAACCAGCCCCCACTCAGCAGACTATTAACACAATATAGCCAAGTTAAAGAGAGGCTTCAGCTAGAAACAATAGCCTACAGCCAGTAGCACTAGAGAAAGCCACAAACAGATAAAGATTTGTAAAGATACAGAATGCTTTTAACTGCAGACAAATCAGTTACTTGTGCAGATTAGTTAATAGCAATAAAATACACTCGAAGACTAAAAAGCAGACAATAAAAGTGCTATATATTAATTGTCAAAAACAATAATCCCATTTATTCCCCTATGTGGAAGACTGTCAAAAGCCTTATAGCAATACAAGACAAGCAATATGCGGTGGCAACCCTTCATCCAGAGCTACTGTTGTATCTTCACGGCCTACCATAAAACTTAAAATGCAAGAAAACTCCTTTACAAACCCATACCTCTAGATATGTAACAGAATTATATCCCCTGTGTCATTCTGGGAACACTTCATTATGAAGTTTTTTGTGATTATATGTAGAATACTTGGTATGCTGATACTTCTGAAATTCAGGCACTTGTACCTCTCCCTGTGTAAATAATTACCACTGCACCATATTTTCATGAGTCCTAGACTTCCCCACTGTTCATTACACTTGTGTGCAGTAAGTATATAAGTTAAAGAAAGGAAAGCATAAACATCACATATGTAATATGAAATGGTATTACAGAACAGTAAGTATACATCCTGTTACTAAAGGCTAAATCAGATTATATTTAGTATAACAAGTATAGTTAAGAGTCAGAAGAATCATATTAAAGAAGTCCTCTTACACAGAATTCAATGGATTATAGTATATGTGTGTTGTGTATAGTGTCTGATAGTTACAAGGTGAAATATATTGCTGTGATTGTTCCTTTAGTTTTCAACCCAACCTGAGAGGGATACACAGTAGATGATTATCTTCGGAAGGAATATGGAGGCAAATACTTTGAAAACACATGGCTGTTATGTGGTCTGGTTATCTTATGGGAAATGTATATGTCTGTGAACAATGTAAGAGTAAAGGTATCTTTTTTGACATAGATATAGTGTTTTCTTTGTATAAGCCTAGAAATTAAGCCATATTAAAGCAGACATATATTTTCAGTTTACATTTTATATGCAGATTCAACAAAAAGGAATGTTTCCAAAACCTACAGCCAAGAATGCTGATAAGATTAAAAAGTGCTAACAGAATATACAGTCCATTGAGTACAAACAGATCTTGTTTAGATGGTACAAGGCTTGGGAACCAAGGTTAAGGAGGTGTATAGAAATTTACAGGGTTTTGGTGTTATTAAGAGATACTTCCAACACAGTTAGTTCATTTGGACTGATATGCAGAAAGTCATTGTAGTGCAGTCCTTAGAAGTTTGGTACAGACACTTGACAGTGAGTGCAGAAGTCCGGTCAAATATCCAGCATCCCAGAATATTAGTTATATTATTCAGGAGGAAAGGAACACAAAAGAACCAGCCCCCACTCAGCAGACTATTAAGCAGAAGATACAGACATAATTATCAGCACTGTTATTGGAGACAGTAAGATATGACATTCTGAGTACAGAATTTACAGACAGTGTAATGAGTGCAGAAGCTAAGGACATTAAGATTTGATTCAGATATTGTTGACATCTACCTCCACCATACATAATAAAATATTCTTAACTGAACTATAGTGTATGTGGACTTTCATTCTCAATGGAGGAACAATATTTGCAGTTAAAATAAGTTCCTAACCCCATAGCAACATTGCAAATCTATCAGAAGACAGACTTTGTGTATTTCATAGAGCAGCAATGTACCTACTTCAGAAAATCTACAGTAAAGTCTCAAGGAACTTCAGACCTTCAAAAATACAGTGTAAAGGTCATAATCTGGTTAACAGCAACACATCAAAAACTTCACCATCTCCAAAGCAGACAATAGACTTTCAAGTTTCCGGTGAGACATCACAGAGCCAAGAAAATACTTACAAGATGAAGTTGGAAAAAGCTGAGAAACATCTGGCAACCTTCTTAAAGCAACTTCAACTTTCCTTATGTGAGCATTCATTTTTGTTACAGTGCATTTTCTAGCAAAATCAGACAGCAAATCTCAGAAAGGTTTAAATACATTAGTAAATGTAAATTGTATAAATATGTCAAACAGTAGTTCTACAGTAAAGGCATCTATAAATGTATGGTTTAAAGTTAAAAATTGGGTAAAGCAGTCTAAAAAATATGCTCCAGAAATATTCATTTAAATTTCAGTTTTGCTAGTTCAGGAATGAATCTTTCTAGATGCAAAAAGGTTAAAGCACAGAAGAACACTCATGTTTCATAATTTACAGTATGATTCAGTTTCTAATGCCAATTTAATTTCAGAATTAAATACAAATTCTAGTTTATAGTCTTCATAAATCAGTGTAAATGCTACATCACATGTAATTCAAAATACAGAGTTAAGTGGCAGTATTGCAGATACAGACTTAAACACAGTCAGTGTAAGTAACATGCAGATTTTCAGACAAAACACAAAGCAAACATTTGCAATGTCTCAAGTTCACATTATTTCAAATACAGATGTTCAGAATGTAATAAATTCTAATTTGTTTTCAGAAGCCAGTGCAAATATTGCACTGAAAGAGGATAAAAAGGATCAAAATGCAGACTTTGATCAGTTTGATAAAGGCAACACCAGCATAAATGTTATACAGACTTCAGGTAAAAATAAAGAAGAAATGCATACCATACGTCAAGTCAATGCTATCACTACTGTTTCAGGGCAAAATAAAGAAGAAACACATACCATATCTCAAGTCATTGTTGTTACTAGTTCTGTAACATAGGATTTTCAGCTTGTCTATAAATGGTGTGGCAGTCCAGTACCAAACCAGATTATTTGTCATTGCTTAAGCTTGAGAGAAATGACAATATTTCATTGCTTACAGAAATGAAGTTATGGAATAATGTACTGATTAATACAGGCACATCAATTTTAGTTACAAATAAACCTCTACTAGAGGACATGACTGCAGTTATATCAGGATTTGAAGGGTCAAAAGTTACAGCAGTGAGCAGTTCTGAGTGTAACAGTACTGTACTAGGCATGGACATGTCTTCACAGCTACATTTTGTTTTAGACTTCAGTAACAAGATTTTATGGAAAAATGAAAATGATCCAGAATGTACAATAGTACACACAGACGACATGTATAAGAATTTTTGTGCAATAGAGTATGCAAATGTACAGAATTTGAAGACTTGTTACAACACGAATATGCAGATTCATGGGTTAAAGGTAACATACATTCTGGTTCTGCTGCTACAGCTGAATTGCAGGCTGTCAAGTTACCACATTTTCAGAAACATTATCTTATTCTCAAAAAAGCAAAGACAGACTGGAAAAGAAACTTCCTTTATGGCCAGTAAGAAAAAGGTAACCATGTCAGACTAGTACCATTTGAAAATTGGTATACATATTTACCATTCTGAAACCATATGTGTATGGTATACCAGAAATGAAAGTCAAGTTAAGTCACAGAATAAAGGGTATGCAGTTACCGATCTGGCAATTTTTTTTTTTGCTTTATTCTTTTATTTAGCAGACCTTATTAAGACCTTTGAATTATGATAGTAAAGTCTTGCAATGCACAAGTAATATCTTGATACAGAGACACAAGAACATTTACAGATATTAAATGCTGTTTTGATACTTTACAGGATGTTGAATTTAAAGTGAATGTTACAGTTTAAAAGTGACAGTGAAGTCAGGAGTTTGGATCCCATGCAAGAAAAAAGTGAAAAAGCTCAGGTTCAAAGCTCATGATAGGAAAATAATGCAATGTAATTTTACTATATAAAGAACCTTCATTTACTTGAATAAAGGATAAACAAGTAAAGTTTCAGAATCAGATCAGCTAAATTCTAGTAAAGAATGTATATATGTAAACAGTTCAAGATTTTATATATTTCATGCAGAACTTGCAGTTTACCAAGCACACCGGGGACCCAGACACATAAATGAGCTATCAGATTACAGTTCAGCTCAGTCAGCTGAATTAAAGACAGTACTGTATGCCATAAAACAGTATGGTAAAGATGAATTAAATCTCAATAGTGACAGTTTTATGCTGTAACAGTTGTCACTATTTATCCAAGAAAATTAAAGTCAGTAGTGATAAATCCTTGCAGTATTTAGTAGCACTGAAAGAGTTAAATTGTCAGCTAAAAGAACAGATACATTTAAGGCAGTGGGCAGAGACCTACACACTGAAGAATTTTTTTTGCAAATTACAACCTGCGGGTCACAGAGTAAACACAGAAAATTTAACAGTTAAGATTAATTTTATAAAGGTACAGAAATACAAAAAAAACACAAATTGTTAACCATCTTAGTAGGAACCTCATTATCCTTAATCTTATCTTCACAAATATAGTCACTTCTTGCACAACTCCATATGCATCACAATGCTTTGTTAAATCAGACCATAACTTAGAGACCTTTTCCTTTAAAACTGATGGTACTTCCTCTGTAAATTTATTTGTATTTATGACTTCTCAAAAGCAAACCTTCTTCAGTTACTTAATGGGCTACATAAATTCTGCAGCACTCCTCCTTTGCTGGATCCCATCAGTAAAACTGCTGCCTATGCCTCTTACTTCTAGACCTACTTAAATAGTTGTATTGGTCAGTCTAGCCCTAGCTGCACTAAATTTAATGAGCAATTTTAAAAAATAAACCCCTGTGATGGGATATCAATATAAATAAATTATAAAACAAGAGAAATAAATAGCTTAATGCTTATAAGAGATCTCATTCTCTCTACCTTAAGAGCACTCTTAAGCAAACTAGTACAAAAGCTTAAGGGAATCATTAGGAAGCTGAAAGCTAACATTCAACTAAAAGCAGACACTACAGCCAAAAATAACTACAAACCTCTCATTAGCTATGTCTTGAAGTTAAGAACTATCTGACAATGTTTCGAGATAGTCCATGATAATACTGCACATTTTGACCCAAAGGAAATAGCTAATATTCTAGCTGACAGATTTAGTACAAATTTTATTCCACCTACAGTTATAACTGTTCCACAAATTCCACAATCACAGCCACCTCCTTTAATTAACATGGAATAAGTTCTGGTAGACTTCTCAAAAGCTTAGAGCACCTCATCCATGGAGCCCGATAATACCAGATTGCCTGATTATCTGTGCAAAATACACCTCTTTAATCTAAGCCTCTCCAATGTTTGCATTCCTGAAGCCTAGAAAACAGCCATTGTAATGCAATTACACATGGGTAGCCCAACCATGGATCCTGGAAATTATAGACCTATTAAACCATTGAGTCTCAACAGGCTCTTATGTAGAGTTATGGCGTGTATTATCTCAGATGTCATTAATCTGGACTTTAAACATTTGTTAACCCTGGACCCTCACCAGTTAAGCTTTTTCTCTTTAAACTCATTAATTTCATTGAAAAAGTAACTGTAAGAGTGGACAGTAGTTACGCAATACATACAGCATATCAGGACTTGCCAAGGCCTTTTACACTATTCCCCATACAGGCATTATTGACAGACTTGCAACTATGAATATAAATCCTTATGCAGTACAGTGGATAACTAACTGGTTGTCTCACAGAACCATGTGATTAGAGTCACAAGTTCCACTTCTGGAACCAAAAAGGCTACCAGTGGTATACCACAGTGCTCAGTGTTGGGTTTTCTTCTATTTGGCATCTACTTCTCAGAACTTCATGGCAATACTCCTGGACTGTAGTTATCTAGGTTTGCAGATGACTGCAAATTGGGTATTGTTATTTAGTCTTCTGTTGACTCACAAGTGCTCCAACATGGCTTATATCAGGTTAATATAGCCTAGAAAGATCACCTAGGGTCCATGAAAGTGGAGGACATCTGATTCCAGAACAGAGGAAACTGCATATAGTTGTTCACTTGACCATAAAAGCCTTCCAACACAGTTTGACCTCAGCAACTTTACAGATTTGTACAGACAACAGAATACTGATGTGGTACATAAACAAACAAGGTGGTACCCTATCCTACCCTTGTGCATTCTTGAAATGATTATTTGGCTGTTAGCGGAAGAACTAAAACTAACTGACTAACTAAAACTACCACTTATAGCATCCTACATTCTGGGGCAGAAAAATACCCTGGCAGACTCTTTAAGCAGGGATTTTGTAGACCCCAATGAATGAATCCTGAAGAGGGAAATATTCCTGGAATTAACTTTGCAGTGGAGAATTATCTCAATAGGTCTTTTTGCCACTCACCAAATCAAAGAACTTCAGAAGTTGTGCTCCAGAACTCAACATGTAGAATATGAAAAACAGATGTGTTCACATTCAAATGGACCAACCTGTTCCTATTTGCCTTTTTACCTTTACCTCTGATTCCCATATTACTGCTAAAGGTCAGGTCAGACAGACCAAGCGTGATTTTCGTACCTCCCTTCTAGCCAAGGCAACACTGGTTCTTCCTCCTATTGACACTCAGTGAATTGAGATTACACTCTTTCCCACAGGAGCTAGATCACCACAGCCAGGCCAAGGTCTCTGTATACCATTCTCCCCTTGGTTTTGACAAAAAATGTCAGCTTTTCTAGTGAAGTGCTTACCATATTGAAGAAGGCATGGACACTCACTACCAGACAATCATACTTAACAAAATGGAAGAGATTTTCCATTTGTTGTCATATCAAGAAGAGCAGTTGTCTACAGGCAGACATCAATTTAGTTCTTGAATACCATTCAGATTTGTTTACTCAGGGCCTTTACTACTCTAGCGTTAAGGTACGTGCCTCTGCCATCTGAGCTTACCTTCTCTATTCTCTTCCTGTCTATTCTCGCTTCCATTAAAGCTATTCTTGAAATGAGTCATTCACTTAAGGCCTCCCCAGAAGAACCTGGTTCCTACATGGGATTTCAACTATGTGTTAGAAAAACTCACCTTGCCCCTCTATGAGCCAGCAGCATCTGCTCCTCTAAAGATGCTCACTTCAAAGACCACTGTATTAATAGCTAATGACATCAGCAAGGAGGGCCTCAGATCTGCAAACCCTTATGTGCAGATAGCCTTTCACTGTCTTTTACAATGATAGGGTAACCATTAGAACTAACCCATCCTTTATGCCCAAGGTGGTATGAGAACTTTCTCTAAACCAGGCTATCCACTTTTCAGTTTTCCTTCCTAATCCATACAATAAAGCAGAACAAATCCTTTGCTCTCTGGATGTGTACAAGTCAAAGCAGATACCACCTAGACTGGATAAAAAATGCAAGTAGAGCAGAGCAGCTGTTGGTGGTTTTTGCAGAGGGGAAAGGCCAGACCTTTCTCCAAGCAAACCATCTCCAAATGGATAATCATTGTATTACTTTCTGTTATACTCATAATGGAAAACCTCTACCTGGTCATGTGAAAGCCCATTCCACCAGGCACAGTGTAGCTGCCACTAGCTTTCTAGAAAGGGTCCCTACCCAGGACATCATTGAAGCTGCCAATTGGGACTTAGTGCATACTTTTACAATGTACTACCATTTAAGCATTACCTCCAGAGCAAGAGCAGGGTTTGCTAATCCATCCTGCAAAGCTTGCTTTCACAGGGGCCAACAGATTACCAGCCACCCAACCGGTAGCTTTGGGAGTCTTCCCAAGAAGCAGTACTGCAACATTGACTATGAATAACATAGTACAGTTGTATCACACTTACCATAATTGTAGATATTTGAGTAGAACAGTGTTGTAGTACATTCTCCTTCCTCTAATCCCTCTGTCCACTGACCTTTTTCCCTCATGCTGGGAGCAAGGAGAAGAGGTGATTCCTGCAGATAGTGCTTTGCTTCACCATTATCCCCTTTCTTCCTTTTAATGTCCTATACTTCCACTCTCAAACTCAGATATCTGGGGAGATTGTGCTGTCCTTGGGCATCAGACTGCCTTTTTACTAACTAGAAGACCTGAAGATGGCACCATTGGATGTCCTTCTTATACCCTGATGCCAGGAGGTCAGTCTGCCAACATCCATCAGCTAGATATAATGCAAAGGCTATGGTTAGTTTGACGCAATTGTACTTTTGCTAAATTCTGTTGACCAGAGCAGCATTTTACAAAATGTTCTGCAACTATATATATTGAGTTTGTGGGTCTGGAGGTGAGTCTGCCAAGAGTGAAAGTAAGCTGTAACTACAGCCTTCAATTTGTGTTATAATAACAAGAAAGTGTATAAAAGTCTGTTTCAATGTATCTATTCAAAAGAGTGCAGTGATTTTAATAAAGTCATCTTTGTATTTTGGGAAAGGTTAATGATCTAAGGGGAGGTAACTGGTCTTTTTTGGAATCTAGAGAATTGCACTGGAAGGTGTTACTGCAACACTGCCTCCAGGTATTAATGACAGAACATCACTCACCAGTTTACTAAATGTAAGAGTGACAAACTATGAACTTGCATAATTTTTATATTTAATGTTTTTAACATTTCTTGCTTTTTTTATTATACTTATGAAGTATAGTATTATTTTGATACACTAGAGCCCTGATATTTTTTAATGACTGTATCTTTAATTCTTAACTGGAAATTTTGTAAGCTGTCTTTGATTGGTTGTCTTGCTTCTTAAAGGCTTGCAAACATGGAGCCTTTTAGGCTGATGAAGTTATATTGTAATAAAACAGGAAAGCAAACACTTACAATACATTCTATTTTGAGTTTATTTTGGGTTTGCTTTTTTCTTTTGTTTTATCATTTTTTTTCCAAGTTTCTTATTTTAAATTCACTTTGGTTGGGCAGTTGTTTCCATATGCAAATAGGGACTTACACTTTTTGACTTATTTTTATGTAATTTCAAGCTTTTGCATTAAATATCTTGAAGCAGGTGTGTACTTTCCTTACATATGGAATTTCCTTTATACTTCATATTCATTTAGCAGGCAAAATCATTCTGTGTGGATTTCTGTTTGCTATCAGTTCTGTACCAATAGCTGACAATTTACGTGTGTGTGTGTGTGTGTGTGTGTGTGTGTGTGTGTGTGTGTGTGTGTGTGTGAGTGCGCGTGTGTGTGCGTGTGTTTGATAAATGTGCTGCTGATTGGACAGGGTCAGGTAAGTATGATTTTCTGTAAATTTGCACGGCTATGTTATAAGATGATTTTGCATATTTTTTGCCTAACAACCATGTTGAACTATTTGTATAGTAGCTTTGAATGGCCAGCTTTATGTTACTAAGGAAATAGAGAATATGCTGTTTCTGAACTATGGTTCATATCCATAAGAGATGGAAAAAAACTTATGGAATGCAGGGAGGAGATTGGAATTTGTTTTGAAATGAGAAAAAAACATGGTAAACACTTGACAAGTATTGTTTTTTGACATTAAGATAGGATGGCAAGCCTAAATCATGCTTCTTTTATGAGGACTTTTCTCATTTAATTAATAATTGTGACAAGATACAGTGCAACCAGTATGGGGAGAAAGGACTTACAGCAAGACGCTGTGTAACTGAATGTAGGCTGTGTTACAAAAAGTAACATTTTTGGATGGACTGTCAAAAGCAAGGAGTAAATAATGAAAAAGAACAGGAAACGGGCAAAACATATATATGAGGAAAGAAAAAGGATAATGAGGTGGGGTGAACTAGGTGAAGAAAAACTCTAGAAGAATATAAAATAGGGAGGGGGGAAGGAGAAGAGAGTTTGCATCCAGGAGGTGAGGTCAGGAGAAGCTACAGACACTAAGAATTCTTTTGAAGTTCTGTCCAGTGAAAAAATCTGATTCTGAGAATCAGGGATTATTTATTTATTTATTTGTTTGTTTGTTTGTTTGTTTATTTTATTTTACATTGATAGCCGGGAAAGTCCACTGGACACAAGTCCTTTTTCAGTGGAGGCCCGGTGAGAAAAGCTCCACAGATAGCACAATAATTGAGATCACTAGAGATACACAGTGTACAATTTGATTATAACAAAAAAAAGCAATAATGCATCATTTGAGAACAACAATACAACTATAAAATTGATGTACATACAGATGAATCAGCAAAAAACATTTAACAAAGAGTATAGGATTATTTAAAAAGAAAAAAAATGTTCAAATAAGGTGAGTGGATATTAAAGTATAAGAAGGTAGAACTAGCCTGGACTGGTACAGGTGCATAGCCAAGTAGTATGGAGGTGAGTTCTTAGTACTTTCTTAAACTGTGTTAAGGAAGAGATGGAAGATGTGTCGGTTGGCAGTGAGTTCCATATTTTAGAATAATTAGAGATGAGTGATTCCCCTGCTGAGTTACTGACTTTAGCTACTTCAAGAAGGAATGTATTACTGGAGTGGAGAGTCCTATTACTAGAATAGGGATGACGTAGGTTTTACAGTGCAGGGTTTTTTTCTGGTTGATGCAGAATTTTATGAGCTAAAATAAGTTGATTGTAATGTAAGAGTTGGGGAAACTCTAGCCAGTTGAGCTGCTTTAAAGATGTGCAGAGGTATGATCTATATGGGGACTCTGAGGCAAACCTGGCTATTTTGTTGTAGCAGGAGTCCAGTTTAGCAAGGTCAGGCTTTCTGAGGTTAGTAAGAATAGGGAAACACAGAGAAGTGTAGAGATTAGATGAGTGCGTGTTGTGGTAGATTTTGTGTATTTGGTAAGATACTGCTTATTTCAATAAAGGATGGCCAGTTTTTTAATGTACTTTCTTAATGGTCTGGGCGATGTGAATGTCGAATCTCAATTTGTTATCGATTTCTCCTCCAAGAAGTTTGGTATGTGTTGTGGGAGAAATAACAGTTTTATTATTAGACATGATGTTGAAGGTGGGGTCTGAAGAGGTGGATCGAGTAGGTTTGAAGAGAAGAAGTTTAGTTTTAGAAGCGTTCAGAATAAGTTGGAGTTTGGAAGGACATGTTTCAACTGAGAGAAAGGATTCTTGTGTAAGTGTGTGAAGGTCATGTAATGAAGAAGCTGCACATATTAGAGTAGAATCATCTGCATATTGTATGACAGATGCATGTGGGGTAGAAGTGTGGAGGTTGTTAGTATAGATGGTAAAAAAGTAGTGGACCTAGTATGGATCCTTGGGGTACTCCAAGAGTGACTGGTAGAAGAGGTGAGAGTTACTGCTGCCACAATACTGCTTGCTGGTGGATGGTAAATAGCTTTGGAATCAGGCTATGGAGGATTTACTAAGTCCTAGTTCAGTAAGGGCTTTGATAAGTATACTATGTCTGGCCATATCAAAGGCCTTAGACAGGTCAAGAAAGGTAGCAGATACATATTTGCTATTGTTTCTGTGGTTGTTTACTGTATTGGTGAAGGACATTAGAGTGGTGGTTGCACTGTGAAAAGGGTGAAAGCCATATTCAGTGTTTGACAGGAGTTTGTGGGAATGCAAGTAGTCCATAATTTGGGTATATATGCATCTCTCCAGGATTTTGACTATAGGGGATAGAATAGCTATTGGTCGGTAGTTTGTCACTTCTGTAAAATTACCTCCTTTATGAAGAGGGATTATGTGTGATAGTTTCCAGATTTCGGGGACAAGGGCTTCAGACAGAGATCTATTAATAAGAATGGCTATTGGGTAGGCAACAGCGGCAGCAGCTATTTTTAGAAATTCAGCTGGTAATTTGTCTGATGCTAGTGTTGTGGGCTTAGGTGTTTTTAAGGTATTTTCTTATCCTATCAGTAGAAACAGGTTGGAAGTGAAATGTGTTGTACATCCTGTGTGGTTTGCAGGGTTCCATGGTAGAGGGGTTGTATTGGTTGTTTTGTTGGTTAGATAGGGCTTGAATGGTTTCAGTAAAGAATTTGTTGAATTGTGTAACAATGCTGTCTGATATGTCTACTGAGGTAGGGGAAGGAGTACTACCTTTACCTGGTAGGAGAATGTTGTTAATGGTTGCCCAGAACTTTTGAGGATTGTTTTAATGTTTTATTTTTTAGATAGTAGTTAATCTTGTCAAGTTTAACTAGTTTTTTAGCTTTATTTCCAAGCTCCTGGTAAGTTTGTTTAGTGGCTTGGGACCTTACTTTGTGCCAGTGGTCCCAGGCTTTATATCTGGTTTTGAGGAGGGATCTGGTATCCTTACGTAGCCAAGGTGAGGAGTTAGCATTGATTCTGATGGTTCTGGGAAAGGCATATAGGTTTAGGATACTTAGAAAGGTAGAATTAAAAAGTTAAATGGCTTTGTCTAAGTCAAGATCTTTTAATGGTGCCCAATTACAACATTTTAGGTTCTTAATGAAGTTGTTGGGGTTAAAGTTCTTTTTATTTCTTATTAGTTAGTAGACCATTCCTTTGGTATGATGAAAATGATGCCTTAGCAGAAAGCTTGGTAGATGGTCACTTAGGCCATCAGGGAAGCAACCTGCATGAGAGGGGAGGACTGGTCTGTTTGCAATTATCCAGTCAAAGATTGATTCCCTGTTATATACTTTGTAAGTTCTGGTAGGTGATCGGATGGTTTGTGCAAAACCATGCAGGTTAATATGATTTGTGAGGCATGAGAGTTACAGGTAAGCTAATCTATATTAAAATCTCACAAGATAATGGTTTCATTTTGGAGTGAGTTAGGTGACCAGTGAAGTAGGTTCTCAAGAATGGAAATATTGTTTCTAGGTGGCAAGAAGCAACCTATAATCTTTATTATTTTGGGGGGTTGAGTTTTAGTTGAGTACAAATGAATTCTGTGTTGTCCAGTTTGGAATATTTTAAGTTCATTGACTCCACTGTAAGATGATTTCTAAATAGTATGACAATGCCACCACCTTTTTTGTCTATCCTATCCCTCCTTAGGATGTTATATCCTGGAGAAATACTTTCATTGCCTGTGATGTTGGGCTTCAGCCATGTCTCAGTCATTACCACTATGTCTGGCGTACATAGTGTGAGACTAGTATGCAGATCATGCATTTTATTGGTGATGCTTCTAATGTTTATATTTAGTAATATGTCAGTTGATTTTCTAGGGAGATGAAGTAGGCTGTTGGAGTGGTTGGGAATTTTGAAGGTAGAGAAGTTTAAAGAAGTTGAAAATCTGAGATTTGGATGGATGACTCCACAGCAAGATAGCTTTGAGGCTATGCAGATTATATTTTTTCAAGAATTTAGTTATATATCTGTCATATTTTAGGGAGATTGTGGGTGAGTGGTGGTGAGGTAGCAATTTTATTGGAGCATAGTCAATGGATGAAGTATTGAAAATAGAAGAGGAGATATAAAAACTGATTAGGACCAGTATTGTAAGGAAAGGGAGCAGTAACATAGTATGGAGGAGATTCTTGTATGTAGGTGTGATAAGAGGTAAGAAGGGAAAAATAATAATATAAATAGAGATGTTATGTGTAGTAGTAGCATGTTGTTATAGGTTAGTATTGGATGTGCTAAATGAGTTATAGTAAAGAATATGGGAATTAGGTGTTGGTAATGTATTGATAGAGAGAATATCAGGTGGGTCTACTCCTAAGGGAGGGGATCTGGAAGTATGACAGGTGGATAGATTTAGTGTGTATGACTGGGTAAGGAGGTGGTTGGGTATAGCTAGTATCAAATAAGAATAGGTGTAGTGGGGTTGGGTGGGAATTGTGGGTAGGGTAGGGTAGGGGAGTAGAGTGAGCCAAAGCATAGTGAGGGGAATGGAGCTGGACAGAGCCGAGACCCAGGGATCCTAGGGAAAAAACAATCAGCAACAAGACTGGGTAAGAGCCTCTTAATACCTTAGAGTTCTGCTAGAAATTTTCTATTTTATGGTAGAATTGTACTTGGTCAAAGTGGGGTGGGAATGGGAAGAACACAAACTGGAGTGTCCTTATGAGTGCTGTGGAGACAGAACACTAGGACAACTTATCTAGGGTGGGGGGTGCAAGTTGTAATGCATGTTTGGAATTACGTAATTTGTATATAGCAGAAATTGGGGAGGGCAGGAGGTGATAGGCTAGCAGGCAAATGCTGTATTGGTACCCTCGTGCACTGTGTGCATGGCCCAACAGACCAGCATGTTAAACTAAATAGAGATTCAAAACAGGAGAATTAAAACATATAATTTATAATAGACAAATAATAGATATATAATAGACAAAAATATTTTCTTTGATGTCTATATTGCTCAGACCATCCAAAAAGTCCATAAAAAATGTGAACTCTTTATAGACACAAGAATTTTCTCACAGACAAAGCATGAATCACCTTAGCTCAAACTCACCTGTTGTCTACCCTTATGTATGCAGCACCAGTCCTGACCCATATTAGAAAAACTGACCTTGATAAAATTCAGTCATGTTATAACAAAGTTGCCAAATTTGCTAACAACTCTACCTTCAGAACCCATCACTGCCAGGCATTTAGGGATATTCAATGGCTAGAATTTCCTCAACTACTCACCTACAAACAGCTAGTCAGTGCCTTCAACATCCTGAAGAACCCTGACAAAACTCCAGCTCTACAACTACTTTCCCACTATTCTACTAATCGTCCACTTCATTCTACCAATAAACCTCTCCTCTGTATAACTAGTGCCAACAATACTGCAGGGAAAGCTGTATACTCTCATACCATAGCTAAAAACTGGAATAACCCCCCTCTTCTATAACTTTTTCCTCTACTATCACACAATTCAATAAATCACTCAAATCACACCTCAAGAAAACCTGGATTTGCCCATGTATAACATAAAGATGACTGCATTTCTTATTCCACTTTGCCTCCTTCCTAATCTTCATACTGTTGAAATAACACAAGATTATAAGGTCTAGACATGTAGACTTGTAGTTATTTCATAGTTTATTGGGACAGTTTAAGCTTAACATTGTTCTTATGCATATATCTGTGCTATCATTGTCTGTTTGTCTATTTTTGTTACTTAATCTATCTAATTGTGCAGCTTTTCTTCCCAGGCCTCCACTGAAAATTGACCTGGTCCAGTTGGATTATCCAGGTTAACAAATGTAAAATAAATAAATAAAACCCAGTGAGAGATGTTATCCCAGGATTACATACAATGAATTGCAGAGGAAACAGGACTTTGCCATGATGCTGAATATCTTGCTAGTATTGTATTTCTTTTAGATGATAACCAGGTGGTTCAGGTAAGTCAGGAGGCTGAGGAGGGCTGAAAAGCTGGCATGTACACAATGCAGGAGATCAAATACCCATGAGGACAAGGGAGAGAAAGATTTGGAAATTATTTATATGTAAACTCAGGAAAAAATTCAATAGGGGAAGGAGTAAAAATAAGAAAACTAAAATCTAAAACTTTTTTCCCAAATCTTAAAAGGTTTTATGAATGAATAAAGGAAACAGGAATTTGTATAAATAAAAATGAAAGTAAGAGTTTTAGTGATGTGAAAATAGTTTTGTGTGTTTTTCAATAAATGAAGTACCTTTGCTTGGAACAAAAGTTTGGGAAAATGATGCAGTTATGGTGCAGTGGGAAGGCTTGATAAAAGAAATGAAAGAAATATGTCTTCTGTGGAGAATGTATAGGTTAGCATTCAGGAAAAAAGGTTTATCTGGGGAATTCTATATTAATGGTAAAAACATCATATATGTCAAATGTCTATATAATCCCAGTAAATTGTAAAGAGGAAATTGTGCCCCTGGTGTTTTCTTTCATATACTGTTCAAGATTAAACCCAATGAAAAGAGGTGTGTTGTATATGAGTGAAAAAAAGGGGGACTGGATTATTAAATCCAGTTGTGTATTCTACTTCTTTAAACTTGAATAGATTATTAAAGTAAGTAAAGGTAGATAATGAGAATTTTATAGTGAGGATATTTAAATATAACTGCAAAAATTCTGGAAAATAATTGGAATATGAAAAAGAGAAAAAATATGAATGAAGAAATTAAAAATTGTTAAGAAAAATAGTAACATGGAAAATAAAATTCATGATATAGGGAAAAATAGAAGGATGTGCTATAGTAGTATAATGAAACACTATCCCCAGGATTTAATAAAATCTGTGTAGGCACAGTGTAGAGCCTACATGGACTGTTACCATGTCCATGTACATGATTCCCCCTCGGTAGTGCGCCATGCATATTAATGATGGTGTGTTGCTGAGGGAGACCCAAGGAACATGAGTATTGAATTGGTGTAGGGAGAGGTGTAGTGGTAACCATGTCCGCAGAAGAGTAACAGATTCCCTGGACTGTCCTTTAGTGTTATGTTCATTTATTAATTTTTTTGAATAGAAAAGCATGTTTGCAAGGTGCAATGCAGAGTGCAGCAATGCTAAGCAGAGCCCACACAACATCCAGACATCTAAAAATATAAACTGGGTGTATTTAATTATTTATTTAAATGCATGTATAAGCATAGCTGAACGTGTTTGCGCAGCGTGGTGTGGTGCCAGTACTGCTTATAGGTAGCTCAGTGTTATATATAAAGGTACACCTGAAGTTTGAATATCCATGTAGCTTAGTGGGTAGAGTCATGGCTCCCTGTGTAGTAAGCCCAGGGTTTGAATACAGGAAAGGCAAATAAGTATTTAATTTTAAAATACACATTTTGCAGAACAATTTAGATATAACTGCGCTGCACTCTGCTAACCTGTGCTGAGACCTGCTAAGACCTGCTAAGCACTGTATAAACATGATAACAGCTGCCAATGTTTATGCCCTGCTTGGCTGGTTTGCGCACTGCTAACCTCCACTAAGACTATGGTTCTGCCTGTTTTTGCACTTCTTAGTTCAGCTGCATTCATTTGTGCAGAGCTAAGCAATGCAGTGCTTTTTTGAATGTTGCCCACTGACATGTAAGGGCATGAAAACAGCTTATATTAAGCCCAATAAGCTGGGGTACATCAGAATCTGTTGATGTTCTGTCTCTGAAGGGTACTGTGGCTGGTGTTGGTGAAGGTGCATGCTTTCAGGTCCAGCATTGGGGCATTTTGGATTCCAGGGTCATGGTTGGAATCCTAGTAAAACATAAAGACTGGCTGTTGCAGCGAGGTTTCTAGGGTACAGAGTACAAGGTGGAGGCCTGGGATCAGCTGGAAAGGAACTCACCAGGGTTACTGCTATCCCCTGCACAGGGAAGCAGTGTCATCACCACTATGATTACCTAAAA
The DNA here is from genome assembly GCF_019279795.1 of Protopterus annectens. Taxonomy (NCBI): domain Eukaryota; kingdom Metazoa; phylum Chordata; order Ceratodontiformes; family Protopteridae; genus Protopterus; species Protopterus annectens. Next base: position 878,536,773 of record NC_056728.1, on the reverse strand, counting down.
CAGAGAAAGGGGGATCTCTTGGACACCTGGGTCCAAGAAGCTCAGGCAAAGAATGCCCCACAAGTATGCAAATAATTTTACCTCTGTTTCACCAATATCTAATCTTAATGTCTGCAAAACTGATATCCATAATGGTATGCTTCTCCAAAAAGCTGCAGAGGAGAGGGCTCATAATGTCAAGCCGCACACCAGTTGCCTGGCCAGGTTGTGCTGTGAGTGTGGTGAGTCTAAATGTATCATGCTAACTGTAGTGAAATAATCAAGAAAGGGTAAAGCATTAACTGTATGACTGTATATTCAATACAGTCTGTAGTGCAATAAATGTGGAATTATAGCTGTATTGCAAGCAATGAATAATATCAACTGTTGTGCACTAAAAACATAAAATAATACCAGTAACTGCATTAAAGTACATACAATAAAGTGTGTAGTGCAATAATTGTAGAATTAGAGCTGTTTAGTAATAAATGATTAATGCCAATTGTTGTGCAATAAAAACACAAAACAATACCAGTAACTGCATTAAAGTGTATACAGTAAAGTCTGTGGTGCAATAATTATGGAATTACAGCTGTTATGAAAGAAATAAATAATGCCAACTGTTCTGCAATAAATCATGAATCCATATCAATAACACCATGAGAAATTGTGTGCATCAGTATTGTGTTTTTGTAACTATTGCATTTGAGTTGTATGCATTCAGGCTGTAAGGTAAGGTGCTGCTGTCAAGTATATCACTGTAATAGATGTACAGTGCAAATCTAGTGGCTGCTAATTGTATTGTTTAACAAATATAGTACTGTTCAAGGCTGTCTCTAGGCCAGTGTTGTTCACATAATGCTCTGTCATTCACAAACATCAGGTAAGCAAGGTATATGAGAGAGGTAGCTCACTCCATGATCTAATATTGTTTGTTGCCGTCACATATATTTCAACCCACTAACAATAAAGTGTGTACTCCAGCATTGTTAGCCTGATGTATAGAATACCTACTATCTGTGTTATTCTTTTATATCATGCATGTGTGTTCTACTTGCACTGCAGTCTAGTATAACACTGTAGTAGTACTACCAGGTCATATATTTTTTTCCAGGTAAACTCTAAGCAGATATCAGTCAATCAGTATTCAGCAGTGACTCAGTAGCTTAATTTGTTAAATGCTCTGTAGACAGTAAATTTTCCAGACACAGACCAGGGTTCAAATCCAGTGATGAGTAGCATTAAATATTACAGTACCAGTCATGTAATGCTCACAAAGTCTGTCTCTACAGGAACTACAGGTAAATGGGTGAGATAGCCCATATTATGAGTAGAAAATCGTGTGTTTAGATTTCCCAGACTGTTAAAATTCCTAGCAAGAATGTGAAAACCCAGCAATGTGCAGTCAGAAATAATATGTGCAATCCTGTTATGGCTATATGCCTGGACTGTCTGTTAAAAGTTGCTGCAGTCACAGTCACTGCTATTGGATTTTATTCCCATGCTTGACAACCAAGGCATGACTGCTGTTTGGTGTCTGCAGTGTACGCATACATGTCTCTCTAGTGTCACAATTTCATGTTATATAACTAATAGTGTGTAATCTACCTGTTACAGGAATACCATGGCAATAAATACCTAGATTGCACAGTATCACCAGTTCAGCCCACAGAACACCTTAGTAGTTATATAAATCTGCCTGATGTGCAAGTGTTCTGTGTAGGTGTCTACCCGCAGTTGTTACCATTTGCCCATAGTGTCCCATGTATATAGCTTGAGAGGTATGTACATGCTACATCAGCTACAGGAGACTTTTACTCACTGTAAACATAAAGAAAATACAGACCTGTAGAGCATATAGTTGTACTGTTATCAAGGAAGTAAGCATCATTGTTACTAATGGACTGCTTTTCTCTCTCCCTCCCCTTATCTTCATTTATTTATTACTACTATTCATTGATTATGTGTTACTCTTAACATATGTTGTTACATTAACTGTTTTTGGGGCATGTGTTATTGTTATGTATTATAATGGATGCATATTAACATAGCTTGCTAAATTACCTATTTTGTTGAGCTTAGGCTGTAACTGTTACTGGCATACTGTTATATTGACTGTTCAGTTATTGACTGTTGTGTTTCGCATAATTTGCATTGTTATGTAATTGCATTATTTACAATGTTCTGTCATGCTGTTATAACTAACAATGTTTTGTTAATAACTAACATACTTATTGCTATATTTCATTTACCGCAGCACGTTGGGGTAGGCCAGTTCCTGGTGATCCATCTACCTTGCCTCAACTCATCATGGCACTGGGTCCTAGCACATCTGAGACCCAGGCCGGTGGTTCCCCCTCCAGTGCCTCTGCACCACCTGTGGCCTCGGGTGAAACCACCTCAGGGGCAAGGCCCAGCTTCCCCCTGGTAGCAGTGGTGGAGGGGCTGCACTCACCCAGGATCAACTGCCGGTCATGGTGCACAGGATTGTTCATCAGAGCTATGAATACCACCTGCACCAGATTAAGAGCATGCTGGAAAACCTGGTGGGGCAGCCTTGCCCTGGCTTCCAGCACAGCCACCCTTGGGACAGTGAAGAAGCAGTATTGACTGTCCCATGGATGGGGATGTGAGTCATGCTGCTGCCATCTAGAGGCACATGTGACTTGGTTCCACAACACCATCCCCGTCCAAGGTGTTTACCCCCTCATGTGTCACACACTGCCCTTGTCTGCTGTCTTGTCTGTCTTGTCTGTCTGCAAATGCATCCTCTCCTAATCACCTTACCTCCCCACAGGCACCTATGTCCCTTCCCTTACATTCCACTCTCACCTTAAAGAAAAAAAGGCAAAAAGGCACCTGTCCCCCCAAAAAAAATGTCTCCACATACAAAGCTCTCCATGTCACACATGTCCACATGACACCAATAATCCAGTCTAATTGGCTTTACAACACTGTCTTCACCCCCCTCTCTCTGGAGTTTGAGAGATCAAATTCATTTACAAATTCTGTCAAAATGCACAGCTGGTGCTGTACAAGATATCAATAGTCTTGGTCTTTCCTACACCCTACCTGCACTTACTTAACTGCCTTTCACTGTGTTTTCCCCTGCTCGCCCCCATTTCACCACTTTTCTATCACACCCTTTTTCCTTTCTTTATATTTTTTGGCGTGGATTTGTGCACTGCACTGCTTTGCTTAGCTATGCTTAAATTAGATTTAATGATTAAATGTGTTTATTACATTGTTAGACACATGTAAAAATGAACACCTCTACCAGCTTTCAAACCCAGGCCCCCTAACTTACAGTTCACTGCTTTAACCCACCAGACCACACAGATCTGACATAAAACAGGTGTTTTCAGCAAATCATACTGATTGACACTTACAGTCAGGTGTGCAACTGAAATAAAAACTAATCTGAAAAATGGGAGTGTACCTTGGACTCTGGTTCAATAATACACCAGCAGATAGCCAAAGATATAATAATAGATTAGGGAGGCCTCTGATAGCAGGCTTATGTGTCCTTTTATCAGCAACTTCTGGAAAGACACCTGTTAAGGCAGCAATTGCAAAGTAGATGTACAACTGGGACCTTGGTGTAGAAATACAGCCATATAAAGCCATGCACATATTGATGGATGTAGAAATGTTTTCACAGCCTGTGTATGTGCACATATATCTTGCAAATACACATGTTTTTGCAGTGACTCAGTGGTGCAGTCTGTTAAATGCCTTGCCTGCACAGTACTGGGTTCAAATCTAGTTTTGTCTAGCAGTTCAATTACATTATTGTGAAGACAGCAAGTAATGACATCTGCAACAACTGGAAAGGTCGCAGAAATACCTCACTAAAAGAATCACAGGCCTAAAACAGATGCCCTACGCTGACCACCTTAAAAAACTCCAGCTATACTCTGTTGCATATCGTCTACTCAGAGGCGATCTCTGCTTAACATACAAGGCCATGTCATACCCAGAGCTGTTGGACATGCTACACTTAAAGAAATCCCAATCCCTCAGAGCCACATGCTCCAGGGATCTAAACCTTGTCATCACAATAAACAAAACATGCTGGAGGGATAGGTTCCTGACCCAGAGACTCCCCAGACTCTGGAATAGATTGCCCATACATGTCAAGCAAAGTGCCTCTTTGGCCCTCTTCAAAAGGAACCTTGACGATTGGATGGGAGAAAGGAAATTCACCCTGGGGATCATGTCAGACAGGGGTCCAGGGAAGTAAATAGTGTGGGAAGAAATAGCCAGGGAATTGTTATGGCTAGGCTTGTATAGGCCCTAGGGCTGATAGCCTAGTACCAACCTATGAACCTATGAACCTCATGCAATCCTAATCTGCACAGGTTACTGCTAGTTAATAAACTGCTACCCACTTTTGCAAGTCTGATGCCTGCAGGTAGGGACACACTACACATATACATATAGCCTAACTATATGTAGCCTACTACTCTGTTGTTGGCCTGTAGCATACACAGCTGTATGTAAAGGTAGCTGCTACAGACCTACCATACCTCCCACCCCCTAGAACAAGCAATCCAGACACAGCCAGATGTAATGGGGGGGGCTAAGGCACATAGATAGAGAGATGTGTAATGGTGTGACCCTACAAAGATAGTAGGTTGACAGATTGACAACTATTGCATAAGCATACATATTCTGATGGGTATGAAGTCTGACACTCAAGTGTGTCTCTTTCCTTACTGACCTCAACCCACATTGAACTGCCAGATGACCACTATATCAGGGGACACTGACCACACATATGAAGTGAAACTGTGGACGTGCACCCTACATCTATACAGTTGAAAGTTATTGTACCTACCCACTGTGATGCTCTACTCTCCACACCTCAGTTATGTCCATCTTAACAGCTAAGAAAGGAGCCCAGGTCTACATGAAGGCCTTATATATTGCATTGTTGTGGCATGCCATTGGCTAATGATAGTGCAGTTCAGCTGTTTTGGCTACAATTAGCAAATTTCAGCCACAGATTGGTGCAGAGGAAATTACCTGCTAATGAGTAGTACTTTGAAAAGGCAAGCAGCTGCTTATGGGGAACAGCTCTGTATGAGACTTCAGTCACATGGAGAGTGGATTTCATAAAGTATACCAGAAGCAAAGTTGAAAAAAGGAGTACTGCACTCCAGTAGGTATGTAATAGATTTCTCCATATAACAAGATGTGGTTGGGATGATGGAGGTATGGGGAATAGACATTACAGCAGTAAGCCTGTCTTAGATCTATGGTAATGACATGTCAGTGATACTCTGCTGTCCTACACCTACAGGCATGCCTCTCAACTATCCCTGATTTTTAATCATATCTCAGCTATGCCCCTGTCAATCCCTCCTACAATGGTTGGCTGTTGTAGAAAAGTTAGTGCAGTACACATAATACATAGTGACATTGTGTAAGAGTGTACACTCCTGTAGTGTCAAATGATGTACTGTAATTCAATCCCTTCATTCAGTCACTGTCTCACATACATTGTTCTAACATTGTATAAGTGTCCCTGAATGTCCCTGATGTACTCTGGCTAATTTCCTGTGTCGTATGCCCCTATTTGGTTGATGGCTATGCCTAACATACCCGTCAACCTCTTACAGCTTGAAACCAGGACAAAGCCATAATTTATGGGGGGGTCAAAGGCCCAAACTCAGAAACAGCATTTAAATATTTCTCAAAGATCCCCAAGTTTGTTTGACCGTCTGCTAACATCTGTATAGTTGAGTGGTATGATGCCTATAGGGAACATATACTACAGCAGGTTTGCATTGTTTTCTGTCATTATGGCACACTGGTGTTGCTGGACTGTCCCCATACAGTTATAATAGCACACTGTTAATTGTCTGGTAGTGGCCATATGACATATTAGTGGGAGTTTGACCATAGTTGGTACACCACAGTAGACTGCATTGCAGGGTGTTGGAACATACAGTAAAATCTGTCATGGCACACAGGGACATACCCCAGTATTGCTACTATCTTGGTGGTTCATAGATTCATAGGTGTGTACTAGGCTAATGGCCCTGGAGCCTTTACAAGCCTAGCCCATAGAATTGCCCTGGCATGGTGCTGCTCGATGTTAGTTCCTAGTGCATCTATCAAGTAGAGCCACTGGATTGATCCCTGGGGTGAACCTTCTATTTCCCATTCACTCATCCAAGATTTCTCTTGAAGAGGGCCAGTGAAGTGCTCTGCTTGACATGTATGGGAAGTCTATTCCAGACCATGGGCACTCTCTGGGTTATGAACCTGTACCTCCAGCATGTTCTGTTGATTGTGGTAATGAGGTTGAGGTCTCTGAAGCATGTGGCATGGAGGGATTGGGATTTCTTTAGATGTAGCATTTCTAACAGAAATGGGTCAGACATGGTTTTGTAAGTCAAGCAGAGATCATCTCTAAGTAGACGATATGAGACAGACAATAGCTGGGTTTTTTTTTAGTATTTCCATGTAGGACATGTGTTCAAGGCCTAGGATCCTCTTTGTGAGGTAGTTTTGTGGCCTTTCCAGCTGATGCATGTGTCTAGTGAGGTACATGCCAAATGGGGCATTATACTCAATGATTGGCCTAATGAGAAAAGAGTAGAGAGAGATGATAATCTCTTTCTTCCTGGATGCAAAACTCTTGGCAATGAGATGTGCCACATAGAATGACTTTCTGACCACAGTGGCAATGTGGTGGTCGAAGGAGAGATTGCTGTCAACCTGTGTCCCCAGATCTCTTATAACGCTGTCAGTGTTCAGTAGGCCTCCATCGATGTGGTAATTAGTGGGAATTGAGTTTTTCCCAAAGGGTATGATGACACATTTTTTGGCATTAAGCTTAAGGCCATGGTTTTGACACCAGTCATTGATCTCAGTGAGGCCTTTCTGTAGGATGGCTACATAACTTGGGGAGTTAATAATGGCTCCCAGCTTGCAGTCATCTGTGAACTTGGTCAGACAGAGTCCCTCCATTGGCCTGGACTTCTGAGAAATAAATGCCAAACAGGAGAGGACCCAGGACTGATCCCTGTGGGACTCCACTTGTGACTGGTCGGCAGTCTGACTTGGAGTCCGCTGCTTTTGCACTGTGGGTTCTATCTGTGAGCCAGTTTGCAACCCACCTAGTGATATAGGGGTTGATGCCTAGTTTGGTGAGCTTATTCTATAATTCCTGAGTAGGGAATGGTATCAAAGACCTTGGCCAAATTGAGGTAGGCTGTATGAACTGCCTTGCCCTCATATACAGCTCTGGTGACTTACTCAAAGAAGTCAACCAGGTTGAGCAGGCATGGTCTACCTTTCACACAACCAAATTGTGTAGGATCTAGAGTTTGGAGATTCCCTATATCCTTGTTAATTAGGTCCATGATGATGCGCTCCATAGCCTTACATATCAGACTCATCAGGCTAATGGGGTGATAATTCCCAGGGTCTGTAGTTGCTCCCCCTTTATGGAAAAGGATGACTGTAGCAGTGCACCATTTGGTAGGGACAAAGCCTGAGGTGAAGTTCTGATTGAACAGGGCACACAGATGTGGTGTCAGTTCCTTTTGCAGTTCATGTAGAACACATCCAGGGATGTTGTAGGGTCCCATGGAAGCTGTATTCTTGGCCTTGGACAATATAGCTATAATGTGTGCTGCAGTAATGCTGGGTGCCTGGTATTCCTTTGGTATTGTGATTGGTCCTTTGGGAGGAGAGGGGTAAAGTTGGCACTGAATCTGTTGGACAGTATGTTGGCAATATCTGTTAGCTCAGTATAGGAGGTACCATTGTGCAGTAACTCAGAGAAAACCTGGGTATTGCCATGGAGATTCTTGATATAACTACAGAAGGCTTTATGGTTGTTTTTAGTATCTGGTGCAATTCTTCCTTCATAGCTGGCTTTAAAAGATTTGATGAGGGATCTCAACTTTTTGTTGAGGCTAATAAATCAGCTTTTCTGGTCTTGGGACTTCACATTTTTCCTGCAACAGTTTCTTCCTTCTGTTGTAGAGTTTATTAATGGCAGGGGACCACCAGATTGGCTTCCTTTTTTTGGAGGATAGTGTATTGGTTCTGTTGGGTATGGCTAGTTCCATGCATTTATGTACATGTTCGTACAGTGCATTGGTGTATGATTTGAAAGTCATCTATTTTCCATTGACATGGGTGCCATGAAGTTAGCCACCTCTGTTTTTACGAGCCCAAATTCAGCTTTGGATAAGTTTTTCATGATGGTCACCTTTGCAGGGGTTGTAGGTGAGATGTGGATTTCCATTGTAATTAGTTTGTGGTCAGATCTAACTAGGGAGGAATTGACTATTGGTATAGAGCAACAGTTGCCCATGTTGGTAATAACCAGGTCAAGGATGTTGCTTCCTCTAGTGGGGGTAAGAATGAGCTGGTCCAGGGCATTGGAACTGATGAATTCCAGAAAGTATTGGGCCAGTGTATTGGTGCATGAGTAGTTTTCTCAGTTGATGGAGGGGGTAGTTGAAGTGACTTAGTATGAGAGTGTTGGGTTGGAACCTAATATTTTCCCAGGTGCTTAGGATCATGGAGTGAGAGTCTTGGGACATGGTTGGGGACCTATAGCAGGCTACAACCTGAATCGCCATCTTACCCAATGTTAGTTGTACCCTAAGTTTATACCCACTTTGACTGTTTCAAGAACCATAAACTTAAAATTGTACTGAGCACCTAGTAACATGATGTGCTTAGATAAAGCATTAGTCTTAGCTCTCCTAGAGATATCATATTGATGCTCCCTCATCCTGTCTCGTAGCCTGTGTGTTGTCATTCCAATGTAGAAACAGTAACAAACCATGCAGTAGGCTAAATAAACTAGATTCACTGTGTTACAGTCAGCTCTGAAAAACATCTTTTTATGCATATCTGGATGTTCAAATGCAGCACTACTGTCAATCAAATGACAGTGGTTACATGCCCGACAAGGAAATGTACCAATAGTAAGCTGTGTATCAGTACTGGAGTTAAACTTTGGATAACATAGCAATTTCTTAAGTGATCTCTTATTCTTATATATATAACTCAGGGCTTCTCCTACTATTGATTCCACTCTCTTATTAGATCTAAGTATGTCCCAGTGTTTAGCATAGATGTCCTTCAACAATCTAATGTTGCTGGCATAAGTAACTGGTACTCTCAGTTTACAGTTAGTCACTTTCTGTTTGCAAAATTGAGTGGGTGTAGAGAAATATGGCTTACCTTCCTGCGTTCTAGATGTATATGCTCGAGCTGTAACCAAGCTAATTTCTTTCTTATTATAACCCCTCTCAAGGAATCACTGTTCCATATGTTTCAATTCACAAGAGAAGGTAGAGTCACCTGCTGTCAATCTGGAAGTTCTTAACATCTGTGCTGTCACAACATTATTAAAAATGTGCCCAGGATGCATACTCTGTCTGTGGACAAACATATTCCTATGGCAACTTTTCCTATAGATATCAGAAGTAAAAGTGCCATCAAGTCCCCTGGTAATCATAACATCAAGAAAATCCATACTTACAGTAGAGCTACTGCCGTCAAACTAAGAAAGTCAGTACTACTGCTGAGTTGACCAATGTATTGAGACAGCTCATCACCAGTACCCTCCCACAGGAGGAAAAGATCCTCAACAAATCTCCTGTAAAAAGCAACCTGTCCAGGCTTGAGCTGAGGTATGATATGCATTTCCTCCCATTTTGCCATAACGAGGTTGGTGTAGCTATTGGCACAAGAGGTGCCCATAGCTACGCCATCCCTTTGTTTAAAAATACCTTCTTCAAATATAAAAATGTTATTGTCAAGAATAATTTCCATAAGCATACATAGTAAATCTATCTTATGGATCTCATAAGTGCCATCTTGCTTTAGATAGTCTCCCAACATCTCTATCCCTGTGTTATTGGGTATGCACGTAAAAAGGGATTTCACATCTGATGCCATCATAATGCAACCAGCAACAGGTGGTTTAGGTTTAACTTATATGTGAGCAAATAAGTCCCTAAGGAACTGTTCAGTATCCTTTAAAATATAACAGTTCTTAGCTAAGATTGGTTTCAAATGTTGTTCAACATAGATGGAAAGGGGTCCAGTGCACCATCCCCTTCCAGCTACTATTGGTCTCATAGGGGGTTTACTGCCATGCTTATGTATTTTAGGGAGGCCCTGTATAGTAGGCAAAGTTGGTTCTTGTATAATAAAATAATTAAAAAGATCAAGACTAATATGTCCAAGCTGCAGACATTCAAACAATTCATTATACACTCTACTAATAGACTGTTCAACCTGTTGCCTTGTAAATGGAATATAAATTAATGGATCATTGAGCATGGTATACATTGCATCCTTGTAAAATGTATAATCCATAACTACAAAACATCCACCTTTGTCTGCTGGTCTAAAGCTCAAGGTAGAATCCTGACACAATTGTTCTAGAGCTAACCTCTCATTAACTGACATGTTACAAAAAGTCTTTGTATTGTTATTATTTTCATACAAAGCATAAATGTCCCTAATGCATGCTTTTTCAAAAACTTCGATAGCATCAATTGTAGGCAGTATAAAGCAACTAGTTTTCCTAAAAATATTAGCATTATTATTACTAGTGCCATGTGAATAATTAAAAAACATATTTAAACTGACATTTGTAGTAAAAGTCTTAAGTTCTATAATGTATTCAGTTAGAGTAATTTTCGTAGCTGGTATGAAACTCATACCTTTGTTTAGAAGTTTCATTGCAATGGCCGTTAGTCTATGACTAGATAAATTCCAAACTAGCGTTGTTCCCAATGTTAGTTGTACCTGAAGTATCTCAGATGCGTTATGCTGGGCTACTAGTCTGGAGACGTGCATATCCTTTATGAATATGGAGACACCACTGCCTTTGGAGCTTCAGTCCATGTTCTGGGGCCAAAAGGTTTGTAATGAGTTATAGCCTGGCAGTGCAGGGGTGCTTTCTGCTGCTTTAAACCAGGTCTCCCTTACAGCACAAATGTCAATGTTCTCCATTTTGAGGAGTGCTTTGAGCAAGTGCATCTTGAGATTTAAACTTCTAGAGTTGAGCAGCATGACCCTCAGATTGCATTTATTTATAGCTGTTACGGTGGTAATTTGGTCATTGGAAAATCACCTAAAAAGACACTATATGGGTGGCAAGAGCCTTAGCTAGTATCCAGAAACCCAAGGGTGACAGATGCAGGCCATCTCTGGCAAAGCATCGAGGTCTGTCAATCATGTCATCCCAAGCAGACAGATACTGGATCCCCTTAGAAGGACACCATAAACTTTGTACTGGTCACTTTTGTATTCTGGTACTATGGAATACAGTAGGATGACCAATAAATTTAAATAGTTGAAGGGGAGTGATTTCACAAAATTATAATTTTTTGCTTACTCACACCAGCCAGCAAAAGCAGAGAGGAAATGAGATATATGGTCAAATTAACATAAGGGGCAGGCAAATAGAAAGATAGTAGTATTTAAGAACACAACAGTAATCAAGTTGGAGGGTGGGAAAATTTCTGTCTGACTCACAAGACACAGAGCTGTGGTCTCTTTTCACATTTAATATGCATTTAAAAGCAGAATACAAGTAAAACACAGTGTAAAGAAAACAAATCACAGTATATAAAATAAAAAAGGTAATAAAGTAATAAAAAATACAACAAATAAAAAGGAAACTAACCTTTCCCTCACAGTAAACTGTAGCAGAGTCTGAGTGAGCCTTTCCAGTAAAAGTGGATATCCACTCACATATAGTGTTGCCACACTGTGGGGTATGAAATGTGAGGGAGCAGTGGATAGTGCAGGCCATTATAGGTGCACTGGATCTGTACATACTGGATGTCCATTTATCTGGTCCTGTAATATGTTCCCCTTTTGTTGTCTTTTAGGTACCATGTACTGCCAAGACATGCTCTCTTCTCAAAGGCAGAGAATGACATGATACTGGATGGACTCAGACATCACCATTGGATCTTGTTGTCCAGGGGGCGGTATAATTAGGAGCAGCAGGCAGCACTGTGGGCAGACCTTGTGCAGGATGTCAATCAGGTTGGCCAACAGGACATGACCTATGAGCAGGTCTGACAATGGGCCACAGACATGCTGAATTTTGCACATTGAAATGAGCTGATGTTGCCAGGGATCATGCTGCCACCAGTAGAGGGCCTGCAACAAGACATCCACTCATAGTCACAGAGGAACTCCTGGTGAACTTAGGAACACACAACAGCTCCCAGGTATCCATCACAACATATATCGTGGAAGTGGGTGCCACAGTGTCCACAGCAGAGGAGTGTCCAGGTAACCATACTTTTTTGACCAATGTAATACTGTATCAGTCTTGGTGGCAGCCTGTATATACCTGTACATGAGTGTTAGGTTTATCTGCATTAGAGGGGGGAGTTAGGGTTTATGCATAGTTGTGCACACATACTCAGAATGTCAGCAATACAGCCAGTATCACAGTAGCTACTGTACATGTGGATATATGCACATATTACCTTGCAGTGCTGCAACATTTGGTGGTACTGAAAATACCTCTCACTCACCTTTTCATAGGTCCATCAGGAGTTGCCCAAGTCCATGGTCCAGTCCTTTAACTGATAAGTGTGATACAGTTTTTTACGGATCACATATACCCTATGAAAGTTAAGGGCTGCCATATTGCCCTATTTACAAATGCCGTGTTTAGCCAGTGCAGAATATTTGTATGTTCCATTCTGTAACAGATAATTATGGTTCTTAGGCTGGTTAGTCACAAATGTGCATTTGAACAAGCATTGACACATCTGCACTTATAGTTATGAGCAGCTACATAGCCTGGTATACATGAGGCAATTACTTCAAGATGCCTGTTCAAACACAAAAGGGAAATGCTACATACCTGGGCAGTGACACTAGTACTGGCATATCATTCTCAAGATAGGTGTACTGGGTTTTTGTGTAGGTCTATCATGTATAGTGTCATATTTCATGCATTACAGGCAGAGTGTACTGGCAAATTTACCTGGATGTGGCTGATGTGCATGTTATAAAGGGCTTGACTTGTCTGTGTATGTTGGTGTGAGGTTGTCTGTTGTGCATGGGAGTGGAGATGAGAAGATGTGTGACTGGTAATGCAGTTGTGGATCCTTATTTGTATTAGTCTGTGTGGATTACTATACATAAAAGTGCAAGTAGTAATGTACTGCTTTTGTCTTGGTTTTCACAGGTGACTGGGGGGTTGCAGTCTGTCTCCCTCACAATCTGATGTCAGTGTCTCATCAGACTCTGTTGATGATGGTGGCCATAGTGAGGCACAGGTGGGGTTGTCAGGGGCTGAATCTGCCCCACAGGTTGACATCCCTCTTCTGCTCCTATTGTCACCACACACGGTCAGTATGCCCACACAGACCCAGTCCCCAAAGGCCACAGACATTGGACAGTCAGAGGGTGGTGACATTGAACAGGACAGTGTGGCAACTATGGCATCAGTGAATGCAGACAGGCAGATTGACAGGGGTGCTCAAAGGAAGACTGCTGCCCATCCACCACCTGTCACAGGTGTCACATCACGGGGCACTCAGTGCATGTTTCAGGCTGTCATGGAGGTACAGGCACATTCTGAATGAAACACCAGATGGATGCTTAGGGTTATGGACGCAGCACGTCTGACATCCATGACTGCTTCCACCACTTTGGCGACACCCTGGAATGGTTCAGTGATGCAGTGGACAGACCGTGGACTGAGACAGTGTCTGTCTTGAATTGCACATTGTCTCTGCAAGAACATCTGATTTGAGTTTGGTATTGGACATGAGGACGTAGGGCAGCAACACCATCTGCTGACAGTCTACATCGCCATGCATAGCCACGCTCCCATAGTGGCAGTACCTCCAGTGCTACAGATGGAAGTGTACTGTCCACACCATGATGTGGAAGGCCATGGGCACATGAACCTGGGCAGTCCCATGGGGGACACAACCACAGCATTTTGCAGTCACCGTCAGGGACTAGCACTGCATCTCACCTTTGGCATTGTGGTGCCAATGCTACTCCTGGCAGAGCCAGTTCCTGTGTTCTTGGCTGAAGACAGTGAACTATCCACTCTACCATGTATGTTCCACAGCTGTCCAACATACACATGTGTAGGGCTAGCACTGGGCTTGACATGTACATGCAGACACTCAAACACCACTGTCACATGCAGGTCACCTACAGATACACACAACACCTCTTCATGGCCCATTTAACTGGCATCCCTCCAGACTCACACAAGGGCTGTCAACTGTTTGGCACAGCCTAGGCCTCTGACAACCCCCACACCACACCCTGTGCATGTGATGTTCACTGCACCAGATCCTTGCCATCCGTGCCATCAATGCAGGGCAATGCTACTATGTGTCTGATGCACAGGGTGTGTATATCAGTTGATGTGTACTTGTGTAGTGTTGTATTATTATGCCATGCCACTTGTTGTGGGCCACTACAGGTACTGTATGCTGGTATGTGTCATGACTACACAGCACACTTTGTGTATCTTTGTTGCATGATGTTGGACTGGCAGTAGTGTTACAGAATGACAGTTGTGTCAGGGACCTGTGTATGTTTCTGATCCAGGAGTCTGAGGGGATACACTATCAACACATGGTAGGAATACAGTGGCACAAGATGGCATGACAGCACAGCAGAAATATGACATCAACAAGGTATGGCAGTATATGTGCATGGCACCCTAGATGCATATGCGTAGAACAGTCTATCAGGGACAATGGGGGCAGTCAGTGTATGTATGCATTCATAGTTTGTAATGAGGTCTGCTACCATGGCCACACATCACCTGGGTTATCTGGACTTATAAATCTAGAAGGTGTGGTGATGGCGTTGACGCATCTACAAATATCTTGTGTCCAAATCAGACAGGTGGCAGACATCAGTTATGATAATGTATAGGGCAATTTAGGGTCAGCAGCTAGTCACAGGGCCAAAAAAGTGCATAACCATTAAACAGGCATAGACCATAAAGCCATCCCTTCAGCCAACGCTGCACAGGATACATTCACAAACACACACACACACACGCACACACACACACACACACACACACACACACACACAAACACAGTTGGATGATGTGAGATTAGAACTTCTACCGATCTACTATTACATACTATAGCTTGCAGTATTTTTCACATGTGCCACAGAGTTTATCAGACATTAGAGTCTCAGCCAACACTCTTAAGGTGGATGACATCAGTAGGCCTTGTAGAGGGGGGCAATGTAGAGGCCAGCATCTAGTCACAGGGACATAAAATGCATAAGCATGCACAAGGATAGCCCATATGGGCTGTCCCTGGTGCTGCATGGAGATATATGTACAAACACACACAAAGTTGACCGGTGCTGCATGGGGATATATGTACAAACACACACAGAGTTGACTGATATGAGCTTAGAGCTCCTATCTATCTAATATTACACATGAGAGCTTGCAGTACATATCATATGTGCCATAGAGTTTGTCTGATTTTAGAGTGTCAGCCAGCGCTCTTAAGATGGATGACATCAGCAGACCTGGTAGAGGAGGAAATTTAGAGGCCAGCAGCTAGTCACAGGGCCATAAAAGGCATAACCATTGTATAAGGAAGGCTCAGGCAAGCTGTCCCTAGTGCTGCACAGGGATATATGGACAAACGCACAGAGTTGGCTGAGGTGAAATAAGAACTCCTACTTATCCACTATTATACACAATAGATCACAGCACTTATCATATGTACCATAGAGTTTATCAGATGTTAGAGTGTCAGCCAGTACACTTAAGGTGGATGATATCAGCAGGTCTTGTAGAGGGGAGCAATGTAGAGGCCAGCAGCTAGTCACAGGGCCATAAATTGCACAATCATTACATAGAGATAGTCCATACAGGTCCCTGGTGGTGCATGGGGGTATATGTACAAACACACACAAAGTTGGCTAATGTGAGATGAGAATCCATACCTATCTAATATTATGTATTATAGTATGCAGTACTTATCACATTTGCCACGGAGTACATCTGCTGTATATGTGATTATAGGCACAGTACTTGTGGAGTACACAAGGGAGCCTTGTGTTAGAATGTGTGGCCTGTGGAGTTATATTGCTTGGTGCTGTTATTGTATCTAGTGTCTTAGGGGTGGGGTACCTTTTGCTATCCCTGCTATGCATATACAGTTAGCAGTATGGCCATATGTGGCTGGTTGCAGTTACATAAGCACACATTTGGCCAGAAACAAGATGGCATGCCCTCGGCAAGCATTGAACTATTGTACAGTACAACACCTGCTAACCTGTGTCTGTCTATGAGGTGATATTCCATTAGCACAGGGGTCTGTGGGTGAGTGGATTATGTACTGTTGCAGCCTTGGTTTGGTTCTGTTGGGCAATTGTTTTGATGTGTGACTGCAGATAACATCAGCATTCTGAAATCCATGCATTCCCACACACACACACACACACACACACACACACACACACACATATATATATATATATATATATATATATATATATATATATATATATATATCGGTAGTATATGTATATGGGGTACGTACTGATCGATACCATTGGAATATGGGAGGGGGATAGGATCAGACAGATATGTAGCGATAGCTTTCTGTATGTACAGATGTATTGCCACATAGCAGGTCTTTGTGAGGAAGAGGCGACAGAATTGCAAAGTTGGTTAAGTGTAGGAGCATGCCCAGTCAGATTGTCAGTACTTACAAGGTGACTCCAGAGCAGAGCTACCGGGACTCCTGTCTGGGAGTTTGTGTGGTACAGACATTAGCAGCTGCACCTGTTTCCACAGTAAAGCACTTCTCTGACATTGTCCACGGCATTCCTCAGCTGTGTGCTGTAATTAATATATGACTGAGGTGTATGATGTAACATCTCTGACAGGGTGACAGTCTGCATACCTCTCATCATACCTTTCAACTTCTTACAACAAGAAATCTAGACAAAGCTATTAGTAAAGTTGGGACAAAGGCCCAAACATAGGGACAATTATGTCATATTGCACTTTGAAAGAATAACAGGTTTTGCTTAAGCATGAATTTTTTGAAGGGTATGATGTCTGACACTCAAATGCCTGTCATTAATTTTTAACTTCAGGCTGTTATGATTTGCCACTAATTTGCCAGAAATCTACAATATTATGAACACGGGACCAAATATATGAGGCAAAATTGTGTACAGTTGAGGAGTATGGCAGTCTGTGGGGACACCACCATACTACTACCTCGCATGCAAAAGATGTGCATACTGCTAGATTCAAACCATCAATGCCATCACCCATGCTAATTTTCCTACCCCACTGAGCCCCACAGGCTTCCAGATAGGGATGCGTCATTCATCCCACAATCAACAGTATACAGACATACATTGTCACCCCTGCATTACATGATACATAGAATGTGTGGCCAGGTTCTATGTCACAGCACTGGAATTGGCTGGTCTGCTGATATATATTTGCATATTTAATGTTACAGCAGTTGGTACACTGTTGTGTTGGTGGTGGGGGACAAGCAGCTCAAGCTCTGCTGGCATGGATAGCTGTGTGACTATCATGTGACCCCACTGTTTGCCATCTCCCTTGCATAATGTAGTGGACTTGTCAGTCATGTGTTCTAGTGCATATTATGGAGCACATAATATTGGACAGAGTACCTGTTGTCCCAAGTGGCTATTAGATACTCCCAAGTAGCCCATTAGCCCACTATATTCATTTGCATACATGTGGCAAGTTCATACATATGCTATAATTTACTAGTACCCCTTACAAATAGTGAATAGATTTGTGAATTACCTTGTGAGTGCAGCAGTTGGCAGACCTGTAGTTTGGGGATGACTCTGTCTGATGCATACAGTCCACAGCCAATACATGGTTAGGTACAGGTTGTATGGGCTGGCTGGTATCATTTTTACTAATATGTATCTGAGTCAGAGTAAGGTGGCAGTCCCTAGGGATCTAGGTTGTCAGTGCATGTGCTATGCATTGTCTCTTGGCCAAGGCCAGGGCATACTGGGCACTCATACATCTGCCTATAGTGACAATCTCAGGGGTTTCCTCCTTGGAATCCCCCTGTGGATGTGGCTGTGGTGACCAAGGCACTGGTGGGGGGGGCTATGTATCCCTTTCCTTCACTGATCCTGCTGCAGCTGTTTCCGCAGTAGCATAATGTGTAGCTATTAACATACTGTGAACATGTGTGCACATGTGGCTGGAGAGTACTACAGGGCTCCACCAAATATATCAAGGCACTGGAACCATGACTTCAGTATCCCAAACACACGCTCTATGATGTTCCTAGTTTGTGTGTGTGCCTCATTATGGCATTCTTCGGTGGATGGGTGTGGATTTCTGATGGGTGTCATCATCCATGGTTCCATTGCATAGCAGCATCCCCCAGTAAATGGCCGTGTGGGATGTCCCCCCTAGCAAACATCTGATGCAACTTTAATGACAGATATGGGTGCTGTGATAACTGCCAGGGCTGCCAACACACACATTCATGATAATGCCCTGGGCTTTGCACATGTCCTGGCAGTTGATGGGCTGATACCCTTTGCAGTTGATGCAGATTCTACCCTGCTCACCAGGTGGTGGTTTGATGTGTGCATGTGTGCAATCTATAGCACCCAGCACATCAGGGTAGTGTGCTACATGGTTGAAGTGTTGCATATTGCTGGTCCTCACCTTAGGGGTGATGGGAAAATAAATGTGTTTAATGGCATGTGGTAGCATGACATCGAGGAACTGGTGGAGTATCCTGGATGCTAATGTCTGTGATACCACCATCATTCCCCAGTTGGTCTTTCAAATGTACCTGTAGCTAGTATCCTACGAGTTACACATACATGTGTTTCCACATGGATGGGTTCCCCTCTGTTGTCTCTGTGTCTGAGTTGAGATTGGCAGAGCTCAATGAGTTCTTGTAGCATGTCCATGTCCAGCCTCTATCACTCTACAATATCCAGCTCATGTAGCTCCTGGTAGGTTACCCTGGGACTGAACACTCTTCTCCTTCTCAGTCTAGACCTATAGTCAGCAGCAGCAGCATTTACCTCAGCATCTAGAACATATACATGTAGCAGACCTGCAGCAGCCCCTAGCATTACTTCAGTTAAAACTCCCAAATCAGATTGTAGAATGCATGCAACAATTATAGTATTCTGCTGTAGGTGCAGCTTGATTGGCTACCTATGATGCATTCCACCTGCGAAGTACATCATTAAGGACTGTTAATGGCCCTATTTTAAGTGGGACAGGGGTCATCAGTAATTAAGATAGTATGCCTTTCTCATCCAATTTTTTTTTTTGAACAGCCTTCTTCACTCAGCACTGTGGTGCGCTGTGTAAATGCATACCACAAAGGTAAACAGTGCTCAGCACTCAATGTACACACCCCCATGAAAGGTCATGCTCAGCATGGTGATGCACTGCACAAACATGCTCAGACACACTGAAACAAGCACCCCAAAGGTAAACAAGCTTAGCAGACACTGTATACACCCCCTACCCAGCAGAGCACTGTACAAACAGGTACAAGTCCTCAGACACACCTCCCTTTGATGTCAGCTACCTCTTCTGTGGACATCAACATGGTTCTCTGCCTACATGGATGGGATCTGCAGACACAGATACCCGTTTGTGCTATTCAGTAACCACAGCTCATTTGCATATGAATCCATGCACACAGCCTGGAAACAATACCGTTCCAGGCACTGCCTCCTTTCCAACAGACCAATTCCACCATTGCAGATACTCCATGCAAGGTCCTAGAATACATTACTGTCACATAGAAATAACCTTGTTTTTTTTACACTTTTTTTTTCATGTCAGCTTCCTTGCGCACTGTGGCGCACCACGCAAACATACCCTGATTATTAAAAAAATAAAATTGTTTTAAATTATTTTCCATATGTTTTTGGACACACTACTGTGGATATTTTTGCACATTTCAACCAAGAAACTATTATCCTAGGCAACTTCAACTTGGATTGGCACTCCTGCTCCTCCAACAACCCCTCCCTCTTCTTAAACCTTTTCAACTTCACCCAAACCATATCCTGTCCAACTAGGATAGTCAAACACTCCAAAAGGCAATCTAAAGTAAATTGGATACTGACTAAAAAACCCAACCTAGGTTACTTAGCTGACTGCCTTCCAGACTCCCTCAGTGACCACTCACCAACTTTCCTGTACAGGAAATGAGTACACAGCCAAACCAACATAATATATAAATTCATCCATAACAAGAAAAACTTCTCCCTGTCCACCTTTAACCTACTATTTCAACAAAGCAACTGGTCACCTCTTAGAAACTTCCCTCTAGATCTGATTGTACAGTACTTCAACAATACCTTTCTTAAAATACTAAATAATCTAACACCCACTAGAAAAATAAGATCAAAACCTAAGCACATACTCTGGGTAACAAAGACACCAAATTACTACTCAAATGTAGAGACAGGGCATGGTTAGCTTATCACACCACTAAAGATAAAACAAACCTCACCACATATCAACAACTCTGAAATCTAGCTAAGAAATAAATAAAATCAGACAAGCAAAAGTACTTCCAAACATGTCAACAAAAACACCAAGACAACCCCAAAAATTCTGGCAAAACATTAACAATCTCCTCAACCCAGGTCATATCCCAACCCCTCCAAACGTCACCTCAAATGTAATTGGCCCCATAGCTATACAATTCAACACCAACTTTATTAACACAATCATATCCCTACTGGTAGTCATCCAAAGCAACCTCTCACTGTACCCACTCCCTCTTCAGATTCCCCAATCCCTTTACATTTCCTCCCATCCAAACTAGCTACATAAAATCACTCCTTTCCAAGCTAAAACCCTGTTGCCTAGCAGCAGACCAACTTACCAATGAATTTCTTAAAATTGCCACCCCCTCAACTGCCTACACTATATCAGTCCTGAGTAACCATTCTATTGCAGAACAGTATTCCTCTGTCTATGGAAAATATCTCACATCATTCCCCTCCACAAAGGCAGACCCTCTAAAGAACTAGCAATTTACTGTCCCATTGCCATCCTCTCTCCTCTAGCTACAATCTTAGAAAAATGCATTCACAACCAACTCTTTGCCCATTTCCTCAATCACAACCTCCTTTCCTCCACTCAACATGGCTTTGGGACAAAACGTAGTACTAGCATTGCCCTACTGTCTTATACTAACACCATCCAAAATCTCACAAATGAAGGTCAACTTGTTTCATCTATTTTCCTTGATATGTCAGAAGCCTATGACACTGTTTCCCACCAAATCCTGCTCAACAAACTGTCATCCTACAGCTTTAGTTCAACTGCCCTGTCCGACAAGCAAGTTACCAAAATGGGAAAAACATTGTTTACCCCCTACTCCTCATCTCTATTGGAGTACACCAAGGTTCTATACTAAGCCCTCTTCTCTTTACAATATTTACAAATAGCCTCAGCTCTACAATTCAATTAGTCTCCATTGTTCAGTACGCTGATGATTCCACACTTATTTGTTCAGCCCCCACACCCCAGTAACTACAAACAAAAATGCAAAGTTCTTTTCAAGATATAGAAAAATGTCTCACAGATCATCATCTCATACTAAACTCTAACAAAACCAAGATAATAGTTTTCAGAAATAAGAAACCCAAATCATGTCATTCCCCTGTAACAATACTCTCCTCAAATGGAACCAAAATAGAACCCACAAGTCAAGCCAAACTTCTAGGTGTAACAATAGATGATAACCTAAGATTTGATAGCCACATCTCCCTCATCATCAAAGTTCACACCAAATTAGGCATGCTATATAGAGCCAAACCATACCTTACAGAAAATGCCAGACTAGCCACTGCCCGCTCACAACTGATTTCCTTCCTCCTCTACAGATCCCAAATATTTACTAACCTGCAAAAACCAGATGTAAATAATCTAGATTTCTGCTACAACAAAATTGCCAAGTTTTGTTACAGGCCACCCATACAGAACGTACCACTACTCAGTGCTCTCCCAACTCAACTGGCTAGAACTCCCACACTTTTTAACGCTTAAGCAACTGACCATAGCCCACAAAATAATTAACTGACCCAATGACAGCACTGCATCTACTAAACTAATCCAACCTAATAT